>NC_135214.1:8556349-9156349 GCF_052324685.1 Brachyhypopomus gauderio
GCATTGCATACTATACCCCTTCTTGCCTGCTGCGTTCTCAAATTTTTCTTAGTTCCAAAAATGAGCAAGATTACAGCCGGAGGCAGTGCCTACTCCTTTAAAGCCCCTCAGTTATGGTCTTCCAGCTCCAATCTGAGGTTCTGACACAGTTCCAATCTTTAAATCTAGACTTAAGACTCACCTATTTAATCAAGTGTTCAGTTAATATTCTACATGTGAAGGAGTGGAGCTTGGAGGCCCTCAGTCTTTGAGTCTTCTAGTAATCTGAGATGTTAATGCTGTCATCCAGCCAAGTCATATGTTCACTCATGTTGTGAGCCGTCATGACTGTGGTCAGATAAGCCTGTCGGAGCCACATGCTAATCACTGGCACGTTTGCTATATATATGGTTGTTTAAATTGATGTTCACATACTTAACCTGTATTTTATATCCTGTTCACGTGCTTCTACCAAAGACAATTACGTACAAGATGGTCTGGCTTGCCAGCGGATGTGCTGATGCCATTTGATGGATGTACCAATGCTGTGGATGGATGTGCCATTACCACCAATCAACATCTACATTAGAGGGACTGTGATTGCTCAGCCTGGAATTAGAACTATAACTGGAACTATGAAACTATATTAGAACTATAAATATGGACTTTTACTTGTGGGCCGCCCAATGGAGTCTTCAGTCTTGGTCCTCCCAAGGTTTCTTCCTAATCCCGGTCTAGGGAGTTTTCTTTGCCACTGTCACCCCTGGCTCGCTCATTAGAGATCTGGACCTATGTGATTGTAAAGCGGCTTTGTGACATGTGTTGTAAAAAGTGCTATATAAATAAATTTGAAAAGAAAAGAAAAACATAATGAAATGATTCAAATACGATTTTGGCGCATAATGTGACACAAATCCTATTGTTTTCCAGGGTTGTACAAGGAGTGTAACCGTACATGTATTTGTACCGAACCGTCATGGTACGGTGCTCATGGTTCCATGTGTACAGTTTCATGGACAATACATGGTACATGCATCCTATAGGGATGTGCGAAGACCAGTGAATGTAATGCAGAAATTAAGTTCAAAGGTGAGCTGCACCCAGAAACCATAGCTGTACACATTGCTAAGCATATGTCATGTTATGTTTGAAATGGCCTACTACATTCTGTATGCTGCATACTGCATTCAGTATATACTGGATACTGCATACTTGTCCTCATAGTAGTATGCAGTACAGTATGCAGCAAAAGCAAACCATACAACAGGGTCATGCAAATGTATAATGCTCTGCCTTTTTACTTTCCGACTACATTAGCACTTTTGAAGTTCCAAAATATCCAACTGTTAATAATGTTTGTGACAGAAGGCGGTGGAAAAATGCTGAAAAGAACAGATCAGACCAGCTTCAATTATAGCATTCATTTTGAAATAGAAATTTAATGTATAGTGGAGACAGCAAAAACTTTTCTACCACTTCAACGATCATGACAAAGAGATGACCTTCCCTCACAAAGTGCGAGAAAAAGTGCTTGGGAATGGTAACAAGGAATGCAAAGTTTTCTACCCATCACCTCTGCTGAGGAACTCATAGATTACAACCACAACAATGATCTCCCCTCCTAAAGTTTAGAATCCTAACCTTATCTGGTATCCTAAAGTGCTGGGAAGAGGTAATAAAGAATTAAAAATGATGCTCTGGTCAGGATAACCCTTCTCCTGAAGGGTTTTTTTATTTTTTATTTGTGTGTGTGTATGTGTGTGTGTGTATGAGAGTGTGTGTGTTTGTGTGTGTGTGTATGTGTATGAGTGTATGTGTGTGTGTATGTGTGTGTTTGTGTGTGTGCATGTGTGTGTCAACATATTATATGAAAATAGTTCATTTCACATATTTGCAACCACCCCCTGCATGTTTATATCACATAGATACTGTTCAGGTAAATTTGACCCTTTAAAATTTTTGACCCTTTTTTAAAAAATAAAATAAAAATATTTTTTTTTGTGTGTGTATGAGTGTGTTTGTTTGTGTGTGTGTGTATGTGTATGAGAGTGTGTGTGTTTGTGTGTCTTTGTGTTTGTGTGTATGTGTGTGTGTATGAGTGTGTGTGTGTGTTTGTGTGTATGTGTGTTTGTGTGTGTGTGTGTGCGTGTGTGTGTGTGTGTACAATTGTGTATGTGTATGTATGAGTGTGTGTGTGTGTTTGTGTATGTGTGTGTTTGTGTGTATGTGTGTGTGCATGTATAAGTGTATGAGAGTGTTGTGTGTGTGTTTGGTATCATAGTTTGAACATTTTTTTTTTAATGAAAAACAATCCTAATTGAACCATTACCTGTTACAAGTAAGGAACATCATTGCACTAAATATTGATAGAATAATTAGTAATGTAGTTAGTAATGAAATATTCACACTGCTTGTTAGCATTTTTTTTGTTTCAGACATAGTTTGGACAATTAAACATGCACCAGGGTCAAAGTTACCCAAACATAATTGCTGTTTCGCAAGAATGCACATAATAGGAGTTGTATAATCACACCACATTGAGACATATCTATGTATTTTTGTGTGTTCCACTATTTTAGACATGTATGTCAATGCATTCTTGTGTTGTATTATCGTAGACCAGTAGTGAACCGTGACCATTAAACCTGGGCCCGCTCCCCCCCCCCCACCCGAAAAAAAATTGTTTCCTTTCCTAATTAACAGCAATAAATAAAAAAAAAAAACTGAGACGACAGTACAGCTTTAGAAACGCTATAAACAATAATATCTGTACTAGATAACTTCTTAAGCACAATAAGGTTCCAACAAAATGAGGTTCACAGCTCCATGTTCCTCGGAAGCGGAATATGTAAACAACGCGCACGAGGGCATCAAAGGAATGAATCGAAACTAGCTAGCGGTGGTACGCTAATAACAGCTAGTGTCGCTACAGCGGGCGGAAATTATCATACAGTTAAGCCCGCCCACTAAGAGGGAAGATATGATTGGTCAATTTTGCTGTCATTTGAAACTGGTATTGCACTGAATTATAACTGCCAGGCCCTCTGTAAACGAACAGTCATCACAGTCCTGATAGGGGGAGACACAGGCTCACAGGCTTCCACTTAACCCCTTACTTTCCAACACAGATTAAATAGACACGGGTGAATAATTTATTTGCTTATATTTCTGTAATTGTTTAGATGTCGATTGTCAAACTGTAAGTAGATAAAAAAATTTTTATAAATTATATATATATATATATATTTAAATTTTAAAAATATTTTAGGCCTTCTGAGAGGGCGTAGAGGGCCCTGATAGTTCCCCACTGTCATAGACACCTGTATACCCATGTATTCCTGTGTATTCAGAAATTTTAGATATGCATGCCCATGTATTCTCACATTCATGCCTGTCTATGCAGTATGTGTCATTTATCATCTAAAAAAATTAATGAAGGATGGCTCAGTGTTTAGAATGACAAGGAACCAAACTAATACTTAATTAGGCTAAGTGATGGAGTCAATTTATTTAAGAGTAGGGGATTCTCTTTGTCTTGAAAAATATGTGTTGCTGTTCTCTATCTAGTCTGCTTTTCGTCTTCCACTAACTGGACCTGGGTGGAAATGCAATTGTCACGACCTTCTCTTTCTTTCTTTCTCTTCTCCTCAAAGACCCCCCTCTCTTAGACAGAGGTAATGAATATTCAGTAAGCAAGGTCCGCTGGTCAACAGTGTAATTGTCTAACAGTTGTACTATGATCACGTCCCTAAAAAGTAGTTAAATAGTGTTTCTCATGTAGGAATCGGGGGTTTGGATTGATGCCAAAAGATTGCTACTATGTTCGAAATTAATTCCAGCCTCCAAGAAAGATCTTCATTTTATTTCTTGAGAAAAGTATTTAAACTAGTTTGTTTCATGTCATCTTTGGTTTTCGTCTCATTCATCTAGTCTTTTAAGTAATTTTTCTTTTCTTTTCATTCAGATATATTAAAGTTAATCCTGTTCGGCCAGCAGACATTGATTTCAGTTTAACTTTGTTAGTCCTCGGAAAGATAACCAATACAAACGTGTTCTCCTCTCATTCTCCAAGTAAGCCGCTATCACATGTTGTTTGGGGTGCCAGACTTTAATCATTTGCCTCTGTATATTTCTATCCCTCCATAACGTCCAGTTTAATGTGATTAGTATTCTCATTAGCCTCTGTCGAGGTTCTGCGCTCATCCTAATTTCCTTCTGAGACCTTTCCTCCTTGGTCCTACCTTAGTTAGAGATGTTTTACATTAGCTATATACTCCATTCATAGCCAAATGGTTGTTTGATATTCTCCTTTAGATTAGTAAATGCACATGTACACTACCGTTCAAAGGTTTGGGGTCACCTAGACAATTTTATGTTTTCCCTGAAATTTCATACTTTTATTTATCAAATGAGTTGCAAAATGAATAGAAATATAGTCCAGACATTGACAAGGTAGAAAAAAGAATGCTCCCTTAGCAGCAATTACAGCATTGCAGACCTTTGGCATTCTAGCTGTTAATTTGCTGAGGTAATCTGGAGAAATTTCACCCCATGCTTCCACACTGTAAAAAATTTCAGGTTGGTTAAACTTACAAACTCAAGTTCACCTGCTGCCTTAAAAATGTGAGTAAACTCAACTTCATTATAACCTTTGTTTCTACTCAGAATGGTAAGTTTTGGAAGTTGTTTATGAACTTGAAACAGAGAATTAGAATAACTTACCATTTTACTTTAGTAATTCCCTACAATTGACTTTGTCTTGTCAAATATACACATAATTCCTCTTTATTTAGATTCATGTTTTCAAGTGAAATTAACTTCCAACTATATTCACAAGTTAAGAACACTAATGCTTTTAAGTAGATTCTATTAAGATTTCTCATCTTGACTAAAAATGGCAAGTTTACCAGTCAAATTCAGTGTTCACTTGTTTAGAAATATTAAATTTATTTGAATGAGGACATTACACATTACATACAACGTGTATATTTCTAAACAATGCTTAGTGTTGACAATGCATTTCCCCCAAGTAAATGATTTAAGTGTTACTAAAACTTAAAGAACAATTGCATGCCATGTTTCTGCCTCTAAATCTCACTAGAGTTGCTCTGCACAAGCAAGCAGATTAACATCGACAAGGATTGAGAGCAAACAAATTAACAAAAAATTTAACATCTCAACATTCAACAGTGCTTGCTTTTGATATGGTAAATAAAAATAATTTTGTACAGCAACAGTGTCCAACAGTGTGAGATGCAACAAAAGTCTATTGTTTTCAACATTTTGTCATTATCACTTTCTCAGTGGCAGTAATATTCAATACAGCAGAAAAAGAATTTCCCTCCCAGATGAGACTTGGTGTGCAGTCAATCATTCTATAAACAAAATCTCAGCTATTTATTTCTAAGTCCATGTACCCTTGCTGAACACTGGTCAGGGTTCATCTTCATGACGACCTTCTGCAGGAATTCAAATGAGTATTTCATTTTGTGAGGGTACTGCAGATTAAGGCAGTAGATGGGTCCCATTAACATAGCAAAACCAGTGGGCACGTCTCTGATTTCATGAAGAACAACTGCCTCTTCTACCACCACAGCCACGTTGATAATTTCATGAGGGAAAGCATCATGCAGATCACCTTCATGTCCAATTAGAATTCCAACACACATTCCCTTCATGAGGACAACCAGGGTTTCACCATGAACCTAAAACAAATGCACAAATTTAGTTCTAATGTATCCTGACCTGCTACTTTATTAAAACCACCTCCTTATTTCAGCTCCACTGATTTGACCATTTGAACATGGCTGTTTGTCATCTAACCAGACACAGAACAGAAATTTGACACAAAAACTTCAAAGTTTAAACACTGCCAACAACTATCTCAAACATTGCCAACTAGGGTTACTTGTTGGTTAAAATGCTTATAATGGAAGTACTTTTGAAGATAGTGACTAACTAGTCAGCTGAATTCTGAATGAATGCACCCATTATCTTAATGCATAAATATATTTTCTTACATCACACATCCTGATCTCTCATTAACCTGTCTCTCATTAAACAATGCAGGCCATCTGTCCATAAGTTCAGAGATGATTGGCTCATCCCCATTTATTTCCTTTCTTCGCTGAGAAAATGTTGCCATCATCAGTTCATCCAGGAGCTGCAAGTCCAGATCACGCTTCTGCACCTCTAGAAGCATGGTCTTCCATTTTTCCTCTGATATATCTGCACTTTGACCTTCAGGTGGATCTGGCAAGAAGTGAATCTCTCCCTTCTTTGACTTCTTGATTGCCTTGTGGTTGGTCTGCCCCTTCTTTCTCTTATTTACAAGAACCTCAGGGCATCCAGCTGCCATCAGTCTCTGATGGTAATTGCCCATTTTGAATTTCAAGCTGAATACCCAGCAATACCATACTTTGACAGAACAGTATCTCTGAGACTAGGGTGCTTTTCTACAAGAGCTGTGGCTACACTTTCATAGTGGTCTTTTCTTGGATAAGGAGTGATTTTGGAGATCATGTCAGCTAGTTTGTCAAGTATTTCACTCTTAACACTCTTGGAGATGGCCATCACTGTGCCATCTTTGGCATAGGCATCATTTGGCTTCCTGCTGATGCTGCTTCCTGCTGACACTGCTTCCTGCTGACACTGCTTCCTGCTGAGGCTGCTTCCTGCTGACGCTGTTGCGGAGCAAATTTTGATTGTTTCTCTAAAGTGTGATAATCTGTTTACGTACTAATCTTTACTTTTTGCCTGCCTAGACAACTATTACAGGTAGTGCTTCCACTATCAAGACAGTTGACTACTCTCTTCGACTGGAAACATCTTCGACATTTCGACATCTTAACTGAAGCTAAGTATTTCATCATGTCTGAGTCGCTTGTTGCTTGTGTTGAGTGTGGCATGTATAGCTACTCTTCTTCCGTCAGTAGTAATAATAATAATAATAATTTTATTTGTGTGAAGTGTGGGTTAGTTATTAGTATGACGGAGAAGATTTCGCTTTTAGAGGAGCGCATCCGGGCTTTAGAAAGTCCTAGAGAGTTTGTAGCAGCTAGCGCAGCTAGCGTTGATAGCGTAGCAGGCCCGGGTTGCACAGCTGTAGCAGCGAGCCCTCAGCTCCGGCATTAGAGCCCTCGCAGCGGGGCGAATGGGTGACGTCTCGGCAGCATAACCGTAGGGCTGAGCACCTTCTTCTCAGGTTCCCGTGTCAAACAGGTTTGCCCCACTCAGTAATACACCGACTGAGTGACCTGTTAAAAGAGCTCTGGTGATAGGAGACTCACAACTCCGACACGTGAACGTAGCAACTAGTTTAGAGACACCAGCGGCCATAATCAAGTGTATCCCGGGGGCTAGAGCGCCTGACATCAGGGCTAATTTAAAGGTGCTGGCTAAACGTAAATATTCTAAGATAGTTATACACGTCGGCACCAATGATGTGGGATTGAGACAGTCTGAGATCACCAAGGATAAAGTTAAAGAGGTGTGCGAGTTAGCGGGGACGATGTCAGACGCCGTAATATGCTCTGGTCCCATTCCAGTTCGGCGTGGCGCTGAAACCTACAGCAGGTTATGGGCGCTACACTGCTGGATGTCTAAATGGTGCTCAGATAACAAAGTGGGTTATATAGATAATTGGACACGTTTTGAGGGCAGGCCTGGCCTTTTGAAGCGAGACGGCATTCACCCCTCTTGGGAGGGTGCTGCTCTCATTTCTCGTAGCATATCTGCTAGGCTTAATAGTGGTAGTGCAGGAGTAGTTAATGGGGATTGACAAACCAGAGCCGAGGCCAGGCAGCAGTCAAACAGGCTAAACCGACTGTCTGCGAGCTGCAAAGAGACGTCACCTAGGCCACATCAGATTGAAACTGTGTCTGTTCCTCGAGTACCAAAAAATAATTCTCGTAAAGTTAGTAGACAAAATTTAATCAATATTAAATTCAACTATGCTCCCTCGGAGAGCGGTTTAAATCTGAAACTAGGACTACTAAATATTAGATCCCTGTCATCTAAAGCATTGCTTGTTAATGAAATGATTACCGATCATAATCTATGCATGCTTTGCTTGACGGAAACCTGGACCCGACCAGATGACTATATGGCCCTAAATGAAGCTTCTCCCTCTGGCTATAGATATGTCCATAACCCCTGTCCAAATGGTCGAGGAGGTGGGGTTGCCACAATATATGACTCTGATATAGGCATTTCTCAAAAGTTTGGCTTCAAGTTTAATTCTTTTGAACACCTCATCCTCACTGTATCAAATGTTTCAAATTTAACAAGCAACAAAGTGTCGCAGGTGTTTATGTTAATTACTATTTACCGCCCCCCTGGTTCATACTCTTCTTGCAGGAGTTTTCAGACTTCCTGTCTCATGTAGTGCTATCAGCCGATAAGGTGATTATAGTGGGTGATTTTAATATCCATTTTGAAAATCTGTGTGACTCTTTTAGCATTCATTTTCAAGCAATTCTTGATTCAATGGGTATCACTCAGAATGTGGTGGGTCCTACGCATAACTGTAGTCACACTTAAGACTTGGTCTTGTCATTTGGTATTGACATATCCAGTTTCCTAAGAGTGAGGCTGTTTCTGACCACAGCCTCATAACGTACGAGTTGTGTTTAACTGACTGTGTTCATCGGCCACCCCGCTATCAAATTAAACGAGCTATAACACCCAGTACCATAGCCGCGCTCACTGATATTTTACCGGGTCTGACAAACACTGATCCACTCGTAGCTCCGCAAGGACTAGAGCGTTTCACCGAGCACGTCGAGACTTCCCTTCGTACAGCTTTAGACAAAGTTGCACCACTACGATATAAGAGAGCCACGGAGAGAAGAATAGCGACATGGTACAATGAGCACACGCGTAGCCTCAAACGAGCCGCGCGGATCCTGGAACGTAAATGGCGAAATTCGAAGTTAGAAGTGTATAGACTATCATGGAAAAGCAGCCTTATTGAATATAAGCATGCCCTCCATACGGCAAAGTCCTTATACTTATCGGCCTTAATAGAAAAACATAAAAACAATTCAGGACTCCAGCCTTACGAGGAGTCACGAACAAATCAATTCTCTTATTCCACTATAGTGTAGCAGTAACAATTTTATGAAATTCTTTAATGATAAGATTGATAAAATTAGGGAAAACATTAGTAGTGCTATCTCAGAGCCTGTCAACATGCCAATGCACCTTGACAGCTGTCTGGTCAGCTCTGATGCCCTGTTAGAGTCCTTCTCCCCAATTGGTCGTGAGGAGCTTATTTCACTAATGAAATCTGCTAAACCCTCCACATGCATACTAGATGCTGTACCAACCCATCTACTTAAAGAATTACTGCATAGCAATGTAGAACCGTTGCTTACTATAATAAACTATTCTCTGAGCCTGGGCTACGTTCCCAGTTAAATTAAACTTGCAGTCATCAAGCCGCTAATTAAAAAACCTGGTCTTAGCCCCCAAGAACAGTCCAACTATAGGCCAATTTCTAATCTGTCATTCATATCCAAAATTTTAGAGAAAGTAGTTTCTTCACAACTCTCTTCCTTCTTACAGACAGAACATGTCTTAGAGTTATTTCAGTCTGGATTTAGAGCTCATCACAGCACTGAAACAGCACTAACTAAAGTATTGAAAGATTTCTTAATATCCTCTGATAAAGGACACATTTCGTTTCTCATACTGCTAGACCTCAGTGCTGCTTTTGACACCATTGATCATAATATTCTACTTAATAGACTGGAGACACTCATTGGCATAAGAGCACTCTCCTGGTTCAGGTCCTACCTGACAGATTGTTACCAATTTGTGCTAGTAAATAACGAATGCTCTGAGCATTCTAAAGTAAAGTAAGGTGTCCCACAAGGATCTGTACTGGGCCCCATATTATTCTCATTATATATGCTACCACTGGGCACTATCATTCATAGGCATGGTATTAGCTTCCATTGCTACACAGATGATACTCAGTTGTATATATCTTCTAATCCAGATGATACCACCACAACTCTCAAGATTGAGAACTGCGTCCAGGATATTAAAAACTGGATGGCGTCTAATTTTCTTAAACTAAATTCTGACAAGACTGAGGTACTGATTCTTGGGCCTAAAGCTGTTAGAAGCAATTGGGCTAAGATATTCCCCTTACCCTAGATGGTTTTTCAGTAACACCAAAATCTACTGCAAAAAGTTTAGGTGTCACTATTGATTCTGATCTTTCATTTGACGGACATGTATGCAATGTCACTAAGGCTGCCTTTTTCCATTTATGTAATATTGCCAAGCTGAGACACTTACTTTCATTAGCTGATGCAGAGAAGCTAGTTCATGCTTTTGTCTCGTCGAGATTGGACTACTGTAATAGTCTTCTAATTGGATGCTCTAAACAGTCCATAAAGAAGCTACAATTTGTACAAAATGCCACAGCTAGAGTCCTAACCAAGGCTAGGAAATTCAATCATATTAGTCCCACTCTCACCGCACTACACTGGCTACCGATTAAATATCTCATTGAATTTAAAGTTCTCCTGTTAACCTATAAGGCGTTAAATGGTCTTGCCCCACAATATCTGAGTGAACTCATTGATTACTACAACCCATCTCGCCCTTTGCGCTCCCAAAATGCTGGATTTCTCCTAGTTCCAAAAATTAGTAAAACTACAGCCGGAGGCAGAGCTTTCTCTTTTAAAGCCCCTCAATTATGGAATAGCCTTCCAGCTCCAATCCGAGATTCTGACACAGTTCCAATCTTTAAATCTAGACTTAAGACTCACCTGTTTAATCAAGCCTTCAGCTAACATTCCCCTTGTAAGGTGTAGGGGCTTGGGGGCCCCCAGACGTTGAGATTTCTGGTGATCTGAGATGTTGATGCTGTCATCCAGCTGTGTCTTGGCATCACTCTATTTGTGACTATGACTTGACTGGAAAGCAATGTCTCAGTGAGCCCTCATGCCTGTAGTCACCTCTGAACCCCTCCCTTTAGTTATGCTGCTATAGATTAGTCTGCCGGAGCCACATGCTCATCACTGGCACGTGAGCTATGTACATTTAAATCAATGGTGGTTTAAATTCATGTCCACTCAGTCTGTATTGTCTATCTTCTTGCATGGCTCTACCCAGGACGATTGGATACAGGCACCTGGGGGATGGTCTGGCTGCCGGTGGATGTGCTGATGCCAGGGTTCACCTGGGGAGTAACACTGCAGTCGGAGCCTACAATACCAGCATCACTGCTCCGACACGGAATGAAAGCCTGGCATTCATCAACAGACATTTACAGTGACAATATCAAAACCCAGAACTTTCAATTCTACCTTTTACCTAGTCTGATTGTGTGATTTGTGTGTGACTTGTGTATTTGTGTGTTAACGGGCCGCCCAATGGAGGATGGGTTCCCTTTTGAGTCTTGGTTCTCCCGAGGTTTCTTCCTATTCCCCACCATCATAGGGAGTTTTTCCTCGCCACTGTCGCCTTTGGCTTGCTCATTAGGGTTCTGGACCCATAGTATTGTTAACCTTGTAAATCCTTTAAAGCGCTTTGTGACAACATGTGAAAAGCGCTATACAAATAAACTTTGATTTGATTTGATTTGATTAGTTTAAATACTTTTCTCAAGAAATAAAATGAAGATCTTTCTTGGAGGCTGGAATTAATTTCGAACATAGTAGCAATCTTTTGGCATCAAGATTGCTTTGCTTTGCGACAACTTGAGTTGTTAAAAGCGCTATACAAATAAACTTTGATTTGATTTGATTTGCTGCACTGAGCTGAAGTTCAACATCATTGGAGAAATCAGGAATAACAAAAGGGTCAGGCCATTCCACTGAGGAAGCACTACTTGGGGAACTCAAGCTTGCAGTATCTAGTGTTGAGTCAGATACAGAACCAGAAAAAGTGAACAAAATTTTCAGTGTTGCTCGATCATTTGGTAGATCTTTGATATCCGTCAAATTGCAGAGCTCCTTTCCAAAGTCTGGATCTTCAAAGTGTAAAATGAAGTTTCCGCAAGCCCATATTTGTACGCAGTGCTTCACATAGGTCCTTTACCGAGTCAGGTACACTCTCTAGGGTGACACGCCTGATCTCTTGAGGTGAAACAATGACTCGAAGAAGCATCATGGAGGCACCAACAGCTATAACAGTGTGACACAAAAGGAGAAAATTTGAAAACATCTGAAAACAGCATAAAATTTACCTATCATGAGTGAAGTGCATGGTCTTTAGTAAATATGGTGTATGATTGTATTAGGCCACCTGTGAGTTAAAACACACACAATAATAATAATAATTATTAATAAATTAATAATAATAAAAAACAAGGATCTTTTTTCTGTACCTTACTGTATTATAAATGTCCTTGGAGTGACGAGCACCTTTCCATCAACAAGATATGCAGCAAGGAGGGTGTAGTCGTTCAGCTGGTCAGGATCAACAACCACAGTTACTGCAGGAACTTTGATGTTGAGCTGGTAACACCTTAGATGCTCAACAAAGCCAGCTTCAAACATTTCAACAATGAAATAGTGGCCATCCACTAAACAGATCTCAAGCACTCTTCCAAAATCTGGTAGTCCGCTTGTGTAGCCAACAGAGAGCACCATTCCTTTGGAATATTTTGTCCCACTTAAATAAGCTGTTGAACTTGTTTGAAATAGCCACGCTGATTGTAGCATCCAAGATGTTCACAGGTACAACAGATACTCGTCCAGTTTCGATGCTTGGTTTAAAAAGAGTTGGCATCTCCAAATATGCTAACATTAGTTGATGTCTTGTAGCCAAAGTGTGAAGAATATTTTTGAAGTTACCAGAATCACAAACCACCTTTTTAAAGAAACAGTGTTTAGCCTCAAATCTCATAGTCCAAAATTCAATGAAGGGACCAAATGTTTTTATTAGCATAGGGTAATGTTCCAAATAATTATGTTTAGGGCGCAATTTAGTACAAGGAAAAACTTCTAAATGCAACTGTCGGTGGTCAGAAATTTTGGCTTGAAGGTAGCACAGGGTTTCTGTTGTGAACAAGGGGCTGCTTAACAACTCAACAATGTCTTTCAATTCAAGAATTAAATGGCAAGCCTTTTCACTTTCTGGAATGAGATGACCAACTAACAGTGGAAGAAATCTCAGAAGTGTCCAATTTTATAATTCCAAAAAATGAGTTCACATAATTTAATGGAGCTGAAATTTTTTACAGTGCAGAAGCCGCTCCCACAAGTTTGATTGGGTTAATGGGCACTTTTTTCGTACCATACGGTCAAGCTGCTCCCACAACAGCTCAATGGGGTTGAGAGCTGGTGACTGCGCTGGCCACTCCATTACCAATAAAACACCAGCTGCCTGCTTCTTCTCAAGTTTGTACATAATTTGGAGATGTGCTTTGGGTCATTGTCCTGTTGCAGGATGAAATTGGCTCCAATCAAGCGCTGTCCACAGGGTATGGCATGGTGTTGCAAAATGGAGTGATAGCCTTCCTTATTCAAAATCCCTTTTACCTTGTTCAAATCTCCCACTTTACCAGCACCAAAGCAACCCCAGACCATCACATTACCTCCACCATGTTTGACAGATGGTGTCAGGCACTCTTCCAGCATCTTTTCAGTTGTTCTGCGTCTCACAAATGTTCGTCTGTGTGATCCAAACACCTCAAACTTTGATTCATCTGTGCATAACACTTTTTTCCAATCTTCCTCTGTCCAATGTCTGTGTTCTTTTGCCCATATTAATCTTTTTCTTTTATTAGCCAGATATGGCTTTTTCTT
This sequence comes from Brachyhypopomus gauderio, assembly GCF_052324685.1. Taxonomy (NCBI): domain Eukaryota; kingdom Metazoa; phylum Chordata; class Actinopteri; order Gymnotiformes; family Hypopomidae; genus Brachyhypopomus; species Brachyhypopomus gauderio. Next base: position 8,570,098 of record NC_135214.1, read on the forward strand.
TGCCCCTCTGCCCTGAAGGCCAGCATCCCGGAGTCGCCTCTTCACTGTAGACGTTGACACTGGCATTTTGCGGGTACTATTTAATGAAGCTGCCAGTTGAGAACCTGTGAGGCGTCGATTTCTCAAACTGGAGACTAATGTACTTGCCTTCTTGCTCAGTTGTGCAGCGGGGCCTTCCACTTCTCCTTCTACTCTGGTTAGAGCCTGTCTGTGCTCTCCTCTGAAGGTACACACCATTGTAGGAAATCTTCAGTTTCTTGGCAATGTCTCGCATGGAATAGACTTCATTTCTCAAAACAAGAATAGACTGTCGAGTTTCAATTGAAAGTTGTTTTTTTCTGGCCATTTTGTGAGCTTAATCGAACCAACAATTGTAATGCTCCAGATTCCCAACTAGCTCAAAGGAAGGTCAGTTTTATAGCTTCTCTAATCAGCAAAACTGTTTTCAGCTGTGCTAACCTACTTGCACAAGGGTTTTCAAGGGTTTTCTAAATATCCAATAGCCTCCTTACAGAGTTAGCAAACACAATGTACCATTAGAACACTGGAGTGATGGTTGTTGGAAATGGGTCTCCATGCATCTATGTAGATATTGCATTAAAAACCAGATGTTTACAGCTAGAATAGTCATTTACCACATTAATAATGTATAGAGTGTATTTTTAATGCATTTAATCTTAGCTAAATTGAAAAAAATAACTGCTTTTCTTTCAAAAATAAGAACATTTCTAAGTGACCCCAAACTTTTGAACGGTAGTGTAGATTTAGCTACCTTCCTGAGCCAAACCATTTCACATGATACCCTGAAATGCTTCAATTGTGCTATTATCCATTCAATAAATTTGAACTTAATTTATTGACTATTAATTAATTTGTTCATGGTATTAAATACATATTTTGGTCGATAGTATTTGTAACGGGTGTGAGGGAGTCGAGGATGCAAAGACAAGGTGAGTTCAAAGGCTACGTTTAAGCTTGATGCTGGACACACTCATGGCGTCTTGAATCAGCAGTCAATCACACGGAACAGTAAATGCTCACGGCGCATCAAAACACCAGTAGAACACACTAAACAGTACACACTCACGGCGTGCTGACACAGTTTAACACACTCAACGAATGTCACGTTAAAGACGAGCACCAAACGATACAAACACACACACTATATACACGTAGCCTAACAAGCACCGCGTGAAACACATTAGTCTAACGAGACAAGTGAACACACACACACCCAGCCACACCCACGGACGTACATATAAAGACACAGACAACATTAACACATGCACGAAGGGAGGGGTTCGGGGCAGTAGCGTGACAGTATTAGATCACTGCACTGATTCAGAACTTATCCCTTTGGTAATAAGATTGATACATATCATTTGATACACAACTATATCCGCAACAGATGTTAATACAAAACACTTACTTAACATTTTACTTAACATTTTTAGACTGTCACGTTGAGGACCCCGGCCCCTCCCTTTTGGGCGTGTGTTAACATTGTCCACGTGCTTTGTCTGCGTCGGTGGATCTCAGTGGTTATGGTTATGTCGTGTGATAATCTGTCTCACCTGTGAATTGTCTCGTAATCACGTGGGGCTAATGTGGTTTGTCTATTTAATGTGCGCTCGCGCAGTGTCCTGTGCTCGTCGTTGTCTAGAGTCCACACGTTACAGTTGTCTGTGTGGTGTTCTCCGTGCGCTATTGGGCAATATTTGTTATTAAAGTGACGTTTGCTTCGCTAAGCAAGGATTCCTGTGTCTCGTCCTTCGCCCTGCCCGCGCGTCACATAGACAGCTAAGAATAGCCTAGCACACACATTTAGCACTACATGAATAAATACCATTAGCTTACAAAATAACAGATTTTTACAGTATTTTCCAATCAACTAATTCTTGTCCAACATTGAAATTCAATGCTTACAAACAGAAAACAAGATGAATGAAACAAATGAACATTGCTTATGTACTGCATGTAGTTGGTGTCATGGTAGGCAGGTCCCAGAGCTCAACGGAGATGCCCACTTCCAGACACACCCCACAGTAACACTCCCCTGCTCACAGTCATCCACCTACTAATACTCCCTCTCATCTACTTCTCACCTGTTTCTCATTTAGCTTGCCCTTAATAAGCCCACACATACTGCAGTTCAGTCCTGAGCATTCCTTGAGCCTGTTCTAAGTGAGCCAGCCCACCCGATTTACACCCTGAACAGTTCATCAAGGCGTTTTCTACACATATAATGTAGAATAGTGACTGCTTAAGTGCTCAGCGACACACAACTGCAGTACTTTGCACCTTCTTTGTTTCATTTTGAGGACTGCGTACATGTCTCTGTATGGATAATAAAGATGTAATAGCCCTACTCACCTCCTGCTGCTTCTGTTGGTTCACAGTTGGTTTCAGTATTGCAAAAATACCTGATGACGTTTATTTGCAAACGATTCAGTACATTATATTGCAAAAAGTATTCGCTCCCATCCAAATGATCCGAATCAGGTTTTCCAATCACTTCCATGGCCACAGGTTTATAAAATGAAGCACCTAGGCATGCACCGCTTTTACAAACAATTGTGAAAGAATGGCTCGCTCTCAGGAGCTCGGTGAATTCCTGCGTGGAACTGTGATAGGATGCCACCTATGCCACAAGTCCAGTCGTGAACTTTCCTTGCTCCTAAATATTCCACAGTCAAATGTCAGCTGTATTTTAAGAATATGGAAGTGTTTGGGAACAACACCAACTCAGCCATGAAGTAGAAGGCCATGTAAACCGACGGAGCGGAGTCAGCAGATGCTGAAGCGCATAGTGCGAAGAGGTTGCCAACTTTCTGCAAAGTCAATCATTACAGTCATCCAAACTTCATGTGGCATTCAAATTAGCTTAAGAACAGTGCGCAGAGAGCTATGGAACCCTATGGATTAGGAATGGGATGTCGGTTAAGCTCAGTCAAGGAAGGTGAGCGAATACTTTTGGCAATATAATGTAGGTTTTTCTAGCTGCTTTTTAGGGGTGCACAAGTACATCCAAATTGAGTCCCAGCAACCCTAAAAATAATGATAGTGAATTTTTTTGTAATGGACATTTGTATCTAATAAGCTGAAAAATGTTAACACCATAGAAAATATATGATTCAATCTTAAATTTAAAACAAGAATATAATTGCCTCGTGAATGGTATGATCCACTTTTTCTCTCCTCCTGGCCTTCTCTCCCTGAAGCGCCATTATAAACATGCACACACACACACACACACACACACGCACGCACCCACACCCACGTGCTAGTATGACTGGAGTAGTGGATACAGTAACGCAGACGATTTCTTTGTCACAAACATATTACAAACTTTTAACAGCAGTGCTCTTTTTGCTGCACATAACTACCAATCATCTGTTATTGAATATGTACTATGGATTCATCACAAAATGTACCTAGTTACATGCAGGTACTGAAAGGACACAGTAAACTGTAAAACAGTTACAAATGACAAAAGTATATAAAAACACGCTACTTTCATCATCTTCTCTCAAATCTTTATGCTTAAACTTAGTGGTAAATTAGAAGTGTTTTCTGTATTTTTTTTATAGTTTTGTATTAACACTAGCAAATAATCATGTTATTTCTGTGGTCATCAAATTAAAGTTGCTCTTCAGAAATGATTGAGGTGTTGTTGTACTGCCTACACTATCAGATGCTGATAGTATTCCATACTCACTGCACTTCCATAGGTGAGTAGGCTGATTATTGAAGATAACCCACATTCCATATTAAAGAGAATTCAGATGAAGAAACATCTCATTTGGCTTTAAGTTCAAACATTTACCTTCAGTTTCAGGTTATCGTCAACAGCCAACATAAGGCCACATTATTGCCGATCCTCCTAACCACCTGCAGGTAATTCAATAAATTATTATACCCTTGCTCATTCTCCATGGTCACTGAAATTAGATAGTCTTCATCCTGCCCTTAGGTCATCTAACAGGAGATCAGAAACTCTCCTTTTTGGTTCTTGAGGTAAAGAAATTGGTTTTGACTGTTCTGGGTTCTACCACCCATGGACATTGTTGTCTGATTACTCAGACACACCTCTTATGATGATTGTGTGTTTTTGATTGACATGTACGCTCAGCACTGCATTGTGTGATTTGGTTTTCTGGAGCTTTATGAAAGGTGCATTGTAGATCATTATGAAAGGTGAGCATTACCTGTCTCCTTCCACAAAGTGTCCATGGTGACTGAAAAGACCTTCACTGTGAAATTAGGATTTTGTGTTTAAGTTTAGCTGTGGAATTACATGGATGGTATTTAATGTTGTATGTGCAAATAAGCTAACATAAAAAAATAAAATGTTAACTTGTGTTTTAAACAGGTCCTTCCGCAATACTGTTATCAGTTTGGGCAATGCTGGAGTGATGCAACAACATTTAATGACTGGGTATAATGATGATTATATTGTTATGGAGCTGGTTGCAACATTCTTTGGAAGGTGGAGACTTAATGCGAGCAAAAACTCAGTCAAGGGATCTCACTGCTCACTCCCAACTCAAAAGGCCTCCAAACTGTAAACATGCATCATCCATGTCAGCTCTGCTTGCATTGCATTACAGCATCTCTGTACAAAACCTACAGCTTAAAATCTGCAGAATATAAAGATGCAGGTCTGCAGGAATGGGAAAGACTAGTCAGGTTTCATTTTAATCCTTACTGGAACTAGTCCTGTAGCTTATAGAGTATGTTCTAAAGAATTAGATCTGATGCATGTAATGTAGAGAATAATACCTGCATGTTCATTTTTATGTGAGTTAACACAGGTGGTTGCACATATTTCAGAAAGCACTGGGTTCATTGTAACTGAAGCTCAGTACTGCAAGATATGCAAATATACAAAGAAGTCAGCCTGTATTGAGATTATCAGATGCTTGAAACTAATTTTAAAATAGACATAATCACTTCAGTGCTGAAACAGGCTGACAGGAATAGTAAACACACTGATTAAAATCTCATTTGACTTTGCCTTCACTTTCTTTCTATAGTTTCCAGACGTTCAGTTTCATTAGGAATCATAATTACCAAAATAAAACACTACTGGCCCACATGTCTAATTGGCTTCGTATGGCTGAGCTTAGTGTATGCTTAATCAGAAAGAAATTTGTGTGATATATTGACTATCAGCTGAAAATAGTCATTGTGTCCTGACTTCATTATATGTCCTATATACAGTATATCAAATCTGAGATAATCAATCGTAACCTCCTTCAAACACCAGTGGAATATTTTCTCTAAAAAGCCTTTGAATTTTTGTCTTGAATTGTGTTTTGGCTTTGAATTTCATACCACCATACTCATTAAGTTATTTGATTATGGATAAAAAACATATGAAACAATCAGTCTCACTATATTAGTTATTACTCAGTAATAATTTTAGGGGACAGTGTACCATAAATCTCTATTATACTGGATCTGATCGAGCCCTTGAACTGAGGTAAAATGATGTTGCATTCCATGAAGGAATACTGACCCCTTCTGAAACAAATGTATTGTTGAATATAGAGTAAAAATCCAACATCAACTGAGAGATCTCATTATTGATAACTTTACCTGAGTGCAAGTCTATGTAAGTACAAAGTGTTGTATACGTACAGTGTAAACTTTGTTACTAATTGGCTTAAATCACCTGTCAAATAGATTCTTGAACATGTCAGTATTTGTCAGACTCTTTGGTAATGATTGGTTGAGAGTTGACTGGCATTGGTCAGACATTGCTTTTGTGTTTTTTGTATATTGTACCCGACGGTCCAGGGGAAGCCTGAGGCAGGAGCTCTTTGTGATTTCCTTTTTGGTGTTTACACTACTATAGTCAAATGCACACAAGAATTAATTATTGGTAAAATTAAACATCCTTGTCATGTTGTACATGTTGCACTAAACCCTACCATAGTTGACAACAATTATATGAATTACAGTTTAAAAATACCTGGTGTATGACTGTATGCATACAAGTGAAGTGTGATACTATGGCAAAGTAAACATTTTTTCTTTCTCTTGGGAAAGAATATAGACACTTCAAAATTCAAAGTTTCTGGAATTATTTGAAGCAGCACAATACTGACATCTACTGGGCATTGTCCATTTTGTCGAGATTTAAGATTACTGCTATCAAAACAGTGGTGCTGTGGATGTGAAAAACAAGTCCAAATGACGCATAAAGGGTTATTAGAGGTAATCATGAGATTAAACCAGGCGGTCACCATAATGCATTTGATAATAAATTCAGAGGTTTTTTTTTTTTACCTGAGTGAATTTTAATAGTGTACTATTCTTTTTTTCTTATTAATTTGCTAACCTACATATTACTGTCAGAATAATGGCATTTGGAATGGGTAGATACAGTGATGGATATATAAATGTTAGGGAATGGTAAAATGGCACTTAGATCTTCCAAAAATGGCAGAGCCTGACGTTGTCATGCTGAATGATTTGTTGAAAGAAAAGACATGTTAACTATATGCCACTGCCAGAGTCTTTCATTCAAAAAAGAGGACTTTCTCACTTTGGCTACTGGGCCTTATAGCCTTCTTGTGGAGTCTTCTTGTTGCTTATGGTGAGTAACAGAGATACCACCAGTGAGCCCTGAGGGTTTGCTTGGAGTTGGCGTCAGCTGAGGAAAGGAGGCCATTCATGGTTTTTAGGGAGTGTCCAATGTGGTGTTGGAAGTCATTCACAAAAGCAACCTCACATTCATAAACATTACACTGAGATATTGTGTTGCTATAACACAGAAGTGAATGTGTTTTCTGTAACTTATCTTGGTATTTACACTGTAACCACCCAAATGTTAAATGCCATTTGCAGCTATGATCTTTCTCTTCCATTAGCTAACCTTGTCATATCTAACATACGCTCTCTCTTTCAGCCTGACATTCATTGTGCTGTTTCCCACAGTATTTATGACTGTTGTAATCATATAGCCGATTTGGTGAATGTGATCATAATTGGCCACAAACCAACATCATGAGCAGACACCCACTGGGGAGCCATCAGTCTGATCTGGCTGCATACTGTTCTTCTCAGGTGGGTAAGTCTGTAACAACACAATCTACACTGCCCTGTGGAGAATATCAAGCTTGACGGAGAGGAATATCCGTTGAAATTACATGACTAGCCAGCATTTTTTGTGTCACTTTTATAATCACATTTTTTTCATTTTCACTCTCCTCTAATTAATTTTTCACATGAACAATATATTATGCTTCAAGTTTACTAAAGATTTATTATTTTGCTCAATTCTGCACACATCACAGGAAAAACCATCTTAATAAACCTCATACGATAAAATGTGACTTATGACATCATTGCTAAACGCAGTTTAAGCTAGTGTATGTGTGTGTGTGTGTGTGTGTGTGTGTGTGTGTGTTTGCAAGTTCAAGTGTCCATTTTTCAGTTGTAGTTCCTGGTTCCTGCACAGAGTTGAATGCTAGAGGTGAAGGATCTTTTCTGCCAAACCTGTCCAGCATCTGTCAAACAGGATATTTCACTGATGTATTCATATGAGGAAATGAAAATAACAGCTGAAGCTGGGCTACATACTGAAACAGAAAGTTCAATGGTCTAGAATAGTGTACATTATATTCTCTATATTCTCATAGTTTGTAATGCAAATAGTTCAAAAAAATCCAGTGTGGCATTTCTTTGGTGTTGTTACTGTACTTTCCAGGCAACATTTCTAAGGTTATACTTTACTTTATACTTTATATATTCATCATATACTCACTCAGAAAAACAGAATGAAAAGACAGTACTTGGGACAGGCATGCAAATCCAACAGTTGTTCCATAAGCACTTCATAATTTCCTCACATCAAATGGGCTTGTGGCAGTTCTGAACATTTTCAGTAGAAGTGGCTTCAATTTCAGTATAAGCAATTCAATCAGCTTTTTTTGTAGGATATCAATATTGATTACATTTTAATTTTGACTTAAAAGTTACCGATTGTTGGTGTTCTCTAAATAAAAAATAAAAAAAGTACAGCTGTCAACATCATTTGGACTTGCTACCTGGAAAACTTTGCACTTCCTTCAATTAGTTGTGCTGTCATTGTTATTCAAATGCACTTAAATATCAAGGTTGAAGTTTAAATTCCAGATTGGGTGACCAGAAAATTATAGGTAGTGGCAGATTATAAATCTTATTATAAATGCCCGTCAGGCATACCCTTGTGTTGTTCCTGTTAGGAGAGGGAACTGAACCCCTCTTCATGTACTAGGCAGCAGCATTATCCTTCACACTATCCAAAAAATGGTGTTGGTTTCCATCTTCCTTTCAAACCTCATACTTTAAACCATAAATACCCAGTTTCTCCCAAATTAATGTCCTGAGTAAAACTACTAAAGCGTCATTACATTTACTATTAACAAATCAATGCAATAAGCCCTTGTATTTCTATTAGCATATATACTGTGACATTGATAATAAATGTATGCATCCCTAAAAGTCACATCAGCTGTTCTTTTAAAAGCATTTAATTAGAATGTTTGATATAAAGAGTATGTCTTGAAATATGTCTAGCAGTATGACTGAACATATATTACTAAAAGGAAAATTAATGGTACCATGCATTACTATTTTCTAGTCTAGCACTCTACTGAAGTACTATCTACAACTAATATCTTGTGGCACCTTGCTCAAGTTATGAAAATGTTGCATGTTCAATATTTTTCATTCTGAAATGTTAAGTCAATTAAAGAATAAATAAAAAATTATAATTAAATTGTTAATCTTTCCAAAAAATCTCATTTATGATCAATTCTGCTGAATTTATGGTCAGCAGAATATTTTTTATATTTTTCTTTAAAAATGTTAATTGTAATTTGTCTAAGCCATTTAAACCCTGTGAAAAGGCTGCAGAATACGTTTGTCTCACTGATGCTACCTTAAGAGAGTTCATGCCCCTTTTTTGAACATAGGTATTGTAATTCTGGAGCGGTCAACTACTTTGGAATGAAGGTCATGACTGCAAACACTAGACCGCCTCCTGGTGGTACATGTCGGAAGGTGTCACAGTATTGACAAGTAGAGATGGTAGATAGCTACAAAAGTACATGCTGAGAATAAGTGAGTGATAATGAAATATTAAGATGGGTGATTTTCATCCTCCCACCATTTCACCCAGTCAGACAGCATTAATAATCAGACTGCACTGCCATTCAGATTACTTTTAAGATATGTTATCATTTAAAATTAAAACTATGAACAGTTTATACTAAGATATTTAGTCCTTGTGTGAACAGAAAAAAATATATACAGTGAACCAACCTCTGGACATCTGGTTATCAGAACAAATCTACTACAAAACCAGCTTTACAGTAGTATGTGGTCGGTCTTGGGTGGTGTATGCTCTGTCCTTTTGACTGGCGTCTCTCTGTGCAAGCAGCCATCTGCTGAAAAAACAGCCATACGTGGGCTGGAATAACAAGCGGCGCAGTAGCACCCGTGACGTGAGGTGAGTGCCCAAGCGTCCGCTGCAGGAGTCTGTGGAAAGCCGTGCCATTGCCATTCACATGGCGCACGCGCCGCATTGACATCAGCGTGCACCGCCGTAATGCATCTTCAATGAGACGTGGCCCCGTTAATCTTAATGAAGGCATGGACAGCGGCAAAATGCAGAGACTCCCAGCGTGAAATGGCTAACACCTGTGTAGAAGCACCAGAGAGGAGGAATGCACGTAATTAGGGGCTTCTTGCACACCTGGTGATCATGAGTGGCTTTGTGAAGAAAATGTCCTACATTTGCTGTGATACTGGTCTGATTTCCTAATGTTGCTGTTTTCAGATGGGGTCTGTGCCTTGGAGGTGACACAGAGGTGACCATGAATGATTCATGTCATGGAGGACGCTTTATGAATGTCAGCCACTGTTCCCTCCGGCTGCTCAAAGGAAGACTAGACCATCTTCTCTCTGATACACAGGAATACCTCAGAGAGTCAATAGAACACACACAAAAAATAACTCTTAAAGCATACAATAAAATAATTCAAAGGCCAATCTTTTCAAATACCTTAGAAAAATAATTTAGCAGAAAATGCAGGAGACATTAGAACAAACTAGCTTTTTCTCCAAATGAATCACTGATGACAGTGGCTTCCCATTACACTTTTATAAGGTAAATGTCATAGTTTCCTGTTTCTGCATCTGTATGTAAAATAACACTTTAGATTTTGATGACCTGCAGCCCCTGCAAGTGTTCCAAAATGACAGCCATTTCCCGGACTCCCTGTTTTCCCTGCTTTGATAGGGACAGTCTGTAAGAAAAGGTTAGCGATTCCCTGGAGCCCAAGCCCAGGCTAGGCAGCCTTATCGTTTCAAAGATACCGCCACTAATCTGTCAATGTCGCCTTTTCGCCACATCACATTCTCATGTGTTACTATATCCTCATGAGTCACTGTTGTCACCTTTTCCTGTTTTTTCTATCTCCCCAACTCTGTCTGCCTCTCTCTGCTTGTTTCTCTCTCTGTCTCTTTCTCTCTCTGTCTTTGTCCATCTATCTCTCTCTGGGGTTCTCTCTAATAGTGCAGCATCTGCAGAGTACAATAGGGGCAGATATTTCTTCAGGTGTATGAGTGTAGATCAAGTTGTAAGGTTAAGGTTCATGTGCATCGGGTTGTAAAAGTTCAGTTGGCAAAGGGCATGTTGCTACTGGCTCTGGTTGCAGTAGTAGCAGCAGCAGTAGTAGTAGTAGTAGTAGTAGTAGTAGTAGTAGAAGAAGTAGTAGTGCCTCTAGTGTTGGAAGGTAGAGCTGTTACTCATTTGCTACTCATTTGTCATCATCTGCAGGTTCTTACATTCATTTATCTTAGAAATTTTAAAAGCTTGTTTGTTTTACTTTATTGGGGGGCATTGTGCTGTGGAGTAGCCAAAAAACCTTGACAATGTAATGATGATTCACTTATTTACTGCCCATGAAGTATAATTGCAATAGATGTGCTGTTTTAGTCTCATTATAAATCATTAAAGGAATGTGATAATATTTGCTGGGATCCATTCATGTACCATAGCCTGGAGGAAGATGCCATACAAAACCAAACATGCTGAACTACAGAAGGTCGCACTGACATAAAAACGATCATTGTTTTAAAAGCAGCCTCACACTGCCAGATTAAATTATGTTATATATGCTGTTATATATGCTGGATGAATCACAAATTTTTCAGAAGTAGGTGTGTAACTTTTGTAAAACACTATCATATTTTACTCAAATGTATAAACCTAAAAAAATATTAATCTAAATACTTCTAAATAGATTCATCTATACTTTAAATCTAGGCTCATGAGTCTCCTATTTAATAATGCCTTCAGTTAATGCACTGCATACGAAGGTGTAGAGTGTTCTGGTAATCTGAGATGATAATGTCATCCAGCCACACACATATATATATCATATATATATCTATATGTGTCATGTGTAAAAAGTAAATATGTAAAAAGTAAAAGTCTGAGCAAAGGAAGCCTCCAGGAAGCCTGAGCAAAATCCTGGTGAGGACTTTTAATCTCTGAACCTGGAATTGACATATATACAGTATATATATATATATATATATATATATATATATATATATATATATATATATATATATATATATATATATATATATATATATATATGGCAGGATGGCAGCAACTCAATGCATTTAGGCATGTAGGCATTGCCAAGTCGATCTGCTGCATTTCAAACCAAATCAGAATGGGGAAGAAAGGTGATTTAAGTGACTTTGAACATGGCATGGTTGTTGGTGCCAGACGAGCTGGTCCGAGTATTTCAGAAACTGCTGATCTACTGGGATTTTCACACACAAGATATTAATATCTAGAGTTTATAGAGAATGGTCAGAAAAAGATAAAATATCCAGTGAGCGACAGTTCTGTGGGTGTGAATGCCTTGTTGATGCCAGAGGACAGAGGAGAATGACCAGACTGGTTCGAGCTGATAGAACCAAATAATAATTATCAAATAATAATTTGCTACAGCCAAGACTTGCAGAAGAGCATCTCTGAAGGCACAACATGTCGAAGCTTGTGAATTTGGTGTCAACAACATGAAAGCATAGATCCATCCTGCCTTGTATCAACACTTCAGGCTGCTGGTGGTGGTGCAATGGTTTGGGGGATATTTTCCTGGCACACTTTGGGTCCAGTAATACCAATTGACCATTGTGTCAATGCCACAGCCTACCTGAGTATTGATGCTGACCATGTCTATCCCTTAATGACCACTGTGTACCCATCTTCTGATGTCTACTTCCAGCAGGATAATGCACCATGTCATAAAGCACAAATAATCTCTGACTGGTTTCTTGAACACAACAATGAGTTTACTGTACTTGAATGGCCTCCAAAGTCACCAGATCTCAATCCAATAGAGAACCTTTGGGATGCAGAGGAAGGGGAGATTCGCATCATGGATGTGCAACTAAGTAATGCTATCATGTCAACCTGGTACTAGCAAGGTGTACATTATATATATATATATATATATATATATATATATTAGGGGTGGGACGCGATTAAAAAAATTAATCGAATTAATCGGAAGCTTTGTAATTAATTAATCGAAATTAATCGCATTTCAGTATTTAACATGAGAAATATTAATTTAAGTTTGAATGATGAATGAATCAATGAACATAATCAAACTTCAACATCTTGTTCATTTTTCCACCAGTCTACTACACAGACCAATATATGAGTGCAGAAAACAGTTCAGAACATTGGAAATTCTGACCAAAAATGTTGTTTAATTTTGGGAGTTTTGCTCAGGATATTGGAAGAATTGAAGTAAATCAGAAGATGTTTTTTAATACCATTTTAGATGGTATACTTTTCTTAAATTTCCCAGGCCTCTGCCACAGGCATCTCCATAGTGCCTAGAAGTGGTCTTCTGCATGCTCAAAGCAAATGACTGGATCTTCCATTCATCATCTATAATTTGAGCTGTCACACAAAGATCATTCTTGTTGCTAACAGAGGTCCAGTGATCCCCAGTCAGAGCCACATTTGTGGCGCTCTTCACAATAACCTGTTTTACTTCCCTTTCACAATAACCTGTTTTTTTTCCCTCGTTCTTACGTACGAGGTTAAGAAGTACTTGGTGCTAAGAACGTTTTGGGAAACTCACCCCTGGACAGTAGTTCATAACTTGCATCATTTGACGCAATGTGCAGCGCTTCTTGTAAGCCTTTATCTTCGACCACAGAGAGCGAACAACACAAATAATATGACGCGTCATGTATAAACGCGGCGGAGTCGTGCGCTACGGTCACTCGCGAAAGTTTAATCCAGTCTTAATGGTCCAATGAAGGTACTTTAAAAACCAGGACATTTCCTCACTTTAAAAAAAACCCGGGACGACCGGGACAAGATGTGAAATGCGGACGTTTAGGTCACCCTATCGTACTAGGAATACATTTAGCAGCTAAGTTATCATTACTGACCTGCGCTTTAAGCTGGGCGTACACTGTGCGATTTTTGGCCCATTTTCAGCCGATTTTTCACTCGTTTCGGCTCAATCGCGTGTCGTGCATCGTATAGTTTACACAGGTAAACGAGGAGCGATTCACACCTCACGACCAACTCCCGATCAGAAATCGCAGCGTCGCAAGAATATCAAACATGTTTGAAATTCAAATCGCTCCTCGTGAGAGTATCGCACTGTTGAAGCAGCTCCACGAGCCGACTCTCCGCAACGAGTTAGTCGTACAGTTTGAGCTGGAGCTGAGTACACGATTTAAAATATCGTACAGTGTACGCCCAGCTTTAGCTGCAACATGTTTTGCGTTGAGGTGGTAACGAAGGGTGGAAGTGCTCCTGTGATAAGCGAACTCCTTCCTACATAAAGTGTAAATAACACTATTTTTGTTTGAACTTCCATCTGGAAGTTTTTTATTTAAATTTCCCATCCACCAGCGTAGCCTCTTCAGTCATCTGCATCATGCTCATCTTATCGTGCGTCCATATAATCTGTATGCCTGGAACTCGTGCACTGAGAAACATTCCACGATGCAAATGTGTATCGCGCGTTAAAATGCGTTAATTTTTTTAGTGCGTTAATTTTCCTGTAATTAATTAATCGAAATTAACGCGCTAAAGTCCCACCACTAATATATATATATATATATATATATATATATATATATATATATATATATATATATATATATATATATATATAATGTACACCTTGCTAGTATATTATTATATAGGTGTGTGTATGTTTGTATATGTACACTACCGTTCAAAAGTTTGGGGTCACCTAGACAATTTTGTGTTTTCCCTGAAATCTCATACTTTTATTTATCAAATGAGTTGCAAAATGAATAGAAATATAGTCCAGACATTGACAAGGTAGAAATAATGTTTTTTTTATTTTTTTATAATTTTCTACTTTAAACTTTGCTTTCGTCAAAGAATGCTCCCTTAGCAGCAATTACAGCATTGCAGACCTAGCTGTTAATTTGCTGAGGTAATCTGGAGAAATTTCACCCCATGATTCCAGAAGCCACTCCCACAAGTTTGATTGGGTTGATGGGCACTTTTTTGTACCATACGGTCAAGCTGCTCCCACAACAGCTCAATGGGGTTGAGATCTGGTGACTGCGCTAGCCACTCCATTACCGATAAAACACCAGCTGCCTGCTTCTTCTCTAAATAGCTTGTGCATAATTTGGAGGTGTGCTTTGGGTCATTGTCCTGTTGCAGGATGAAATTGGCTCCAATCAAGCGCTGTCCACAGGGTATGGCATGGTGTTGCAAAATGGAGTGATAGCCTTCCTTATTCAAAATCCCTTTTACCTTGTTCAAATCTCCCACTTTACCAGCACCAAAGCAACCCCCATTACCTCCACCATGTTTGACAGATGGTGTCAGGCACTCTTCCAGCATCTTTTCAGTTGTTCTGCGTCTCACAAATGTTCGTCTGTGTGATCCAAACACCTCAAACTTTGATTCATCTGTCCATAACACTTTTTTCCAATCTTCCTCTGTCCAATGTCTGTGTTCTTTTGCCCATATTAATCTTTTTCTTTTATTAGCCAGATATGGCTATTTCTTTGCCACTCTGCCCTGAAGGCCAGCATCCCGGAGTCGCCTCTTCACTGTAGACGTTGACACTGGCGTTTTGCGGGTACTATTTAATGAAGCTGCCAGTTGAGAACCTGTGAGGCATCGATTTCTCAAACTGGAGACTCTAATGTACTTGTCTTCTTGCTCAGTTGTGCAGCGGGGCCTTCCACTTCTTCTTCTACTCTGGTTAGAGCCTGTCTGTGCTCTCCTCTGAAGGGAGTAGTACACACCATTGTAGGAAATCTTCAGTTTCTTGGCAATGTCTCGCATGGAATAGACTTCATTTCTCAGAACAAGAATAGACTGTCGAGTTTCGATTGAAAGTTGTTTTTTTCTGGCCATTTTGTGAGTTTAATCGAACCAACAATTGTAATGCTCCAGATTCTCAACTAGCTCAAAGGAAGGTAAGTTTTATAGCTTCTCTAATCAGCAAAACTGTTTTCAGCTGTGCTAACCTACTTGCACAAGGGTTTTCAAGGGTTTTCTAAATATCCAATAGCCTCCTTACGGAGTTAGCAAACACAATGTACCATTAGAACACTGGAGTGATGGTTGTTGGAAATGGGTCTCCATACATCTATGTAGATATTGCATTAAAAACCAGATGTTTACAGCTAGAATAGTCATTTACCACATTAATAATATATAGTGTATTTTTGATGCATTTAATGTTAGCTAAATTGAAAAATAAACTGCTTTTCTTTCAAAAATAAGAACATTTCTAAGTGACCCCAAACTTTTGAACGGTAGTGTATGTGTATGTATATATATGAATCTAGGCATGCAGACTGTTTTTACAAACATTTGTGAAAGAATGGGTCGCTCTCAGGAGCTCAGTGAATTCCAGTGTGGAACTGTGAAAGGATGCCACCTGTGCAACAAGTCCAGTCGTGAAATTTCCTTGCTCCTAAATATTCCACAGTGAATTGTCAGCTGTATTATAAGAACATGGAAGTGTTTGGGAACTACAGAAACTCAGCCACGAAGTAAACTTAAACTGATGGAGCGGGGTCAGCGGATGATCAAGTGCATAATGCAAAGAGGTCGGGAACTTTTTGCAGAGATTTCTACAGACATCCAAACTTCATGTGGCCTTCAGATTAGCTCAAGAACAGGGCACAGACAGCTTCATGTAATGGGTTTCCATTGTTGAGCAGCTGCATCCAAGCCAATATATCACCAAGTGCAATGCAATGGGGATGCTGGGGTCCATATATTGGTGCAGTGGTCCATACACACTCACAGCCTCTTGAGCCCAATCTACATCTGCCATAAAAGCTTCTCTGCTTTGAATATTAAAGTAATATGCAACCACCAAGGCCTTTTTACAGACATTGTGGTCAAGTGGCCTGGGAGTACTCATGACTCCTTCATCTGGGCCAATTCTGGAGTGTGTCAGATGGCTAGGGATGGTGCATTTGATGGTGGACATGTACTAGCTGACAGTGGGTATTCACTCTGAAGCTATATACTCCTGTATAAAATCCCATAGTATCCCTTTAGTAGCTGTGGGGCCCAGTATCCCCAGTGCCTTCTCCTCCTCAACAGTAAGTGTACTTGTGGACATTTGGCCTCCACCAGTCTTAACCCTCTCCTTTCTGAGTCCTGCGCTCTTATTTTGGCTTGACTACAGAAGTCATGCCACATGCCATGCCTGATCTCGTAATTCCACTACATGCACTGACATTCTTGGCAATATCGTCCCATTTTTGTCTTGGTTTTTTTTCTGAATTTGAGGAACTTCCTCAAGCTATTGAAAACAGTCTACTTTTTTTTGGCTCAGTTCACTTGACAGAAAGTTTCATTTTCTCTGCTTGTTTGCCATGGTTTTGAATAATGAGTGAAAGGTTAATTGTGAGCCCTATTTATAGCCTTGATAAAAGCCTACAATTGGTCAGAATTGCAAAGGTAATAATTTTAGAGTTCTATTCATTTCATCAATAAATTGAAATCGACTTCATCAATAAATTGTATGAATCATTGTCGAACCGCATAGACGTGGTCCTTCAAGCTCGTGGAAGTCACACAAAATATTAAATATGGCTCTAATACCACCACAACGTCATTCACCAGTGTTATGAAGCATATATGTGTATATTGTTACGTACCCCATCTAGGTGGGGACTAGTAACAGATAAAGTGAAAGTGATGGACTGGTATATGATGAACTGTGATGGCCGAATGCCAAAAACAACACCCACAGAGACAGCCCAAATTGAATAGTTGAAAGATGCTGTATATAGTATATAAATATATTGGATGTATATAGGATGACAGGAGTAATAACACCAGGTATACTTCAGGGTGACCCTCACTGAAAACAAAAACGAACAACAAAAGAAACCCACACTAACTAACGCAGGAAATGCTAATTAAACCCTTTACCAAACAAAACGTGAAACAAAGAAAACAATGTCTTTCCTAACTCCCTGATTTGCCAAACACAGAAACAAACCCTCAAACAAGAAACAAAACAGCCAGTCACCCTTACTACTGGTGCAACAAATATATATACAAATGTAGACTCAATCGTATGAAGTAAAAATCAACAACAGATTTATCAAATCTCATCGAAAAAGGGGAATCCGAATGTGCACAAAACCCAGGCGTAATGCCCTCGTCCATGTCCACTTCCACCTTTATACTTGTTATACCATTCTTCCTCCTCCCTCCATCATCACGTTAAGCCGCATCAGGTGTGGAAGGCGAAGAACGGACGGGCCCCTGTAAACAGTCTTAAAGGGGCAGACTCATAACAGACACAGGCATTATCACACATCATACATCATTATGACACAATACGACGGAGGTCATAACAATATGAAGTGTGAATTATTTGTTTGATTTTCACCTTACTTTCTGTGGGCGACTAAACTTTTGTCTTGCCAAAATCTGACCTTTCTGTGTTCATTAAATGATCAATATTTCTAGAGTAAAGCTAATTAATTTTCGTAAATTAAATCTCATTTGGGAGGGTTTCAGCTTTCATATGTGTCATTTCTAAAACCAATCGATGAATTTAAAGTCAGGTTATAAGCTTTTGTTTCCACAACATGGATAAGCGACAGAACTTATGTCAGGGACTGTACATCGTTGCTCACTTCAATTAACAGCTGGGTCACTGTGAGTGCTTGGTATAACCTCAGAAAGTATGCATGGGTTTATTTTAGACCTCAAAATACCACGTATTCCTACCGGCACCAGTCGACAGCCAGCCTTCATTCATCATGCCACTTTGATGCCAGTCTTGTTCGCTGCTATTATCATTTATACTCACTATAGGATTAGCTTCTTCGACCAAAGTAGCATGATACATACATTTTGGCCAGTTCTTTGCTTACATTTCAGACCTAGCTTTCATCTAATTTTAGTAGATGTAAGACACGCCAGTATATTCCATAAGGCATCATTGTAGCTTTTGGGTTGGTTAACACTGGATAAATGGCCTGGGGGTATTTTCTGTTTGTCACAATATAGCCCCGGACCCCTCCCTTCGGGTATGTGTATATACGTAGTCTGTGTCCATATATGTTCTTCCTGTGTGCATGGCTGTCTTGTGTATGTGTTCACTCATCTCGTCAGTCTAATGTGTTACTCGCAGTGTATGTTAGGTGTTTAGTATAAATTGTGTGATTTAGTCCCAGGCTCGTCTTTGTGAGTCCTTACATGTTGTCGGACATATGACTGAGAGCTACATAATCTGTCTTAATAAACCGTGTTTATGTGTACACTCTGCATCCTGCATTAAGTTCAGTTGGATTGTCTTTCTTCTGATTCAGTTAATAGCTTGATTAACTCTCTGAATCTAAATCAAGTGTTCGACCTTATGCATTCTAATGTTAAATTGTTGATATCTATTAATCAATCAAATCTGCATTTGTTCATTAAAGCAATTATTGTTGCAAATATAGAATAGAATAGCATTTATTTGTCATTGCACAACAAGGTATAATGAGATTAGTACCATCGGGGCCACGGTGTAAAGCACCATGATCTCAGGGGTGGCCACAGAGTCATAAACGCGCTGCCGTTCTCAGAGATTGGGGGCAGAAACATTTGGAGGAGACAAAAAAATATGATCACAGATTATTCTCCCAACAGGACAACTCTGTGAACACGCAAAAAAAACCTCATAGCACACAAGCATTGACAACACAGACAATCAAGCAGTGAGAGGCATGTTCATCTAGATTGGGGGGGGGGGGGGGTATATTTCAACCAATGGTATTGGGTCACTTTGAAGACTCTGAGCTTCACCTTCGGTAATGAGACTGACATATAATTTCAGTTATAAAAATACACATTTCCCTGAAATTTCAGTGTGGTGCCTCTTTATAATAATTCATAATTAATAAATATATTGCTAAAGCTGCTTTGTGGCAACATATGTTGTAAATTCACTTTTACCACTTATCGTGTATGCAGATATGTCCTGTATACAGGTCATATTGTACACATTGTATAGAGGTTAGAGGCAGGAGTGTGAGTAATGTTGTGTGGCTTTGTGAGGGAATGGCAAGAGAAGAGTGTGCTGGTTTGGAACTGATATACCTCTTCAAAGCTCTTACTAAACCACTTGCACTTCACTATAAGATCAGGCCTTTACAGCATGAAGCCTGAAACATTTCACATTGATTTCACAAACTGAACAGGCTATGATGTACAGATAAGTGCACTGAAGGCAAAGTGCTTTGTGATTGGATTTTTAAAGATCCATCACATGATCCATCACATCTGCAGAAGCCAATGGAATATCAGAAAAATCAAGCCAAATTAACATACTGCTGTGTTACTGCTAAACTACACCAAGCTTAATCCTCACTTGCTTCTGAAGTTTTGGAAAAACTGGTTCATTCAAACTGTTATGAGGTGCTGTATGATTTAACTGGAGATGAGATATTAGATCCTACCTGCACGTCCTCCATAAATTCTGCTCATGTGCTCTCTTAGTTCATCTTAAAACAGAATGACGGTTTTTCTCTATACATGAAAATCTGCACAAGGGGAGCTTTCGAACTATGTGCCATCCCTCCAATCAGGAAAAATGCCCCAGGGAACCATTGTTTGGGAAATGCTGATACAGTGATTCATGAGACCTGACTCTGAATGACACCTGTGCTGTGTACTGGACCATCTCTTTACTCTTCATGCTTTGGGCAGTTAGGGAACACTTATTCAGATGCACCACAAGCTCAGGAATTTCCATATAATGGACTTTCAAAGGTTTCACATATAAACATATATGTATAACTATTACTTGGTTGTATTTAAGCATATGGTATTATAAATAATTTAATCATACAATGTGCATCATGATACTGGAATTTTGATATGATATAATACAATGTCTGTTATACAAACAAATCTTACTAAGGTAAATGTTGCCAAATTATTATCATTGTTGTTGTTAATTACGTCAATAATAATAATAATAATAATAATAGAAAATACATTAATATATAATAAATAACAAACCGATTATATACACACAAAGTACAGATATAAAATAATTAACTAAAGCTTTAAAAAAGTTGAATACATCTGTTACAAGTAAACAATATAAACATCCATAAATATAAATACATCCATTACTATATCAATTCATGTATTGGTTAGGTTTTCACTGTATGTTCTCAGGTCTATATTTTGTACATATCCCTAGCTGTTTCACTGCATGAAAAGATGTTCTAGTGTGTGATGTATTCCATAACAATGGTAATGTTACACATATTTCACAATCTCCCTGTTTCTCTGCAGCTCTAGTTTTCAATGATGGAGTGCTGTGTCGTGCACCTACTATTTCTCTTGTAATAAATATTGTGTGGTATTGGCCTCTCTATTTTTGTTGCACAAACACTAATAAGAGGTATTGTGTCATATATCATATTTTGTACTGTTACTAATTGTTGCAAAATAGAAATTGTCATTGAAATTATTGCCTGATTCATGTAAACCCAGTGTTTACCATTGTGTGATTACCCAATTGCAAGTAAAAGCATTGATTATTGACATTGGAATAATTGGAATGGATTGAAAATTACAGAATACTTTAAACATCTTGAAATTTGTTTCACTGCCAAAAGTTTCAGACTTTGTTGTACATTCCTGTCTTAAAAGTGTTTGAATATCAAAGATAAGATTTAAAAATGAGATTTAAAAAAGAAAACTTTCACAGCATAGGAGTTTTTGGTATTGTGATTTATGGACACATTTCTAAAAATGTGCAAGACTTAAATCATCAAACAGTATCTGAAAACCCCCAAATATCAGAACAATAACTACTGGTTGGCCAACTAATAGCACACAATAAAACAGCTTTTAACTTTTAACTTGGTACAAAACTAACAAATATTTGGCAGTGGTTATTCAGTGAGAAACAGCTCAGCACTGTAAATGACTAAATGTAGTTGTCACGTTGAGGACCCCGGCCCCTCCCTTTTGGGCGTGTGTTTACGTAGTCTACGTGCATCGTCTGCGTCTGTGGATATTTCGTGGTGATAGCTATGTCATGTGATAATCCGTCTCACCTGTGAATCGTCTCGTAATCACCTGGGGTTAATGTGGTTTGTCTATTTAATGTGCGCTCGCGCAGTGTCCTGTGCTCGTCGTTGTCTATAGTCTGCACGATTGTGTGCCTGTGTTTGTTTTCTGTGCGCCATTGCGCTATACTTTACAAATAAAACGTGTCGTTTGGACCGGAGACCTGGACTCGTGTCTCGTCCTTGCTCCAGCACCCCAGCGTCACAGAACGACGAGCCGACCAGAGACACCCATCATGCCGGGCTACAAAAGCAAGCCCAAGAAGGGCAAGAAGCCTAACAAGCGGCATCCCCGCTCTTCGTCTTCTTCCCCACGCCGCGGGGTTTCGCCGACACTGGCGCAGCTCAGGGAAGACCCGGAGTGCGCGTACCTGCTGTGCGCAGCTCGGGAGACCTCCATACCCGAGCTGGCAGCAGAGTATCGCCAGACGGCTGCACGGGTGTGGCGGGAGAGACATCCCTCGCCTGCCCGTGAGCTTTCGCCGATACGGGTCAGCGTCCCCGAGCTCTATGGCGAAACAGGGACGTCATCAGAGGGCGAGCTCGGGGAGGACCCTCCCTGCAGTGAGGAGGAGGGAACACCCCCGCACCGCGACGCCGCGCCAACGCCAGGACAGCTGGAACGAGACCCGCAGTGCGCCGCCCTGCTAAAGATGGCTCGGGAGACCTCCAGCCCCGAATGGGCGGTGGTGTTCCGCCAGGAAGCAGTGAGGGGCTGGCTGGACAGACACGTGTCTCCTCCCCACGCCCTCTCGTCTCAGAGGGTAGACACCTGCACCGTCAGCGCTACCGCGTCAACCCCGGAGGAGGAGTTCGGTGAGGGGGATTCCCCTGGCGAGGGGGAGGAGCAGGAAGAGGTGGAAGCCGCCTACCCTCCGTCGGTCGACGACGCGTCCACCGTGGACTACGGTGGAGAGGGAGCGGACTACCCCCCCTCGCTCGACGACGTGTCCACCGTGGACTACGGTGGAGAGGGAGTGGACTACCCCCCCTTGCTCGACGACGCGTCCACCGTGGACTACGGTGGAGAGGGAGTGGACTACCCCCCCTCGCTCGACGACGCGTCCACCGTGGACTACGGTGGAGAGGGAGCGGACTACCCCCCGTCGCTCGACGACGCTTCCACCGTAGACTACGGGGAGGAGGAGGAGTCCGAGGAAGAGGACTATCTCCCTCCGCCCGTAGGTCCCTCTTCCGTCATAGAGGGCGGGGAGGAGGACGACCGTCCTCTGTCCGTGTACTCAGGCGCCTCTGAGTACACGGACAGCGAACTGTGCTCGGAGGAGGAGGACGGTCCACCCTCCTCTGAGTGTTCTGCGGGGACTGTAAAGGGGAGATGGACCCCGTCCGCGGATCGCTCAGGAGGAGAGAGCATGGACTGCTCCCGGGATGGCAGCCCGGAGCAGCCCATGGAATGGAGCCGTGGCAGCGAGACGGAGGATATGGAGGTGGACATCCCAGAGGGCCAGCCGAGGGGAGAGTCCGTCCGCCGCGCTGCAAGGGGCGCGTACGACCGCCGCGCGGCTCCGGGCGCGTCAGCCCGCCGCGCCGCACCGGGCGCGTCAGCCCGCCGCGCCGCACCGGGCGCGTCAACCCGCCGCGCCGCACCGGGCGCGTCAGCCCGCCGCGCCGCACCTGGCGCGTCAACCCGCCGCGCCGCACCGGGCGCGTCAGCACGCCGCGCCGCACCGGGCGCGTCAGCCCGCCGCGCCGCACCTGGCGCGTCAGCCCGCCGCGCCGCACCTGGCGCGTCAGCCCGCCGCGCCGCACCGGGATCGTCAGCCCGCCGCGCTGCACCCGGTGGAGGGAACGCAGCGAAAGCAGGAGGAGGACTGCCCACTGCAGCACCAGCAGCGCCGGATCTCTCTCCTCTGCTCGCGCTCCTCCTGGCGCGAAGCCTGGTGCCTGTTTCCTGTTTGTCAGTCCCAATGTTTGTGAGTGTTCCCGTCTGTGTATCAAATCCCCTTTTCCCGTTTGTTCCTCTGTGTGTGAGCGTGCCTGTTTGTGTGTTTGTGAACGTGCCGTTGAATGTGTTTAACGTCTTTTCCCCCGTCTTCCCAGGGAGGGTGTGCTAGGCGATTCGTGATGGACGCTTCACCAAGGGCGGTCACCTCCCAGACGCAGGACTGAGCGCGTCGGATCCGCCCATCGTCGTGGGTTCGGGGCACTCGGTCCTGTTGGCACCCCGGGACGGGTAGTGCCCTTGGAGGGGGCGTCTGTCACGTTGAGGACCCCGGCCCCTCCCTTTTGGGCGTGTGTTTACGTAGTCTACGTGCATCGTCTGCGTCTGTGGATATTTCGTGGTGATAGCTATGTCATGTGATAATCCGTCTCACCTGTGAATCGTCTCGTAATCACCTGGGGTTAATGTGGTTTGTCTATTTAATGTGCGCTCGCGCAGTGTCCTGTGCTCGTCGTTGTCTATAGTCTGCACGATTGTGTGCCTGTGTTTGTTTTCTGTGCGCCATTGCGCTATACTTTACAAATAAAACGTGTCGTTTGGACCGGAGACCTGGACTCGTGTCTCGTCCTTGCTCCAGCACCCCAGCGTCACAGTAGTTTAACAGGAGAGACAGTTTTGGTGGTGTTGAGGTTTTCAGGAAAGCCTCCATGGCATTCAGGAACAGTTATTGATCCCTGGATTAATGAGTAAAGCTGGAGATAAAGCTGGTCAGGCTCATCCAAATAGCAGACATGCAGGAACTCTCTTTCAGGGTTGAGAATCAGAAATGACAAGAGAGGTCGTTGTACAGTTTGGCAGAGAAAGGAAACAGTAATTAACCTTTGTGTGGAATGTATTTGACAATTTTATACAATATATTTTATTGAGTACAACAGAGGCTGTGGAATCAACTAGCTATAAAAGCTCAGCTGTAAGGGAAGAGCGAGAACAAACACGACTTTCCCCGAGACATCAGTGCCCCTTTGTTCCACCGTCAACAAACCTGTGAATGCATGACAGCAGCGGGACAAAAGCACCAACATCTCTGTTTATGTTAGTTCTCAATGTCCATGAACCCCATGATCTGCACAATTTACTTAATCTGAAAATTAACTTTGAAAAGCTTGACCAAACAAATACATTTTCAAGATAGACTTAAAAAACATAGATTTTGTCACAGTCCAGTCAGACCAACAGTTATTCCACAACTGGGGTCTTCTTCTTCTTCTTTGAGCAATTCCCTTTTAGGGGTCGCCACAGCGGATCAAACTCCTCCATCTGGCCTATTTTTGATTTGCAAAATTTGATTTGGTGCAGTTTTTACACCGGATGCCTTTCCTCTGTATCTCCACACATATCTCCACCTCGCAACCCTCCCTATTTATCCGGGCTTGGGACCGGCACTAAAATACACTGGTGTATGCACCCTAGTGGCTAGGTTCATTCCACAACTGGGGTATTTGTATAAAAATGATCATCCCCCTGTTTTCATCATTCTAAGTACTAATAGATAACCTAAACATTAAGATCTAAGATCCAGGCCATGTAGAGTTTTGTATCAGAATTTATCAGAATCAGAATTTTATCAATATAGAATTTGACAAATAGTCAGTACAGATAGTTTGTTGATAATATCGGGCTAATGTCCTCAAACTTTTTATTGAGTTAAAAAGTTTAACCTTGAGTTAATAAAAGCATGAACTTGTTTTTCAGCTATGTAAATAGTGACATGACACATGAGAGTTATTCAAGTTTGAAGGTGTGAACACTGAAGGGGTAACAATGTTAAGAAGTAGATAGTAAGATAAGTATTGTCACATGCTACCACCAGTCCACTATTCAGGGGTAACTGTTGTAGCATGACAGAGATAGCCTCCTTCCCTGCTCTTTTAAACTTGTTATCTTCTCTATCAAAGATGTATAAATTGCTGTTAGTAAGGAGCATACTTATATACAAGGTAGGTTCACTATGTTGCAATTAGTTGAATTAGAATATATCACTTACTTATTTACCTGTGTTTGGATGTGGGTGAAAAGAGAAATATAAATATGGTCTTTTAATGAACTGACTGAATCAAGTGTCAGACCCATATCTGCAATCCCCACCTATTAATGAGATGAGAACTGGAGTCATCAAAGAGATGGAAAGAATTCCTTCTGTGGAAAGTTGGACCAGAAAAGGGAAATTCAAAGACTGCTCTCCATTTCCCTAATGGTTAAAAAAGCATTAATGGATAAAGATATCCATGGACTTGAAATTAAAACATGCTAGTGTGGAATATGATAACAGTATGACCCCACCCCCTGCACCCAGATCCTTTTCATGTTCCAGCGCCTCCTCTGTGGTTTAGCTCCTGTAGCTTTTACTCAGGGAAGCTTTGCAGCTGTCAGTCCCTGTTACAGAACCATAATGCCACAAAGATAACTGTAATAGACCCACTATTATCTGTGTGTACAGTCTAAACAACACAGTCTTAACACAGTCTTTTGTTTCGACCTGCTGGAGTGACCTCTGTGCAGGCCGTTAAATTGATTTATTTAGTTGCATGTGCAGTTGGAATTCAACTATTCAATAAAATGAATGAATATTACAAACACAACAGTCACATGGAGTGGAAAATAAAATCTTATAAATGGAGAGACATTAAAGTCTGTACTCTATACATATATGTCAAATACTTTACTTCCAACCTAATTTAAGAAGCTAAAGAAAACCAAAATCATAACAACTTTTAATGTGAAATAGGGAAATTTATTTTTAAAATACAATATAGAGCATTTGAATAATTTTTCTTCTTACATTAATCCACCCTAATAAAACTTGCAGACTGAACTGTATAAATACTTTACAACACTTTTAATATTTAGTTTAGCTTACCTGTACTTACTTTTCCATCACCCACCTTAACTTTGAATACAAGCTCCCAGTAATCACTCTAGCTACAAAGGCCAAAGTACCTCTGTGTAACAGTGTTATGATGTGGAAGCTAGTAACGTTAGCTCCTGTGGTAGGGGACGGCCTGCATTTCCCTCTGGGAGTGCTTTTGCTTCTGGTACCTGCTGGTTGGTCAGCTGTAATGCAGCCCTACGTTTCCTATTTGTATGCAATCTGCTATACCTAATGTGTTTGACAGAAGCCTGCTAGCAGAACAGATTTGAGTCTTGCATCTCATCTGCCCGGATACTGCAGAAACCTCAGAAGTCACGTTGTGGCACTCCAGCATAATAAAAAACAATTGCTGCTCAGAGACCCTTGAAAATTATGTCTAGTATGGCTACCTTTGGTACAATACAGATCCTTTCGACTGCACACTCCAAGAAATGGCACAAAATATTTGATTCTGAAAGATCAAACAATACGTCACAACTGAAAGTGGCTTGTGGAATGATCATGCAAAAAGAGTAAGTAGTGTGTGTCTCTGTGCATGTGTGTGTGTGTGTGTGTGTGTGTGTGTGTGTGTGTGTGTGTGTGTGTGTGTGTGTGTGTGTGTCTCTCTCTCTCTGAGTGTATCTGTGAGAGAGATCTCCATGGCAGTGTCATAAAAAAGCACCTTGGGCACACAGATGCCCTGAGATTACAAATGAATAAGAGAGAGAGAGAACAGGACAGTTAGTGCCATGGGCAGAGCCTCTCTCTGAAAGTACTTGAATCTGCTGGCCTCAAGTGAGTTTCCCAAAAGCACTGTGGTGCTAAGTGCATCATAAACTCCTTCTTAAAATGATTAATTATCAGCATTCCCTGAAACCCTTTGCATCTAACATTGTACGATATGTATGTTATTTAACAAGCCAGACAACTTTGTCATTAATCATAAGGTGCTTTGTAAATTTGTTAGAGCCTGATTTACTTCTGAAAGAGAAGTTCTGTGTTTACTACGTAACCTTGAAATGTTCACTATTTACTTGAAATTACGCGTTTGTTGCTTTTAGTATTTGTAACATTTTTAGCAGTTTTACTGCAATATGGTGTATATTATAATGGTATGTTTTATACTATATTATATGATATGTCTAGTCTAGATGTGTTTATCATACTTGTCTTTTTGAGAACAGCATACAGTGCAAGGTTATTCTATCACACCGGACCCTGTGTGATATTACACAAGACTGTTGTATAATACATAATATAGCTTTGCCTATACACTTGGACCTTAGTTTATTTTCCGTTGCTCCATCAGGAGGTGGGGCTCAGAAAAAAAGATTTTCTATCAAGGCCAGACCTCAATTAATCTGAGTGTGGGTGTCCTGTGCTACAATAACGTGGTGTATATGTTTAAGTGATTTTGTATGTGTAATTCAATGGGCTGTTAATTACTGTGATGTGTTCTTACAGACTGTCTTCACTATTGGAACCCACATAGGAAATGATGGATTTATACATTTTGAGCAGAATGTTTTTTTTTTTTAGATTTAATAGTCTAGAGGTTGTTTTTGACCTTGCAACTGACCTGCAAGCAGGCAATGGAAAATCCGCTCTTGCACGCATGTGTTCAGGAAAGGCAAAAAAATAAACCTCTGCAGACAGAGGGACATGACTGTGCTTGATGATTCACATCATAATAAGGGAAGTGAGTCAATATTCTTTATTCTGCAACATTCACGATAGAGCATTCAAACGCTAGTGTGTTTGAAAACAGCCATGTCCTTACCCTGTGCTGAGAGGCGGAGAGGCCGCATCCCTGAGTTAAGGGTTGGTGAGGGGAGACACTCCATGTTGGACTCTAAAGTAGCATCACATTCATCACTGATCCATGCACGTATGACAGGTTTAAAGTAAACATACACTAACCAACAGAATGGCCAGCAGAGGGAGTAAGAGAGAGGGATGAGATGGACAGAGAGAGAGAGAGAGAGAGAGAGAGTTATAATGAATATGGTTATGATGTATGTGCCATGATTGATGCTCATTTTCCTTACTGTACACTTGCTGTATAGTGAATCTCACTATCAAAAGGCTGTGCACTACTGGCTTCTTCTTCTGTGCTTAGATCCCATGGATGCATGAACAGAAAGGTCACCCAGCAAGGCAGTCGTAATCCAACAGCCTTCGGTGAAATACTGAAGGCATGAATTAGTGTGAGTGAGCCCTGCCTAGCTTTAGCAACAGAACATATTCCTTGGGAATTATGACTAATCCAATCTGATACAAAACAAACACTGACTGCTATCTTGGCATCACATAATGTGATGGTTATCTCTGATTGACTAACACAGAC
This sequence comes from Brachyhypopomus gauderio, assembly GCF_052324685.1. Taxonomy (NCBI): domain Eukaryota; kingdom Metazoa; phylum Chordata; class Actinopteri; order Gymnotiformes; family Hypopomidae; genus Brachyhypopomus; species Brachyhypopomus gauderio. Next base: position 8,598,910 of record NC_135214.1, read on the forward strand.
GTCATTCATAATATTTCCCCAGACAGGGTATACATAAAATAAACACTAAATAAAATTATTTCAGATAATTATACACTATAATTTACTTTTTAAATTACATTTTGTGTAAATTGAAATAATTTATTAAAGTGTAGGTTTTAGTCAGTGATAATGGGCAGTCAAGAAGACCCATGGCCTTGCTTAATTAAGTTTTGATGCCCCAACACTAGTCCCATAGCTACTACAGCATGTTTCACTGAACTTTAGAATACCCCAAGGACATTCAGAGAAATTCAGTTTTTCAAAGTTTGCAGTCAGTTTAATAGGGGTTTCAGAAATGTCAGCATGCCACTGTAGACCTGGTCTTCCGGATGCTGTCAGTGGCAACTCATCCACTACAAATAAAAATATTTCCCACTGACACCCTACTGAAGGACTAAAGCTTTACAAAAATATGTATGTCACATGTGTATTGATGTAGTGATGTGAAGCATTCTCGCATTAATGTAAATCTTTCAGAGGGAGTTCAAAGACGCAGCTGGGTGACAGTCAAATTGCAGGAGACCATTGGCTACGGGCTGTGTAATTTTCGTTGAACACAACCCAATAGCAGAGAGAGAGAGAGAGAGAGAGAGAGAGAGAGAGAGAGAGAGAGAGAGAGAGAGAGAGAGACTTTCAATTCAAATGTATTCAGCTCAATTTCAAATCTACCGGTCTGGAGCTCCGACAATGTTTCATGCGGGATAGCCTATGCTCTAAGGTTTTATAATTAGTCTTTTCCCCCTGGTGAATTTCTGACGTTGCTCGCACGCATGTGGTGTTAATTAGGCTGTTCAATTTGCGGATACTGCATTCATTCTGTATCAAAGACAATGGTCGAATAATATCACTTATGGGCTTATGCGTTTTGACGTTTGAGGTCCTCTACGGGATTTTAGATCCTTTACATCGTCTCGTGTTTTCTCTTTTGCGGAGGTAAGCTGCTAGAACCTGCTCATACATTTTTGTTTTGCTGTTACCTGCAATGGCTACGAAAACTGCATTTCTTCTTTACAGATTTCTCACGGGTTCGTACATCGATGTTTGTCGCCAGTTTCTGGCTTGTGAAAATCGAACAGCATTTATGAATGCAACGAATGTGGAAATTCACTTGTTAAGCTTTCACTGTTCAGACGAAGTGCTATGACATTCGAACGTTGTTCCTAGTAGTCGCAGGACAGTGCAGCACCGTAGAGGTGAGCAGGTAGGCTATAGGCTATGTGCAGGGTTACAAATCACAGGAGAGCTTGCTGCTTTAATTTTGCCTTTTAAATGTAAGGTTAAAAAGGGTCTAGGCGAGGTTTCGAGAATTTTTGCAACTTTCATGTTCATCTATGTGACCAAGCACTTTTAGCCAAGGGTAGAGGAGCTAATCGGGACAGAACGATTTATAAATAACTGTTTACCCATATATATAAATGTTTACATTTGTGTTAAACGTGAAGATGACTTCGTGTCAAACTACCCCAGTATTTAGCCAGCAAATCACACGGTGGTATTCAGCATACTACTTGCAATCCAGAGACAATTCTAGGAGGTTTGGAGGTTTAACCACTCATAAAATTGTTTGTACAGCATTGGGTATCTGTCCTCACCTGTCCATTCGATTTATGGATTTAGGATTAAATTGAAATGTTATTAATGGATAGCAAGTCATATTAATACAAAATCTTAAAGTAAAGTAAAAAGTGTAGGAATGAAGGTTTGTGCATGTGTTTCAAAATGATAATTATAGCATTCTCAGATAAAATTAATAGTGAGTGATATCAGTAAAGCCAATGGTGAAATCTTGCATGCACACTTGCTGAGTATTCTTTGGATATATTTAATCCCCCACATTATTTTCTGTTATAATTTTGTTAGAATTTCTGTTAGAATTGAGTCCCATAGTGGGAAGTCATGGGTTATCTTAACTCACTAAATAAAAACTTCATTCCTCAAAACATGTTCTAGACCATCTCACATTGTGAGCAGCCCGTGGAAGCTTTCACACTATGCTCTCCTTTAAAGAATCACAAGCCAATACTGTGACATGCTCTAAAAGTCAAAACAACATGAGTAAGCTTTAATGTCAACATTATTTTACCAAGATTCTATCTATAAGTGAATTGTGTGTTTGTGTAATATTGCCCATGCTTTTCTCATAAATTCCAAATATTTCAATTTACAAAGCTTTTACCAAAGACATCATATGTAATTGCAGAATAATTTTTAAAAAGGAAAATGCCTTCAGGACAAAATATCATGTGCATTTTTGACAACACTATGGTTTACCTTGACACCCTTTTGCTTTTTGGAAATCATGTTTCAAGATTCCATGTTTCATAGGAGCGTAATGATTGTTTACTGACAATAATTTGATCCTTTTGCTCATCTTCTTTCTAAACCATCATGCCCTCTTCACAACAGAAAAGTCAATGGTCATTGAAAAAAAGTAAAACCTGTTATTCATGCAACTATGGCAATTTACAGGCTTTACATCTTGCCCTGTAGGCTTGTTTTTTTATCCAAATTGAGTTTTATGGATAATTGACACTGTGGTCAGAGTTGACCATTGGCTGTCAGTATAAATGGGAGGGGTTACAACAGAGAGCAGCACAGGGATACATGGAGACCTTAGTAAGATGGCTGGTGCTGAAGCTGGGGTGACATGTGAAAACTAATTAAAACGCTTTTTAGATTTAGGTTCTGGGGCATGCAATCCTGCTGACCACCCGATACTTCTCCAAAGCCAGTGAGCGGGAAAATGGATTATCCCAGAAAATGAAATTACCTGAAAAGGTTGATACAGTTTGACATTATCCAACTGAAATGGGCTTTGGAATGACACCTTTAAATATTAACTCAGCTCACTCGATTCAGGTTGGAATAGCCTTCAATGAAATGTTAATCTTTCTCTTCTGATTTAGACATTTTACCAATGGGTGTTAGAATCATCATTTTACTTGCTGTACTCAACAATTTAAAGAACAGCTGTGCATTCTAAAAGCAATTCACAAAGACTTTATCTGTGACTAGTTTAATGGTTTTAGCAGGTGTTGTTTGCTGTATTTGGAACCATTTTGATCAGCTCTAATTCACCTTGACGCACCTCTGAGGTGTAACTCTGAAGGGACACAGTTGCAGAAATCAATAGGAGCAGAAGTTGCTAGCAGAGCCATGTGTAGCTGGGGCCCACTGACAGCCGTGTTAATGGGTGGGAGCATTAACAGACGAGGGCAGAAGGATCCTGCCTGATTTATACAGGAGACCTTTTTCATTAGAGACAGCACACTTCACTCGGCAAGAAAAAGTACCCCCTCCACCTCCCCTCCCCCACCCCGTTTAAAATTGAATTCATTTTTATTGGTGGAAAAACAGAACTCTCTAGCTGATCATAATTCCAGATCCATGCCTCTATGATCCTGCCTCATATATGATATGATGTCATTGTGTATGAGTAACGATGTAGGGGAAGTTATGCGTCAATAGGTCAATATTTTGTGTAATTTCTTCTTTTTTCATCTCTTTATTTTTTTAACAAATGGAAGATTCTATCATGTCAAATATGGGACATAAATGTACCTATAAGTTCCAGCCAATGACCACCTAGAGTCCTCCCACAGTTAAAGCTTCACAAAGAGGACTGATGGTGTAGACATCTTCAGGGGCAGATGGAGATATGAAAGGGCAGAAAACAGGATTTACAGAACAAACTCCTTTTTCAAAAAAGGCCTGAGTATGTTTCTGCCAAGTGGAGCATAGTGGAAATAATTCTTTCAACCTGCTTCCTCTCTGTTCTCTTCCCCTCTATGTCTTCCACAGAATGATCATTCTGACTGGAATTAACTCAGGGCAGTGACTGTGGCAGCGAGGGCAAGAGGACGCCATCACTTTACTGTCCACACAAGGGCAAAAAACTTCAAGACCACATCCTGACATGGGGAGGAACAAAGGCACCAATCCAATTGGTGAACCAGCTGTCTGTCAACCTGACGTGTGCTGCCTGGAGTAAGACAACTGGTCCTTTTTTTTTTTTTTTGGATTACTGGGCTTTTAGCAACACTCCAGGACAGGACCATGTCCAGGTCAAAGGATCACGCATGGCTACCAGCTGCTTTCTTTGGGCTGCACCTGAAGGTGTTGCTTTGGATCGGCTTTCTGCTTTTGGAATTTACATTGGTAAACTCTCAGCCAGTCCAATACACTACAGTCACAACAAACTACGGGAAACTGCTTGGGTTCAGAGCAGCGCTGCCTAGTGAGATTCTGGGCCCAGTGGACCAGTACTTGGGTGTACCTTACGCCATGCCCCCTACAGGAGAGAGGAGGTTCCAGGCACCCGAGCCACCCATCTCCTGGCCTGGCATTAAAAACGCCACCCAGTTTGCACCCGTGTGTCCACAGTACCTAGAGGACAGGTTTCTGCTCAGTGACATGCTGCCTGCTTGGTTCACAGCCAACTTGGACACGGTGGCTACTTACGTACAGGACCAGAATGAGGACTGCCTCTACCTGAACATCTATGTGCCAACGGAAGAAGGTAAACCACTTCTGTCAGTATCAACACCTACTGTTTGTTGATTATTGTGATTGGTTTGCTAGCTCACATTTACTGTGAATTCCATAAAAGACATAACATCAGTAACACTATTTCATAGTATAAACTACACTAAACCAGATAAAAAGGGGTAAGAAGTCAGGGGCAAGAAGTCAAATTACAAATTATTGAGCAGAAATGTTTTATTTTAGGGAATCAAGACATACAAATTACAAGAACTGACATAAACGGAAGCAATAAAGCATGACTGTAATTATGCATCAAAATTAAGTGTTAAATTAAGCGATAAAATTAAAAGTGATTACATTCCGTGGCTGCTTCAGTTTAGGACTTGTGACATCATCTTCTAGGATGGATCAGTCACTACATCAAATATGTAGAATGTATTTATATGATCCTTAAACAATGATGTCTGATGAAATGAACACAATGATATGGAGAAATAAAAAAATAATTTATTTGACCCAGAGTTCACAGAGTTGGCACATTTTCACTCCCAGAACATTCCAATGCCAGAGGCCAGCGGGCTGCCCACTACGCTATAACCTAGCCTGCTGTTCATTCTGGTTCTAAATATCATGATTAATAACATATTGTTCCTTTCTGTCCTTTTCTCTCATTTTATTTTTGCCATTTGTTACATGGATACATGCTATTTTTAACACGTTTTAAACCAAGCGCTCAGACATTTTCAGCAATGTCACAGAGTACTTTCCAGTAGCCACTTGCCAGTTTAAGATTAAGTCACAAATACATTACAAAATTGCCCTTTCTTCGTGTCGTACACTCACTGTAGGTCATACACATTGCTACTTTAGAAATAACAAACACTTTCCAAACATCTGACTTGCTTAGTGTCCATTGTGTAGCATTTCATATTTACTGTCATAAATAACATTTTCTTTGCTAGATATTGAATGACAATTAAAGTTTTTTTAAGGAAAGTTAATTTACTTGTTCTTTTAAGGGTGGTGGACTAGTTTGTCAAGCATTGAAAAGCACATAGTACAGTTAAAATGTTTCTGGGGTAAACTGAACTGAGGTTAGCTATGGTGCTGGTACAGAAAGGGTTTTTTTCTGACCCTGTATGTAATTAGTTATCAAGAGAAGGACAAAACTTGCAGAGGACTGATAAACATTGTCCTGTGACAAGCTGATGAGTCAAATGAGGGATAATTAATTAGGCACTTTATTGAAGGGCATTTCAAGATGTGCATGGTTTAGACTTACCATTTTAGTGACAACATTGTAGTTTGTGTTTGGAAAAATATACCTAAAGTAAATTAAGGTAGTGTAAAAGAAATGGCAATATGGAAACTTCTCACTAGCATCATAAAATATAGACCAGGTTATATTACATATGAAAGGTGTACAGTGCACTTTTCCAAATTGATTTGTGCCAAGGATGTGATAATGAGTAAATGAGTAAAAATATATAATATAAAAAAATATATAATGTGTATACAACTTCAATTACGTTGAACATGTTGCTATACATGGGTTTATCTGGTATCAGGTGTAAAGTTCAATAATTCCTAAGTAATATTTCTCATTTTATGTTTAAAGCTGTTAGCCTCAGTGCATATGGAAACTAACAAATCTTCAAAGGATGTTGCACTGATACACATTAAACTCTAACTGATTCACAATGAACTCTGAAGTGACCTGCAAATATAAATATTAAAGGTTTTGTTGGTGAGATTATTATGAATGCAGCACTGGTCATTGGGCTATTTTCATATCTCTAATATGACAACAAATAGGGTTTTCATAGCTGAGGGACATGTTAACTCAGACAGACAGATGTACAGATTAATTATGTGCATGAAAGGCATTTAAAAGAATGTAATAGTTGGTATTAGTATAATAGAGGTAGGGAAAATAGCCACTATTTTAGTTTATAATGAAGTAGAATTAATGTATTTATTGAATAAGTGAATAAGACTTAGTGAATAAGACTTCAGAGGTATCATCTTTGGCAAATTATGAGAATATATAATGTACTTGTTATAAGACAAAAAGCACTAAAGACCTCTGATTTTTACGAGTATTTTCCCAGATGACTCCTAGTTGAGATTGTCAAATTCTCATCCTGGTTGTCATTTCTTCTCATATTAGTCCTGTAGATTACAAGGGATTTTTTTTTTCTTTTCCTTTCTTCTCTCAGATGAAGTTTAGATTAAATTTTCCCCTCAGCATTTCTTGCTTCAGTCTGTGTAATTTTGCCAGGTGAATGTGCAGATATCTTTAATGGGTAAATGTGGAGAGTGAATCTCCTATGCCACTAACGGAACTGTAGAGACAAAGGGCTCATTCATGCTGGATATTATGCCATTATTCCTATGAAATACAGGGATGTTGTCATGATCCCATTAGTGCTTTCCATTTAATGAGTATTTATATTTTACTGCAGACAAAGGATGTGCAATTAGTTCCCAGAGGGAAGGGATTTATCTGTGTCTGTGCAGACTACAGCAGAATTGGAATTCTCTCGCAGTGAATTCATCAGAAAGCATTGCATGTCCCAGAGGGATATTACCAGATCACATACTAAACATAGTCTATAGCAAACTCAAGAGCAAACAATTGGTTATGAATTTAAGCAGTGGCCCTGCAAAGAAGCAGCCATGCCAAGCATTTTTGGCTGATCCCTACTCACAAAAATTAAGGCACTGTAATATTTGCTAATGGTTCATTTTCATAAAGGTGGAAAGAAATAACCTTGTGTCTGTCTGTTTCTGTATTTATGGGCAATTTACGGCCAGGGAGCTGTCATGCTGTATTCTGTGTCATTTCATTCCATGTGTTACTGTATGTTGTCACTGCCCTGAGGATATGTCATTAACGTTATTGTGGAGGTGTTGTCTTTTACTAGTCTATACTCAGGGCTCTCAAGTTTTGGATTCATGTCAGAGTGTGAGAGTTGTTGACGGGGGGTGGCGAACGTTAATTGTTGAGCGGGGGGGGGTGGGGGTGGCGAACGTAAGTTGTTGGTGGGGTGTGGCGAACGTGAGTTGTTGAGCGGGGGGGGTTTTTTTTAGATTTTTTTCTCGCCGTGTGAAATCGGAAGTGTGGCGTGTGAGCGTGTGAAGACTGTCAAATGCGTGTATCACACGCTCAATGCATGAGACTTGAGAGCCCTGCTATACTTAATTTGCCACTTGATGTCCACAACGGCATAGAAGGAACATGTAAATGAAGCTAGTGTGCTTACTGTGACTATACTCTGTTTTCCCTTACTGCACTTCAGTGACTTGGTTAGGACTTTGTCAGGAAGACTGAAACCCTGTGATTCACCAGGCCCACAAACAGTATACTCATCTGGAACATGAATATGGGCAGGGTGAACATAACCAACATGGCGTCACACTCGTCAGAAACCTCAGTTCCCCACTACAATACACATTTGCATAGTTGTTCCATTTATCTCTTCGAATGCTTGATTTGGCTTTAGCAGGTATGCCACTACACAGAATGCAATCACACCAAGCTTTCATGATCAGGCAAGGGTTAACACGGGGTTGATTGGACTCCTGAAGTGGTTTAAAAAATGCTGGTGATTCCACAGACCCCAAACCCAGCTGTGTCATCCAGCGCCAGAAGCCCACAGGAAAGCCAGCTGCTTGGATTCCCAGTGGGGTGGATTGGACAGTAGGGTCACCGCTACACTACGTGTTTGAACATGCACACAGTTCACTCCAGTCTGGTCCATGTCCTGGTCCTCAAGTATGTGCACTGTTCATTTCTGTGTTTTTTTTTTTTTTCCCTTTTACACAACTAACTCAACGGTTAATTAAGAGGCACCTCAATGAGTTTAAAATGGGTGTAACACCAGGGAACATGCCACAATGTGCACTGCTTTAAGAATAGAATAGAATAGAATAGAATAGTCTTTTATTATCGCTGAAGAAACAATGTTAGGAACAGTGTTACAGCAGTGAAATTGGATTGGCATCCTCTTTCTAAGGCAGCAGTTAATACTTAATACAAGATACAAAAAATAAGTTAGCAAGTAGGTAAACACTAAAATAATAAAAATAAAATTATGTCCATTTGCATTTTAAATGATTTATAAAGTGATATGTGCATTTGAGGTGGGACCTGTGATAGGTTGTATGTGCACTTGTTAAATTGATGTGTGCTCTTTGGGGGGGGGGGGGGGGGGGGGGGTGTTTTGATCAACAGTGAATGAATCCTTAAGCCCAGGATGAAGGGACAAACCCTACAATAGAAGCTAGGGCTGCACAATATTTCATTAAATAATCATTACTGCTATGTTGGATATTGCAGACAGTTGCAGTATGAAAATCACACCTTAAATTTTTTTACTGTGTGCTGGAAGAATGGAATCCAAAGTCAGATGGTCCTAATGAAGTTTCAGACAAAAAAACAAACAACTGTTAACATAACAATTATATTATCACATGTATTTAACAAATAATATACATGTGTTCATTCATTTAAACCTTTTAAATAATTTATTAAATAATAATTTAAACAATGTGAGTCAGTCTTTTACCATGTGACATCAAGGGTTTGCTGGCCAGGTGCATTTTAACATATTGAAACTCATATCAATTGCAATATATAGTAATATAATGGTAATGTAGAATTTTGTTTACAATACGCAGCCCTTTTCCTGAGGGGCTACAGTGTGGAGTCTTGTGTGTGGAGTGCCTGACTGCTGGCACACTCGTGCAGTCTGGACCAGGATTTCTGGCTCAAAAATAGATTGCACTAACCCAAATTTAGCATTTTACAAGTATCCATCTCTTTGAAGTTCAAATACCTTTCAAACTTATTAACTCTGGTCTTCCTCTGGTCTATGTAGTTATTAGTTTAAATGATTAAACAGCTTACCCTATGTCACACAATTTTTGTTCTCAGCTCCCATGTGTTATTGATTTTGCTTTTGTGTAAAGTATAAACAGTAACATGTAAAAACATCTATATGCTTCTGTGAGTAAGCACCCATGATCTTCTTAAGTTTATCAACATGAGCACCAAGAATGTGGACTTTTATTTTTTATTTTTTTGAGGATTTTTCAAATCCTGATTTATGATTTGCACACTTTCAAGTAAGAAGGTCCTCTGTCTGAGCCTAGACCAAGGTCTCTGAACAGATCATTGAGGTATTTTTGATTGAGGTAGTCTAGCTTTCTCTTCTCAGCTGTATCTATGAAGTCATAATCTGGATCTGTCGTCCTTACTGTCACCATCTGACTTGCTGCTCTTTGCTGAAGATGGTGAATCTCTCTCAGGAGGAGAGGGTACTGGGAGCTCAGGGCAGTGTGGGACCAGGATAGGTGATGGGGGTATATTCTTGTCAGGTCATCATTTGGAAGGGTTCACCATGCAGAAGTAGCAACTGCTTGATCGGTCATTGGGTTTGTACCAAATTTCATGGCTCTTTTCTCCTCTGAACTAGCCATCAAGAGTTTTCTTACAGTGCTCACACATGAAATGAGGTACCCACAGTTTGTCTTGATCCCCGACAGGCATACCAAAGTATGTTTGTAAGCGTCGCACATATGCTTTCATGGAGTACTTTTTTTCTCTTGTCTTGATAAATTGGCCACAGACGTAGCAAAATGCATCTACAGGATGCATGCAGCTTCTTGATGCCATCTAAATTAAATGTAGCTATGGATCCACTATCCACTTACTCATCTGTAACAAACTGAAATGGTTGTTTTAATGGTATTTATACTGCTATGTATGCTAATGCACAGTTCCAGGCAGTTCTAAAAATAGGTCCAAAGAATTAAGAATACACACAGAGCAAGAAAAAAATCTAGATTGTTATAATAATAATTATTTATTGTTGTTGTTAAGCAATATATTATGTTAATGATTAATAGTTATAATGTTAGTAATAAAAAAATGGGAAACTGTGTGGGTTCATATATATATATATATATATATATATATATATATATATATATATATATATATATATATACACTGCTCAAACACTTAAACAACATAATGTAACTCCAAGTCAACCACACTTCTGTGAAACCAACATGTTCAGTTAGGAAGCAACACTGATGGAACAAATGGAACAGACAACAAGTAAACAAGTAGAAATGAGAGGCAATTAGCAAGACACCCCCTATAAAGGATCAATTCTCTGTTCTCATCCTTTCTGGCTGATGTTTTGGTCACTTTTGCATTTTGTCAGTTCTCCCACCTTAGAGGTAGCATGAGGTTATGTCTACAACCCACAGAAGTTGCTCAGGTAGTGCAGCTCATCCAGTATGGCACATCAATGCGAGCTGTGGAGATGTGTTCAGAGAATGGAGCAGATACCAGGAGACAGGCCAATACACCAGGAGACATGGAGGGGGTCGTAGGAGCGCAACAACCCAGTAGCAGGACCGCTACCTCCTCCTTTGTGCAAGGAGGAACAGGAGGAACAGTGCCATAGCCCTGCAAAATGACTTCCAGCAGGCCACTAATATCCATTTTTCTGTTCAAATTGTCAGAAACAGACTTCATGAGGGTGGTATGAGGGCCTGATGTCCACAAGTGGGGCTTGTGCTTACAGCTCAACAACATGCAGGGCTATTGGCATTTGCCAGAGAACACCAAGATTGGCAGATTCACCATCTGTGATCTTCACAGATGAGAGCAGGCTCACACTGAGCATGTGACAGACACAGCAGACTTTCTGCTGCCTGCAACATCCTCCAGCATGACCGGTTTGGCAGTGGGTCAGTAATGGTGTGGGGAGGCATTTCTTTGGAGGGCCACACAGACCTCAGTGTGCTAGCCACTGGGATACTGGGATGAGATCCTCAGACCCATTATGAGACCATATGCTTGAGCAGAGGGCCCTGGGTTCCTTCTGATGCATGGCAATGCTAGACCTCATGTGGCTGAAGTGTGCCAGCAGTTCCTGCATGATGAAGGCATTGATGCTATGGACTGGTCTGCCCATTCCGCAGACCTGAATCCAGTCGAGCACATCTGGGACATCATATCTTGTCTCATCCACCAACACCACATTGCACCACAGACTGTCCAGGAGTTGACTGACGCTTTAATCCATGTCTGGGAGGAGATTCCTCAGGAGAACATCCGCCGTCTCATCAAGAGCATGCCTAGGTGTTGTAAGGAGTACATACAGGCACGTGGAGGCCACATACACAACTGAGCCTCATTTTAACTTGTCTTGAGGAATTTACACTGAAGTTGGATCAGCCTGTCATTTGAGTTTCCACTTTGATTTTAAGTATGATTCCAAGTTCAGACCTCCATGGGATAATAATTTTGATAAGTTTACACTCAGAAATTGCCATTGTGGTGGTTAGCATGAAGCATTGCAGTTATGGGATATTCAGCAAGTCAGTTTCAAGAGTGCTTTTGACTAATTTTCTCTTTTGATTACTTGTAAACAGACCTCCATGAATACCAAACATACTATTTTGAATCTTTCAATCTACATTTATTTTTTAAGAATACTGAGAAACATGCCTTGCCCTTCTTCAATTGTGAAGAGACGCTCTGTGGTTTTAGAGCAGCACAGCACTGTGGATGCCAGTAGAATATGCCAGTTGCCTGAAGAAATGTGTTCCCGTGCTCCAACTGCTTTATTCTCATTATCATTCTCCATTCATAAGGGAATGAGGAGATAGTCCTCATCTCAGGATGGGATTGCCCCAAGCCCTAAAAGTACCAAACAGGAAACATTTTTTCCTATGGAATAAATCTTAATATACAGTAAGGTTGATGTTAATTAATAAAAAAAAGATTTTTTATGTGTTTAAAGAGTGCTAAGCATGTTGGATTTTAGAGGTTATTAGCCAACACACACTGTGAATGATAACCCTAGATACTCCCCTAGATAACTGGAAGTGAAAACTTTTTCAATGTTCTTTCCTACAGGATTATTCTTTATATCTGTATTGCTGAACATGAGTGACTATTGATATTATAGTAATTGTCTTCTGCTCACCACAGAGTGTAATATTAGTGATAGTTAATGGTTAATGATGTTATGGACTGGCGACCTGTCCATGGTGTACCTCGCCTTCACCCAGTGATGCTGGGATTGAAGTTACCTTGTCTTTCTAGAGTTGTGGTTAGCGCATGTGTAACATGGAGCAAGAATCACTATCGCTAAGTACAGCGAGATTTATTAGGCGCCAACACGTAATACAAGGCAAGACATATCAACACAATAAATACATGGAAATACTAAATTACCAAAGATGAAGTAATACACTAACAATGGGGCTGTAAAGAAACAATGTCCAACAAACGAACTGAAAACCAGGGGTATAAATACATATAGGCTAACAAGAGCAATAAACCAGACACCCATGAATTGAAGGCAGTTACAAATGATAAGACATGGAAACCAAAACACAGTTGCACATGGAGGACTATAACAATGACATTACTGACAGCCCGGCTTGACAGCATGTTTTTTGAATTGTTTCATTAGTTTCATTAAACTCTTCAGTTGGAGCCTTGTGTTTGCTTCCTTTTTTTCCTACACATTCTATGCCCATGACACCATTATTTTAATATTTGCACACAAAAATCATTATACTGTAAATTTTACCTTGTGCCTACACGCAACTTGTATATCTATCATGATATTTCAATTGATATACTGTAAACTATATTGTTGTGTTCTTGCCTTGTGCTTTATTTCATGTTGGTGCACCTGTGTCCAGTGTGTGCTATAATTGTTGAGCACTTTCTATCATACTGAAGAAATTACCTTTACATTTCTTTCTCCAACAGACATCCATGAAGGTGAGGGACTCAAACCAGTCATGGTATACATTCATGGTGGCTCTTACGTGGAAGGCACGGGCAACCTGATTGACGGCAGCATTCTTGCTAGCTACGGCAATGTCATCGTGGTCACTGTCAACTATCGCCTGGGAGTTTTAGGTAAGATCTTTTAACCTTCACCTCACTTCAGATACTGACAGATATGGACAGCCCTTCTGCAATAACAGAATGAGAAACAGAAATGTACCACATAATAGATATATCAACCTGTACCTACTCCTCTCTTATATGTGCATTTTACCTTATAGATTCAAGCTTTTAATTACTGACAATTAATCAGATGCCTTCCAGCCTGTTCATCACTGGTCAGTTTCTTACCACAGGACCACTGCTGACTACATATTACTTAGGTGGCAGACAATTATCAAGTCAGCAGTAACATGACAGTTGTGCGGTCGTTGGCACTGAGATAGCATACATTTGTTAGGCATAGTGGTTTTCTACAAACATCAGTGTCACTGCTGGCTTGAGAATGGTCTGACACCCAAAAAGCAACTACAGCAACTACAGGTCTGTGGTCAGACCATTCATGAAAGGATTGAGGATGACAAACTGAGACTGTGCATGGCAACAGCCAGGACAGAGGTTCTAACAATGCACCTAATAAGTAGGTGTTTCTAATAATGTGACAGGTGAGTGCATCTCTGGGGTCGTTTTCTAATTAAATCACAGAATTAAGGAGGATACTGACTCAAAATCAGATCTCTTTAGAATGTAAATTTTGTTTTTAATCTTTTTTGAATGAATGCAACGTGGTTCTGTCCTTCACCACGCTGACATGCATCACTGGTATATATCTGCGGTTGTGGAAAACTTGAATTTGAACGATTTACTCAGGGAAAATCCATAACTGTGTTTGAGAAAATCTTCAACAAACCATATTAAAAAGCAAATGAGGTTCAAAACAGGTATGCACATTTGAATGGTCTTACCACCTTATGACAAAGAAATTGTGTTTGAAAGAATCTTAAATGTGACTGAGTGAAAGAGCAAAAGCAGCATTACAATGTGGTGTAATGTACTGAGGCACACAATAAGATAGCAACACTAATTTACTTAGGCACACAATGAAATAACAACACTAACTTACTGAGGCACACAATAAGATAGCAACACGAATTTACTGAGGCACACCGTAAGATAGTAACACTAATTTACTGAGGCACACTGTAAGATAGCAAAACTAATTTACTTATTCAAGACCTCAGCTTTATAGTGCTTGGAATCATCTCTTATAAGCATTCCATGGTCTCCAACATGTAATAATCAAATATGTAATGAAACAGTAACCAACTAGATTGACTGCATATGCAACACTTCATAGTATTCAAAAGCATTAAAAAATTTTGCTCAGATCACATTAAAATGTTTTTGCTTGCCTTATAGTGTATTTATCCTGCACTATCATATGAGACGATACAATTGAGCTATCATACATAATCCAAAATCTTTAAATTAGGTTTTTGGGGTGGAGTCTGCTGAGTTCTGTGGTTGCATGGGTCAGTGGCTCATGAGAAGATTGACGAAAAAAAAAAAACACAAGCATACGGTGACCCTGGAATAAATTGTCTGGGTGAATGTGCTACATCACAAAAGGGGGTTTCAATTAACCTTTATCAAGGGCAGTCATGGGAGGGGTGATTTATGTAGGGTGGGTGAAGGTTATAAAGTCCTCATTTTTATTTGGGTGCTTGGCACAACAACTTCCTTGGTATTACCAACATGATCAGCCAAGGAGCCTCTCTCAGCATAAGATGTACAAGTAAGGAGTGGATCATTTGGACAGCCCTTCAGCCTACTACATGAAGTCACATCATTCATGATCACATGGATTAGTAAGAAGGTCATTAAACATGATGGAAAACATTCCTTTATGTAACATTTGCATGAGTACTAAACTGGGTTATTAGGATCAAAAAGCAAAGCTTGCTTTGCTACCTTTGACAAACATTTATTTTATAAATATATTTTATAAAATATATTGTATATATTGATTATATCAGTATCTTTTATCTATGTATCTTTGTCTTTATCAAAATATTAGCAGGGAACAAGGGGAAGGAAGCTATTCAGCACAGTTATAGAGAGAGTTGCCATCTGGTGAAACGCCATCATCCGGCATAATTGATCATACAGTCACATCTTTAAGAGGCAGATTTATCAAACGAGGCACAAGTCACCACTGCAGCAGTGTAAATTACTACCACTGCACCTCCCTGATTTAGCCTCAAATTTATTAAGGGTCGTTATGCAAATAAAGAGTGCTGCAGCCAATTTGCGACACTGCTGTTAAGAAGTGTCACACCTAATTTTAAAGCCAAAAAACACAGAAATACATTAAGGGGAAATATATACATAATTTAACTACAAGCCAGAACCATGTAGGCAACCATCTGTAGAAAATAGTGTGAAGAATATTTGTAATTTTTGCATATGAATGTTAATGCACAGTGATTCTTGACAAGCAAGTAGCATATGACTAGTGTAGTGTCTATTGCCAATAATGGGTATGGTTACAGCCAATAATAAGGACTGGCTTTAAACACAAATTCAAAACTGTGACGGGCGGGGTGAGCAACTAAAAAGGAAGCGATCACGCCAAGTCTCAGGGAAAAAGGATGGTTTAATAGAAAGTGTGCAAACCAAAAACCCGTGCATTATCTCCAAATTAAGGATATAATGACCAGCGGTCAACTGGTACAAAGACAAGACATATATAGGCAAACAAACAACCCTCAGGTGAGACGGATCACGGGCTCCGCCCACCTGAGGGACGCACACGACGTCACAAAAACAACAACAACAACAGCCGCTGTGGACGGAGGCGACCGGTAGGGGGCCGCCTCACCGTGACAAAAACTACATTTGTGTAAGGCAGGGTACATGATACGGAGGCAGACATATGCAGATTGGTGCTGAAAGAGTTTATTGTGACAATGTAGATAAATATAGAAAAGTCCTCCTGAGAGTAAGGGACCAGAGATCCGGAACATAAACGAAGGCTGCACGCAAATCAGGAATGTCCATACAAAGTTGAAGATCCTTGAGGAGAAATACAAAAGAGTTAGTTCAGAATAATCAATAAATGATAAGCTTCAACAGGTAAGTGGCAGAAAGCCTTGCAAAACCAATATTTCACAACTACAGGCAAAAAGCAACAGTCTTAAGTATCCTGTTCCTAATGAGGAACAGGTAACCTAATATTCTAGTGCGTGGGAGCGGCGTCTAGGTAGCTGTGCCTGCTGGGGATTGTAGTCCCCCTGGTCACAGGGCATGACAATTTGCAGTTGTGATTTTCTATAGATAAAGGAAATATAATCTCTTGATACTATAAATCAACATGTCCCTCTTCTTTCACTGAAACTACTATATCTGTATTCGATATGCAAAAATGTTTTGCAAGATATAGTGACCAAGTTCAACTGGGCAGAGGTTTCACATGCTCATTGTTCACTGCTTAAATGCCCTTTTTTTAAGTGCATTTACTAAAGCTGCAGAAGAATGGCATAAGATCATATTGTTAATGTCATTTGTATGTATGAAATCAGTGTCATTCTAGTACCACTGATCTAAACCTCGATTATGATTATTGAAGATATACATTATTTGTAGGAAATGGGATACTTTATCTATTTCAATGTCAACCTTCATTTTGCTTTGTGGACATTTTGTAGCATCTCAACTATTTAAAGAGCAAACAATTGTTGTGTTTTGCAGGATTTCTAAGCACAGGAGACCAAGCCGCTAAGGGAAACTATGGGCTGTTGGACCAGATCCAGGCTCTCAGATGGGTAAAGGAGAACATTCAGGCTTTCAGTGGAGACCCTCGGAGAGTGACTATATTTGGCTCTGGAGCCGGAGCTTCATGTGTCAGTCTGCTCACCCTGTCACATTACTCAGAAGGTACGCTACTGTTAACTCATGCTAGGAAGCTTTAGAGTTGAGACTATACTACAGAACTTCACACCACATTTTCAGAGATAGTGTTGTTTAGAACATTTTAATAGAGGTTATGATTTTGACAAAAGAGATTCACCCTGCCTGAGTTTAACAAAATGTTTACAGGTTTGTTTATCTGTGCTGCAGATCTTTTCCAGAAAGCCATTATTCAGAGTGGCACAGCTCTATCCAGTTGGGCAGTGAACTACCAGCCAGCCAAATACACACATATGCTGGCTGAGAAGGTGGGCTGCAATGAGGACGACTCAGCTGAACTGGTCCAGTGCCTCCAGAACAAGAATTACAAGGAGCTCATTGAGCAGAGCGTCACACCTGCCAAGTATCATATTGCCTTTGGGCCTGTGATTGATGGAGATGTCATCCCTGATGACCCACAGATCCTGATGGAGCAAGGGGAATTTCTCAACTATGACATCATGCTGGGGGTTAACCAGGGAGAAGGGTACAAGTTTGTGGATGGCATTGTGGACAGTGAGGATGGGGTTGCTGGAAGCGACTTTGAGTTTGCTGTGTCAGATTTTGTCGATAACTTGTATGGCTACCCGGAAGGGAAGGACACGCTGAGGGAAACTATAAAGTTCATGTACACAGACTGGGCTGACAAGGAAAATCCAGAAACGCGGCGTAAAACTCTGGTTGCACTTTTCACAGACCACCAGTGGGTGGCGCCTGCTGTGGCCACAGCAGATCTACACGCTCAGTACGGCTCACCTACATACTTCTATGCATTTTACCACCACTGTCAGAGTGAAATGAAGCCTGCCTGGGCAGATTCTGCCCATGGAGATGAACTGCCATATGTTTTTGGCATACCCATGATTGGCCCTACTGATCTCTTTAGTTGCAACTTCTCTAAGAATGATGTCATGTTAAGTGCAGTGGTTATGACCTATTGGACTAACTTTGCCAAAACTGGGTGAGTGAGCTATTTTTTCAGACTGTAAAGGCACCATTGAACTAATGGCCTATAGACCTGATTGACATTACTGCAGTGATTTGTCATTCATGCATAAATTAAAGATTTTGACCTAAAGCATTTTTCTTTTGGTAAAACCTTTGTGCATGCATATCACTTAATATTTCAGGCTTACCCCATTAAAGTTTCTTTGTTGTACATTTCAGAGACCCAAATCAGCCAGTTCCCCAGGATACAAAATTCATCCACACAAAACCAAATCGCTTTGAAGAGGTTGCCTGGTCCAAATACAATCCTAAAGACCAGCTTTACCTGCACATTGGTCTAAAGCCACGTGTGAGAGACCACTACAGAGCCACTAAGGTCGCCTTCTGGTTGGAGCTGGTGCCGCACCTACACAACATCAATGAACTCTTTCAGTATGTATCCTCGACCACCAAGATCCCACCTCAGGACACTACTCCTTTCTCATACACCAAGCGCTTGTCCAACAAACACTGGCCATCCACCACCCGTCATCCACCTGTCCCTCCAGCCAACACGAAGCAGGTGCCAGACCAGCAGAAGACGATAGGGCTGGAGGACGGCACTGTCATCATTGAGGCCAGGGACTACTCCACTGAGCTGAGTGTCACCATTGCTGTGGGTGCATCACTGCTCTTCCTGAACATCCTGGCCTTTGCTGCCCTCTATTACAAGAAGGACAAGCACCGATTGGAGTCGAGCCGCCGGCCGAGTCCTCCGAGGAACTTGGCGACTGCGGTGACACGGGTGCCAAGTGAGGAGATGATGTCTCTGCAGATGAAGCAGCTGGATCATGAGCATGATTACGAATGCGAGTCTCTGCAGGGTCATGACATGCTGCGACTCACCTGCCCTCCAGACTACGCCCTCACTCTCCGACGCTCCCCTGATGACGTCCCGCTCATGACACCCAATACCGTCACCATGATTCCCAACTCTCTGACGGGGATGCAGCCCTCGTACCATCCCTATAGCACATACGCCAACAGCACCCCCAGCAATACAGCCCTCCCTCACGGACACTCCACTACCAGAGTATAATTCAGCAATGAGGACTGGGCTCTACAAGTGACAAATTATTTAAGTCAAAGAGAGCGCACCCAGGTATTTGGATACAAATGCTCTAGGTGTTATTTTGCTACTGACTCTATGTATAATGCGATGTCATGATAGATTAACCTATATAATGTGAACAGTGAATGTAATGATTTTCAAATTTATGGTGCAGCAAGTGGAGCTCGACAAAACTAAACATTGTTTAAGTAAAGAACTCTTCTGGAGTCTCTAGTATACTATTTTGTGTTTGAAGACCCACAGTTTGCATCCTGATCTCTTTGGTTAGATTGCAGGGAAGCTAAGTGGTGAGGACTCCGCTATAATGCTTTCAGTGCTAATAGAAACTTCAGCGCTATTCAGTAATGTCTACAGTTCTTATTATCTGCTTCTTACTAAAACTCTAAGGATATAACACAATCAATAGCAGTGTCATTCATAGTTTTCCTGGATATAATGATTGAGATTATTCTCCTCTTTTACTGAAAAATGTACATACAACATAAAATTTCTGGTTTGTTCTTTATATTAGTGAATGATTACTGTTTGTTGTTTCTCATATCTAAACATGATGCCTCTCTCATGCTGGCACATTCTGTGATTTGCACATTTAACTCAAGATCAAACAAGAGACACTAAAATCATAGTTCTGTTCCAGAGCTATGACCCTACACAGCTTAAATCCGGGCAAAGAGATCAGAGTGCAGTGTAAATATCTGTGCCATGTATTGAGCGCTTGTACTGTAAATCTTAAGAGCTTAGCTCCTAAGGGTAATTGCCTTCAACTGGCAGCAATCCCATTTCTCAGTGCAAATAGTGTTATTTTAGAGTGATGTATATAGCATATGAGAAAACGCAAAAAAGAAAAAGATACAGCTTAGTGATGTTCTGCTTGTTTTTTTTTTCAGTTTGCTTCATGTGCAGAGTTCTGACTGTACTGTGGCAAGGCTGTTCTCTCCCATTCTATACATACAGCTGGTGTTTTCAATTTTACTTTCACACCTTATGTGCAAATGTTAAGTGTTAATGGACCTCAAAATAGATTTCATAATTAAAAAAAAAAAATTTAAAACTGAGAAATTATTTGTAAGAATGTCAAACTTTGCCAGTCCTCAGGAAGTCTCAACAGATAGCAATCATTTATTTACCTACTATAATTTATAGTGGAAACAAGATAGCAGCATTTCCTAATCCAGAAGTGTTTCCATGTCCAGCAGTGTTTTCATGTCCAGCAGTGTTTCCATGTCCAGCAGTGTTTTCTAGTCCAGCAGTGTTTTCTAGTCCAGCTAATTTTTATTGCCATCCCTATTTGTAATTCACGATATTGCCATATGTTCTATTTAGGCTTGGTCATTATTATAGCTCCAAACTATAGTACAATGATATGTTTATATAAACTCCTAGAATTCCAACATTCCTAAGCAAATTAATTTACAGAGGAGTTGACACATGATGGTTGTTCACCATTCAACTTTAATTGGGCAAAGCATCACCGAGATGTTTTCAAAATCGGATTTTTTTTTTCAGGCAGTGTGTTGGTGTCACACAACACCTGCCCTTTAAATCTTGTGTATCTACACTGAAATTCTTGAATTCTACCAGAGCAGGCTCAGATTCACAAAACCATCAGTGTAAAACTCATCATAACTGTTAGTGGATCTGAAGTTACACACTTCATTTTAAGAATATTGTTGATTTGTGATGATTTGGAAAAATTAACATTTTTTTCCTGAAATGGTATTTGTATATATTTATTCCTCTAATATTTTAGGCTTAGATTTGCTCTTCATACAACCATTTTTTATTTATTTACAAAACAAAACAAAAATATATAGGCCTATTACTTTTTTCTGCAATGAGGTGTCAGAGAGCTGTTACTGTAAAAACATTGCTGATTAGATATGAACTCCTTGTTGAAGTTATTTGTTAAGAAATAACTTGGTAGCTGGTGTCTGAAGCTTTCTGTCAACCACAGGGCCAGCAGGGTAAACTCGTTATTTTTGAAAGGTTTGCTTTTGGCTCAACATGTATGAGACTTTTTTGCTGTTGTTTCTAAAATAAAGGATCATAGATTTTAGTTATTGGCATTTTGTTTACTGCTATCTAATTTCCATAATAGCTGCAAAAACATTGGTTTCAGATGAAGAACTGGCAGCCTCAGTACAGGAACTGCATGGTAGCCCATTTGCAGCCATCTTTGCTCAGACACATTTTTCTCTCACCTTATAAACACTCAATGGTGTTGGAAAGCCACTGCCAGTTATGCCTATTTAGGATGAATGTTTCACTGAGCCACCTTTGAACATGTATTCTGGCACTGAATCCTTGCTGTAGAAATGAGCCATGACAAACATTCTGTGCTTAGTTGGTACTATCAAACCACGGACAATGATATTAACTCCTTGTTGCAAAACTCAACACCAAAATACAGCAGGATGCTTTAGAAAAGAATTGATAACTAACTATACATTTACATTGTTGTCTGTAATATTCATAAATCAGACGTATTAATCAGACTTATTTATAAATGTTTATACTTGTAGTTTAATTCCCTTTGTAAAACATTTTAATCCTGGCTGCTTAACATTCACACTCACAAATTTACAACCAAACCAAAACAAGAAATAAAAGTTATCTATGACTTTAGTATATGAGCTTAATGCACTTACTATGTATAAGTTAATGCAATTATTATATATAAGTTATGTATACCTGGTGGAATTGTTATGATGAGAGGTGGTAAAATATTAAAGGAATCAAAACAGCACCAGAAATTTGCAGCAAAGAGAAGACTGTACCGAACTGTAATGGAAAACATTTTTTTTACTCTGTTCTGTCACAATATATTTAGTGTTGTATACTGTGACATCAGGTCCTTTGTTTGGTTTGCTTAGATGCTTTTGGTTCATATTGTGTTCTTGCTTCAAGCAAACTACACCAGAATTAATTTAGAAATGGTGTTGGTCCACTTATTTGGTGTGACCAGAATTTGAAAAGAAGCATTCACGTTTACT
This sequence comes from Brachyhypopomus gauderio, assembly GCF_052324685.1. Lineage (NCBI taxonomy): Eukaryota > Metazoa > Chordata > Actinopteri > Gymnotiformes > Hypopomidae > Brachyhypopomus > Brachyhypopomus gauderio. The sequence continues at coordinate 8,621,246 of NC_135214.1, forward strand.
CAAATAAACTGCAAAAACAGAGTAGATGCACTAGGGTTTGTTTTAATCGAATCAAAGCTCCCAAGTCAGAATGCATACTTAATAATGAGTGGAGTTGAAATGCCACATCATCATTGTAAATTTTTTACGACACTACTGATGGTTCAGTATTGAATTCTCTACCTTTTTGGAAGCACAGAAACTCACTGTAACAGAATTAAATGCAGCAACAACTTCTAATGGCTTTGAGCCCTGTGAGCAGACCACCTTGCAGGGGGCTCAATATCAGTGTTGCATCATAAATATATCAAATGGCCACATTGCTGAAAATGTCACAAGACTTAGAGGGCCTGAAATAGGAGGCTGAACATCTAATTTTCTGTATCTTATATTGATTTCAGACTCTGTTCTCAAAGCAAGTTGCAAATTCTAATTAAAGTGGTTTTAATTTGTCTGGGTCTGGTATCCATAAAGAAGAGATCACTACATGATTGGAGAGAACACACACTCACAACACAAACACAGCACACACATACAGACATGCACTGAACTCTGAGCTTTCTTCTTCTTCCTGCCACATCTACTTTATGCTACAAAACTGACATAAATGACAGCTGCAGACAGGCTTTCTTTGTAATGCAAGTGGTGCTTGTTTACATCTGAGCAAGCTGAGATGGTTTTGTATAGAAGTGTGAAGGACATTCTCTGATGCCTATAGCATTGACTTCTGGAGCAAGTGCTGTTGGGAGGATACACGCAGAAATCAATTACTCGTTCTACTGATTGTGTATGTATGCTTAAAGTGCCTTTTTAAGTTTATTTCATCTTTAACTTAATGCAGAACTCACTGATGGGGAACATGCAGGGATCATCATGTAGGTAATTTAAACACTTTAGATGTGTTAGAAAAATGATTTTCATGGCTCAGATCAGACTTCTCCTTTCCTCAGTGTAGTAATGATCAGCACTTTCATATGGATCATCTGTCAAGCAGTGGGTGGAGTCACACATGTACAGGTTCAGCTCATTAGCACTGGCCAAGGGAAAAGATGCATTAACCAAAAATTTTTTCTTCAGTTTAACATGTATATTAAGTGTATCATGTATCTGCTAGATGTTTGATTTTTTTTTTTACTTGTTTTACATCGTTTTGTATAGCATTAAGCATAGAGCCACTCTGAGTGGAAGAGGCATTTTTGCTCAGATATACATGCACAAGAAGTCTAGCTAGCTGGATTTCAGTTTGGCAAAATGGACAAGCAAGCAGTAAGTAATACCAGTGACATTTGGAGATACCCATTCATCTACTGTGTTATGGCAAACATGGGATTTAGAGATGAGAGTTTAGCAAAACCCATATCATTTCATGTGTGTTCTTTCTTGAAATACTGTAAGTTGCATGAATGTGATTGTAGCTATATAATAATCATTTACACTGTGCAATCAGCTGTGGCTGACACCTATCACAAATCAGCAAAGAATTCTTCAGTCATGACATAAAATGAATGGTCTATAAAATTTATCTGGCAGTGTAAAAAATTTTGCTTCAAAATCTTACAGTGTGATCACTGCTATGGTGTGTGTGTATCAGCAATTGTGAGCAGCCTGGAGTTATGTAGAACTACAACTAAATGGCAGCACAGCAAAGGACAACAAAGTAGACTTATGTTGGGCTCAAAAGAAAAAGAGTTTTTATGGAATTGTCAGAGAGGGGAAAACACATTTTTTACTGTTTCTCTTTGGCAGAATGAAGGACACGTTAAGGATAAAAACAGAATTTTTTTTTCCAAGCACCATGAGTTTATTGTTAGAAATGCATCTCCCAAACAAAAAATCTCCCACTTTTAATGAACTTCCAAAGTCAACTTGAGAGCCAGAATTCAGCAGACTTTGCTTGTGGAACACAGATGTGAGGACATTAATGAAAGATGAATCTTGATCCACTGAATTATAATATACAACTAGTCTGCTAATGAAGTATTACTCTTGAAGCCCCATGGCCTCCATATTGGCATAAAAGATGCCCAACACATAATGTCAGTGATAGTTACCTTATTTAAAGTCTAATTACTTTCATTGATGTCACTCGTCCAATACCCCCTTATTTAAAAAAATGTCTTAACCATCTAAAAACTACAAGGTCACGTAATTAGTTTAGTGGTGGAATTTATTATATTAATATATTTTGTATTTAGTTGAAAATATGAGAAAATAGACAAGATAGAAAAGCTGAAAAGATGCTTTCATGGCTGTCCCTGAATTACCATCAGTGATTCGCCACTACCAATTCACTTATCTTTGGTGGAAATGTGCATTCATGAGGGTCTCAAGGCATCTTTGCAGTAGCCAACATTACAGCTAGATAACCACCTAACTAGCTACTTTAGAAGAGTCTGACTCACAAACCTTAAGGATTTTTCCACATCCTGTCCTCTCTGACCGGCCCCTGTGAAATCATTGATAAATGAGAAGTCAAAAGTAAATGTGTAACTTTGACAGCTATTACAATGTGATAGGTGCACGAAATACAACTACACTACATGTATTTTTATATATAACTGTCTTATGTCAGCTAACATTAAAAAAGAATGACTGATGTTGTATGCAGAGTTTATAACAAGGCATTTACCTCTAAATATGTATATACTGTCAAAGGTAAAGCTATGTGCTTAGTTTGTGGAGAACATAGCTGTGTATATAGGTTACAATTGGTATTGCCATTACAAGAATAAATGCAGAGAAATTCAAGAACTAGACTAATGCAGAGTGGGCAGGATTTTTTACAGAGCTCCACTCATCCAGAGATGCAGCAGTCAGGACCGACTTTGTAATATCCCACAAAACTGCACAAAACAGTAAGCTATTCTCTGATAGAGAGTTTGTGAAAGAATGTTTGGTGGACTTCGCAGTGCTAATTTGTCCTGAGAAAAATAGAAGCGCTTGCAAATGTGTCCCTCTCCAGGCGAACCATAACGAGACGGGTCGAGGGGCATTTGGAGCTTCAGCTGCAACACAAAGGGGATACTTGTAACATTTTTCCCTTGACTCTGGACGAGAGCTGTTGTCCACAATACAGCCCAGTTACTGATCTTTATATGTGGGGTAACGGAAAACTTAGAGCTGGTGGAGGAGCTCGCAGCTATGTGGTCAATGTGATCAGAGTTTTTGAAAAAACATTGCAAACTTTCTAAAATCTTTGTAAACTGAACACACATTTAAGTTCATTAAATAATGATATAATTCTGTCCTGCACACTTTCATTGTATCATTGCAATATTTCATTTACTGATTTTTTTTTAAAGAAAATTATATATATATACTATATTATATACACTGTATAGATACACACTCATCAGCCACTTTATTAGTTACACCTTGCTAGTAATGGATTGGACCCCCTTTTGCCTTCAGAACTCCCTTAATCCTTCGTGGTATAGATTTAACAAGGTACTGGAAACATTTCTCAGAGAGTCTGGTCCATATTGACATGATAGCATCACACAGATGCTGCAGATTTGTTGGCTGCACATCCATGATGTGAATTTCCCGTTCCACCACATCCCAAAGGTGCTCTATTGGATTGAGATCTGGTGATTGTGGAGGCCATTCGAGTACAGTGAACTCATTGTCGTGTTAAAGAATCCAGTCTGAGATGATTTGCAATTTCTGACATGGTGCTGCTGGAAGTAGCCATCAGAAGATGGGTACACAGTGGTCATAAAGGAATGGACATGGTCAGCAACAATACTCAGGTAGGCTGTGGCATTGACACAATGCTCAGTTGGGCCCAAAGGAACTAATGGAGGAACTACACCATGACTCCACCACCACCAGCCTGAACCGTTCATACAAGGCTGGATGGATCCATGCTTTCATTTTGTTGATGCCAAATTCTGACCCTACCATCCAAATGTGCAGAAAATCTAGACTCATCAGACCACGAAACATTTTTCCAATCTTCTTTTGTCCAATTTTGGTGAGCCTGTGCGTATTGTAGCCTCAGATTCCTGTTATTAGCTGACAGGATTAGCACCTGGTGTGGTCTTTTGCTGCTATAGCCCATCTGGCTCAGGGTTCAACGTGCTGTGAGTTCAGAGATGCTCTTCTGCATGCCTTGGTTGTAACGACTAGTTATTTGAGTTACTGGTGCTGTTCAATCAGCTCAAACCAGTCTGGCCATTCTCTTCTGACCTCTGTCATCAACAAGGAATTTGCACCCACAGAACTCCCGCTCATCCCGCCAGAGATAGTACTCTGCGTTTACGTATTTGCAAGTAGCTTATAATCAAAGTACTTTTTTACTTTTACTCATGTAAATTTTTGGATGCATACATTTACTTTTACTTGAGTAAAATTTGGTTCAAGTAACAGTACTTTTACTTACTTAGTAAAATTGTTGAATACTCTGCCCACCTCTGAAATTAGGCACTGGGTAACCATGGTTGTGCCAGTGGTGTTAGGTGCAGATGGGCTGTGATCCCTAAGATGGAGGAGTGGCTCCAACTTATACCAGCAATGACATCAATCTTTTTTTTGAAGAGTGCAAGTCTCAGACCAGTGAAAACACTGAGCTATACACTCAACGTCACAGGATACTGGTAGAAGAATAGCAAGTACAATGTGAGGAAAATATGACCGTCCACTGGAAAGGTGAGACAGGATTGGGTTTTTTTACTGAATGGCCTGATAAAGCCTTTCCAGCCTTTTCCGACTTTACCACTTTTTCATTTAGTTTCCACTGTTAAAATCATACAGTCCCATCATTTGATTCTGAAATGGCTTAGGTTAGAATTCTAGTAAATCTCCACTTCTCAGGACAACACAATCTGCTGTGAGCATGCCAACAGGCACATTCATATTCACATGTAAATTCACTGTCACATTACAGACCCCTTCCTTCGGGTGTGTATACATAGTCTGCGTCTATATATGTACTTCCTGTGGGTGTGGTTGTGTGTGGTAGTGTTCACCCGTCTCATTAGCCTAATGTGTTACACACGGTGCTCATTATGTGTTGTGTATATATTGTGTGTGCTAGTCTTGTCCCATGCTCATCTTTGTGAGTCTGCTACGTGTTGACCAAAGTGTTACATGTTTGCTAAGCGCTAATCGTATTGGTCATTAAAAGTTACATGTTGAAGACTACGCTTCTCTGCATCCTGCTTCATCCTCGCAACATTACATTCACATGCATGGGGATGCAAGGGACTTCATAATTACCAGTGCATGTGCATTGCTATAGCTGGGGCTATAACTAGCATTTGAAAAGCCCAAAGTGGATTTATATTTTGATACTTTATGCAGCAGATTAACTTGGAAAAATCGGTTTTCAAAAACTATTTTTCTCATGAGGTTTTTTTTCTGAGCAGTAAGATACAGAAATATGTGGAAATGTTTAAGCATCTTAGATGTCATACTGTTGACACTTCAAAAATTATCTGTAATGGATAAGAAGTCTGGCTTCCCTATTTGTCTTGTTTTAAAGGTTGATATGTGATCAACAAACAATCGTCACTCACAATCAACCATGTCAAAAAATACATAGATGAATTTAATTATTTACAATTAAACATTTCTGTTTGAATGAGAATTCACATTAGCTCTGCTGTACTAATCTGTTGATATGATTGTGGCTATGTGATGGGGCAATGTTCTTTTAGAATCAGTAAATTATTTAAAGTGATGTCGATATGTAGACTTAATATATAACCCTCTATAATGGTAGAAATGGAGTGTTTCTCCATCAAGCTCTCTATCACTTTTTACACACATACACACACACACACACACACTACCTATTCAATAAGGTTTCTAAAAAGAAAAAATATTTTCCAATTGAAACAAAAAAAAAGTATTACAGCCAGGTGATTCAGTCAAGGCTAGATGGTTCGTGACTGCCTTTCATTCACTACATTTTCATCTTTTCCCTATTATTTATTTATTTATTCTTTACATTCTTTCTCTGAAACACTGAACCCTGGTTAGTTTTTCAGATACAGAATGACAAGGACATTTAAGATCATAAGTGCATATTACTGACAGGCTTTTTTTTTTTGGGGGGGGGGGGGGGGTGGTGTATGTACCATTCATTCAAAATAATACTTGAACCAAGGTAAAATATACCTATTTTACAGTTTTCTTAGTACTGGAGTCTTATCAATCATACATTATTGGTAAAAGTAGATCTGACCAGTATATTTTTGCATGTATATTTTTGGCTAGTTAAAATGATTAAACTGTGTATACCCACAATAGTATCATAGTATCATGGAGGCATTTCATAAGGTTATTGTGTGTGTGTGTGTGTGTGTGTGGGGGGGGGGGGGGGGGGGGGGTGTAACACAATACCTGAAATAGTCTTTGGATGAATATTCACCTTTGCAATAGTAAATAAGAAAAATAACAGATCCAGATCAATACTTTTACAGCTGAAACTGACATGACAGTTTATCTATGGACCTTCACTCCACCACTATTTCCATTTCTAAACTATCAGAGTAAAAATTAGCTTGGCTACAAAGGTCAGTCCAATCACCTCTAATGACAGTATGCCAGTCAAACACACTTTACTATTCCTCCCACAACTGAAACCCATCAGCACAATTCATAAAAGGTTTTGGAGGTTAAAGGATCAACCAGTGCTCCTTCAAAGTGATACAGACAACTTTAGTTAAAGTAACCAACACCCATTGAGAGGAAAGATTGAGCTCTGAAACAGCTTTTTGTGAGTGACTGTGTTCCCAATTGCTTCTTATCACAATGAGGTTTACTTTATTCTAAGAAGCAGATTGGTTTAATTTTCTTTACTAACAGGTTTTTGAGTTTCAGTGTTCCTAATCAGTAATGAACATGTGAGATCTAATGTATGAGTCATTAAAGCAGCTGTAGTTGCATTCTTAGATTTAGTTACAATGAACACTAATTAATGCAAAATTTATACTAGAGAAAAAAAAAAACATCCGATGTGGTCTTACCAGGAATTCTGCCAAAGTAATTTAAAATCTGGACTTATTCCCCTTAAAGGTAAAACATGATAACAATTAACATTTAAATGCTGTCAAACATGAATGCATGTTGACCTCCACTGGAATAGGTTACAAGTCTGTAGCATGTACAATTCATGTGGGTTTCTGGTGAAGTTTAAAACCTGCCAAAGTCATTTAGTCTGAGAAATTGCTCTCTGTCTTTCTCTGGAATATGCTTGACCTTTCTGCATATGGAACAGAACCTCATCCCAGGGTGCCCACATGTGTCTCTCTCAAAACAAACTTGTACAAAGGAATGACCTCTACACAGCACTTTGGTATCTAAAACATCAGTAGCAGTACGTAAAATCTGGCACCAGTCATTTTTCTATCTCTGCAGATTCAGGTCTCTGGGGAGGTGTATTTTGCTTTATTTGTATGTTCAATACATGTTCAGAACAGGGATACAAATGATATCATGGTCCATGTTCAGTGCGGTTTGTCAATTATGCAATTAAAAATTTGAATGATGGAATAGCTCACAGGATCTGGTTGATCCCTTTCCATCTCTGGAAGAGGTATTTAAACTGTTGATCCCTTTCCATTGTCGGATTCCTTGAAGAAATTTCCTATTAAATTGATGAGAGTGGAGTGTTTTGCCACAGGCTTTACCTCTGAGCTCTTCTTTGATGTCTTTGAGCTTCTCCCTCTGTATTCCATGTATACTCTAGCTATATATTAAATAAAAAATGACAAAGCAGAAACAAAGCCTTCCTTTAGTACACTGATTTTGCCTCTAACTCTGATATGTTTTGAAAAGAAAAAAAAAGTTATATATTATGTTAGCTATTTGCTTGAATCCTGAGTGGAACTCATCAGTGTCAGTGTCATGAATGTTTGATGACAGGAGAATTTGTAACGCGGCGGGTATGGTGACGTAACCACCGCGTGAATATACTTGAGAGGCGGACCCAAGTGCCGGCTCGGTCTGGCACAATAATATGCGAGAGTAGTAAATGTGGAGTTAATGCATACACACACAGTGTGGCAAAAACACCAACACAAAACAACGCGGAAAAACAACGCGCAAAATGAAACTAAACCGTAGATACTCGGTAGAAAAAGGAAACAAAAACAACGCGGAAGACTGACGCATGAAAAGCAAAACTCACTCGTAGCGAGAGGGTGGAAAAAATAATAAAGGCAACTAAAAGGACGCGGAAAAAACTCGTCGCGTAAAACCGAAATAAGAACACCAGGAGAAGAATCTGGCTACTGGCAAAAATGCCGCAACAAAACGAAACCTTCCCAAAATAAATGAATAACGGATAGGAAGAGAAACAGATGGAGGAAAACTTGAGATTGGCTAGAAAGCAGCGCAGGAGACAGAGACTCGAATAAGTGAAAGAACAAGAGAGAGGGAGAGAGAAAGAATAAGGTGGCGAGACACCTTTAACTTGAGAATGAGACAAGAGAAAGGGCTGAGAACGTACCGGCATAACCAAAACGAATCAGCAATGATCCGTCTCCAAAAGCTTCCTTAAAAAGCCATGGCAACAGGTGAGACGGATCATTGCTGATTGTGTGGATGTAGTCTAGGGCTGACTCGGGTGCCCCTAGTGGAGGTAGATGGTGTGGAATCCGAGCCAGCCCTGACAGAGCCCCCCCCTCTAGGCCCGAGACCCCGCGGGCCCAGAGCGACTGCCCTGTCACGACGGAAGTCGCGTATAAGAGAACGGTCGACAATGCGAGAGGCGGGGACCCAGGAACGTTCCTCGGGACCGTAACCCGCCCAGTCAACGAGGTATTGGTCCCGACCACGAACACGGCGGTGGTCCAATAACCGGGTAACCGTGTACACCGGACCACCGTCAACCATGCGGGGAGGCGGCGGGGCCGGAGCAAGGGGCATTTGACACAAAACCGGGCGGAGACGCGAGACGTGGAACACCGGATGGACACGCATGGAAGGAGGAAGCAGCAGCCGGTAGGAAACGGGGTTGATCCGCCTATCCACCTTGAAGGGACCCAAGTACCGAGGGGCCAACTTCTTGGTCCCGCCACGGACCGGCAGATCCTTGGCGGAAAGCCAGACTCGTTGCCCGGGGCGGAAAGACAAGGCCGGAAGACGGTGCTTGTCAGCACTGCAACGGTAACCGGCCGAGGCAGACAAAAGGGCCTTACGGGCCTTACGCCATGCCAACCGGCACCGCCGCACCAAGGCACGAGCTCCTGGAACTGCCACCTCCTCTTCCTGGTCTGCAAACATAGGAGGGGCATAGCCATAAAGGCACTCAAAGGGTGACATCCCTAGAGCGGAGTGCCACAAGGTATTGTGGGCGTACTCAGCCCAGAGGAGTTGGTCAGCCCAGGAGGAGGGATTGGTGGAGGCCAGACACCGAAGCGTCTGCTCCAAGTCCTGGTTAGTTCGCTCGGTTTGACCGTTGGTCTGGGGATGAAAGCCTGAGGATAGACTGGCCTTGGCTCCCAGGAGACCAAGGAAGGCCCCCCAAAAGCGGCTGGTAAATTGCGGTCCCCTGTCAGACACCACGTCGGAGGGGAAGCCGTGGTACCGGACAATGTGACGGAGAAACAGGGAGGCAGTATCACGGGCCGAGGGGAGCTTAGGCAAGGCCAAAAACCTGGCGGTCTTAGAGAACCGGTCAACAATAACCAATATAGTGGTGTTGCCACGAGAGGGAGGTAAGCCCGTCACAAAGTCCAGGGCAACGTGCGTCCATGGTCTGGACGGGATAGGAAGTGGACGCAACAACCCAGCGGGTTTAGAATGGGAGGCTTTGTTTTTTGCACATGTCTCACAAGCAGCAACAAACCTGCCCACCTCCTGGTCCATCCCAGGCCACCAAAATCTCCTTTTCAGGAGCTCAAGAGTACGACGGACTCCGGGATGGGCTGCGAAAGGTGAGTCATGCCCCCAACTCATAACTTTTTTCCTTAAATTAGGATGAACATATAAGCGACCAGGGGGAGTCCCGCTAGGCCCAGGATTGCCCGTAAGAGCTTGCTTAACCTCGGTTTCGATACCCCATTGTATGGGTGCTACAATCTTGGAAGCCGGTATTACCGTACCGGGTTCTGAGATGTCGGCAGGTGGTTCCCACTGACGGGAGAGGGCATCTGGCTTTACATTCTTGGTGCCAGGTCTGTACGAAAGTGTAAAATCAAACCGCCCAAAGAATAAGGACCATCTAGCCTGCCTGGGGTTAAGTCGTTTAGCCTGCTGGAGGTAGGCTAAGTTCTTGTGGTCCGTCCACACGAGGAACGGATGTTTAGCCCCCTCCAGCCAGTGCCTCCATTCCTCTAGTGCCAGCTTGACAGCCAGCAGCTCTTTGTCCCCCACGTCGTAATTACGCTCGGCGGGTGTCATGCGGTGAGAGAAGTAGGCACAAGGATGGAGTTTCTGAGGAGTGCCTGTTCTCTGAGAGAGCACGGCGCCCACTCCGTAATCGGAGGCATCGACCTCGACGATGAATGGGAGGTCAGGGTCAGGCATGCACAAAACGGGTTCAGATGTGAATTGTTTTTTGAGTTTGTCAAAGGCTTGCTGGGCCTCAGGAGACCAGACAAAAGGACCGGGAATTTTCCTAGTGAGAGCAATAAGGGGGGCTGCCAGGGTGCTGAACCCCTTAATGAAGCGCCGGTAAAAATTAGCAAACCCCAGGAAGCGTTGAACTAAACGAAGTGAGGTAGGAGTCGGCCATTGAGCCACGGCCCGGATCTTAGAGGGATCCATGGCCAAGGTATTCTGAGCTATACGATACCCCAAAAATCCTACTTCCTGGACGTGGAAGAGGGACTTCTCCAGCTTTATGTAGAGGTGGTTTTCCAATAGGAGCTGGAGTACCCGTCTTACATGTGTAACGTGTTCTGCTACGGTACGGCTATAAATGAGGATGTCGTCCAAGTAAACAAAAGCATACCTGTCTAACGTTTCTCTCAAAACCTCATTAATAAAACGTTGGAACACTGCCGGGGCATTCATGAGGCCGAATGGCATAACCAGGTACTCATAGTGACCCGAAGGTGTGATGAAGGCGGTCTTCCACTCATCACCCTCACGGACTCTAACCAGGTTGTAGGCACTCCGGAGGTCAAGCTTGGTGAAGATAGTGGCCTGTTGGAGTGCCTCAAAAGCAGAGGCCATGAGGGGTAGAGGATGACGATCCTTAACAGTTACTTTATTGAGCCCTCGGTAATCAATACAGGGCCTTAACCCTCCATCTTTCTTGCCCACAAAAAAGAAGCCGGCTCCGGCAGGAGACGTGGAGGGTCTGATGAACCCTGCGGCCAGGGCCTCACGGATATACTCCTCCATGGCCTTACGTTCTGGGGCGGCTAAAGAAAAGAGACGGCCCCTGGGAGGGCTGGAACCGGGAAGCAGGTCGATGGCTATGTCGTATGATCTGTGAGGAGGAAGGAAGCTAGCCTTTTCTTTATTAAACACCTCTCCGAGGTCGTGGTACTCAGAGGGAACCTTGGTCAGATCCACCGGGTCAAGGGAGCGTTTGGTAGGGGACTCAAAGCGTCTCTGGAGACAGGTCTCCCTGCACACAGGGCCCCAACCCCGCACAGTACGGGAAAGCCAGTCTACCTCAGGATTGTGGCGTTGTAGCCAAGGGAACCCCAGTATGAGTCGCATGTGAGGGGCACAGATGACATAAAGCGTGATCTGTTCTTTGTGACCCCCTATGTCCATGTTGATGGGTATGGTTTGCCTAGCTACTTCTCCTGAGGCTATAATGCGTCCGTCCACTGCAGCCACAGTGAGGGGTTTTTCCAGATTGACCAGGGGTATGTCTAGCTCCTTCACTAGTGAGGCATCGATAAAATTGGCGGTGGCACCAGAATCAATAAAAGCCAACAGGCGTTTTTCATCAGAACCGCGCCAGGTTAATGACACGTGGACGTAGAGTCCATTATTGGGAGGACTTGAAACTGGGCCCGCCAGAGCCTCCTTACTTACTGGCGGGCTGGTCCTTTTTCCCTGTAATTCAGGGCATCGGGTACGCTGATGCCCTTCACCCCCACAGTAGAGGCATCTGCCTCCTCGGAGACGAGACTGTCTCTCCTGACGTGACAGGCGGGTGTGACCTAGGTGCATGGGTTGTGGGTCATCGGTGGCTTCTCGTGGTTCGGCAGTGAGTTTACTCCCTATGGTAGGTGTACTGTTGCATCGATGCAGCCCTCTGGCCTGCTTTCGCTCACGACGGCGGTTATCAAGACGCACTGTGAACGCAATTAGAGCATCTAGGTCGGATGGTGGATCACGGAGCGCTAACTCATCCTTGAGCCCTTCTGAAAGGCCTTCTTGGTATATGGCCATGAGCGCATCAGACCCCCACCCACTCTCTGAAGCGAGCGTTCTGAAGTCTAGTGAGTACTCTGCTACGGACATTCTACCCTGGCGAAGGCGCAACAGGCGCGGACCCACCACCCCACCTGACGACGGGTGGTAAAACGCATGCTTCATGGCAGCAGAAAACAGTGAATATGTGGAGCACACGTCAGCCCGTGATTCCCACAGAGGAGTAGCCCATGCTAAAGCTTTGTCATGCAACAAGGCCACTACGTAGGCTACTTTAGATCATTCGGTTGGGAAACGTGATGGTTGCTGTTCAAACACCAGTGCGCACTGTAACAAGAAACCCCTACACCCTTCAGGGTCTCCTGAATAACGAGCAGGAGGAGGGAGAGCAGGTTCAAGACGAGCCACGGCAGCGGGTGTTCCAACAGAGACATGGGTATCACTGATCATAGCCTGTATGGCGGTTGTGAGGTTGCAGAGCTGCTCTGTTATCTGTTGGAGCGCCTGGTCGTGACCACTAAGTAGCTGCCCCTGAGCAGTGAGAGCAGCCCTGAGCTCAGCTGCCTCGCGAGTCGCGGCTGGGTCCATGTTTAAGGCTGATTCGTTCTGTAACGCGGCGGGTATGGTGACGTAACCACCGCGTGAATATACTTGAGAGGCGGACCCAAGTGCCGGCTCGGTCTGGCACAATAATATGCGAGAGTAGTAAATGTGGAGTTAATGCATACACACACAGTGTGGCAAAAACACCAACACAAAACGACGCGGAAAAACAACGCGCAAAATGAAACTAAACCGTAGATACTCGGTAGAAAAAGGAAACAAAAACAACGCGGAAGACTGACGCATGAAAAGCAAAACTCACTCGTAGCGAGAGGGTGGAAAAAATAATAAAGGCAACTAAAAGGACGCGGAAAAAACTCGTCGCGTAAAACCGAAATAAGAACACCAGGAGAAGAATCTGGCTACTGGCAAAAATGCCGCAACAAAACAAAACCTTCCCAAAATAAATGAATAACGGTTAGGAAGAGAAACAGATGGAGGAAAACTTGAGATTGGCTAGAAAGCAGCGCAGGAGACAGAGACTCGAATAAGTGAAAGAACAAGAGAGAGGGAGAGAGAAAGAATAAGGTGGCGAGACACCTTTAACTTGAGAATGAGACAAGAGAAAGGGCTGAGAACGTACCGGCATAACCAAAACGAATCAGCAATGATCCGTCTCCAAAAGCTTCCTTAAAAAGCCATGGCAACAGGTGAGACGGATCATTGCTGATTGTGTGGATGTAGTCTAGGGCTGACTCGGGTGCCCCTAGTGGAGGTAGATGGTGTGGAATCCGAGCCAGCCCTGACAGAATTGTTTTGGACTATGACATGTATGTATGTTATCACATATCTTCCACCATTTAATGTGAAGACTGCAGTGAAATCAATTGTGAGGCACTATACCTCAGACAATACCTCAGAATAGTGACAACTTTGATGCACTGTTGCCTAAAAGACGAAGCACAAAGTGAAAACACAGTCCCCTATGAAAATGTTTTAGAGAAGTGTTGAAAGGAACTAGATGTCTACCTTAATTATATACCTCATTAAAAGGTGGCTTGATCTGGAGTTAATTCACACTAACAAACAGTTAATTGCATGCTTAAATGAATAAAACAAGCAATTGTCCTGCATATTGCCAATACTACAACATTCACACTCCAAGCTTGAAAAAGTATGTGAACCTCTCAGCAAATGACTTCATGAAAAGCTAATTGGAGTCAGATGTTCCAATCAATGAAATGAAGCTTGAAGGTTTTGGTTAGAGGTGCTCTGTCCTACAATTAGGCACCCAACATGTAGTTACTTAGTCTGCTTATCTCAAGAAAAGTGCGTTTTGTGAAACATGCCCAGTTCTCTCAAACTGCAGAGATGCACGAACCTGATAAGGGATAGGGTGGCTGCTCAAGGAGGTGAAAAAGAGCCCTAGTGCAGAAGAAAAGTATTTGCAGGAATCTCTTGAATTCACCAAAGTGTCTGTTCATGTGTCCACTGTAAGAAATACATTGAAGAAGAAAGATATTCTTTGAAGGACGGATGGAATGCAGTTTTCTAAAAATAAGGGGGAACAATACATTGCCAGGGATGATGAGACAAAATTTTAACCTTTTTGACAGGTCAACAATGTGAATGGAAAAAGTGTTGAATATCTAAACCCCATCGTAAAGCATAACGGAAGAAGCCTGGTGAGCTCCCTCACTGCCTGGGTGTGCACTGCGTGTTATCACAGAGGTGACATTTTAGTCAAAATTCAATCAGAATATTTTATTGGAGTATATCAATGTATCAGTTTGGGATATGCATTTTGGTTAAATGTGTATTTGAATTTTGAAGCCATTATTTGAGATATTTTTCTAGCATCCCCACCCCCAACACACGACAACATTTAAGCAAGTGCCACTGAAAATTACTACATATTACAATTGATTTACACTGGCTATTGTCGTGGGGTACTGGCCTCCCAGCCACACCCACACTGCCTCATTCACACCACCCACCCCTCTCATAACCACCTCACCTTATTAAATTACTTCATATTCCTGTTATCTTTTGTTTCGTTCAAAATGCTCCCACTCAAGATTTTGCTGGACTGTTATATTCACTCATTCATTACATAAATAAAGCATTTACATACTTGGAGAGCACAGCAATAATGGCAAGGAAATTTAGGGAATTACAACAGTTTGGTCATTTTAGTAGCATGTAGTAGCATATTCTTTTACAGTATTATATTTTGTTTAATAGTGTAGTATTAAATTAAACTGTTCTAAAATAGGACTCAATAGTGTGGAATATGCACACAATTGAGCTTTTGTTTGAGTAGTTTGACTCTTGTAACTGCCCTTTAAGGCACATATTTTTAGATTCAATTTAAATGTACCATTTTGGCTTTCACCATCAAGAATCTTAAAACTCTCTATAATAAGGCCTTTAGGAGTGTGGAAGAAAACAGGACTGACTAAAAAGATTTGTCTGCTGAGCTGTCTCAAGTCGCATCAAAGGTATTACACATAGAAATCAATAATACAAGTTTTTAAACCAGAAATGAAAAAAATATATTTTGATCTACTTGAATCCAATGAAGAAGAACTGAAGGGCAGTGGTGTTTCATGTGCTTTCATTTCACCAAATGAATATTCAGCAATGGGTAGTGGATATGCTGGACAGAGTATTGTTATTAGAACACAAAATACCAATTCAGGACCTTGGCTCTTGGAAACATTTAATGGTGTTTTTAATGGTGACCAACTTTTGTGTTTTTTACTGGCTGACATGTTGAACAGTGCTGTCAATAAATGTATGATAGCACTAGAGAAGCCTTAAAATAAATACTTGTGTCAGACTCACCATTTATTTTTAATGCATAAATAAACAGGAAAATGCATGTGTCATAATTTTTTCCCTTTGTATCACCAAGCTCTGATTAATATGCCTGAGGAGCAGTTATTCTGTTGGACCACAAAACAATTCATCTGCATATTTGAATATTCATATTACTGAGTAACTGAACAACATAGTTATCAGTATGGATTATGAAAAGTCATTTTTTGGCACATTTTTTTATTATGGGTTTATGAATATTATATGTTTATAAAGAAAATCTGTGCATTCATTCCTCAAGATCTACAGCAATAACAACAAATGAAACTATAAGGTAGAACATTTCAAATTGTGTATAATTGTTAGTTAGAAGGTCTATTCTAGCTTTGTCTAACATGTAGCTTGTTATGCAGCAGAGTTGTAAAACCTTTGGATGAAAGGTTGCTGTTTTCATCAAGAGCCAGCAGATGGTGCTCTGAGTCACTGTAGGTTTGTTAGAGCAGGTGTGTCTTTCCATCATTCATTCGTTCATTCATTCTATCTTTCTTCCTCTCTCTCTTTCTAGACAGACAGACAGACAGACAGACATAACCTTGTCATATTTCTGCTTGTGTTTTATAGTGATCTGGAACCCCTCTGTGATTAACAGAGGTGTCAATTCCAGGTTCAGAAAGTAAAAATCCTCACCAGGATTTTGCTCAAGCTTGCTAGATTTTCTAATTAGTGCAATCCAGGTAAAATTAGTGGAATCAACGCAATCCTGGAAGCCTGAGCAAAATCCTGGTGAGGACATTTACTTTCTGAACCTGGAATTGACACCGCTGAATAATTTTTTTAGTTTATGTAAACTAGTGAGCCATATAGTTTTCTGCCCCCCTTGCATAGCCCTGTCCAGAGCCCAGAGATATATCAGTCAAAACGTTTAAGGGTGTACTTGGGCAACTTGGACAACCCTGTATACTCCTCACATGCCACTATGGTGGTTCAAATTGGGTCTCCTACTAAATCTGTAAATTTCATCATTTGCTTTTAATAGACTAGATTACAAAGGCAACTCTGTGATGCTCAGTTCAATCATTGTACTAGGCAATTGACACAATTAAGAGTCCATTATGACCATCGCCCCATGAAGCAACCTTCTTGTATCCGTTTCACTGAAAACAATCCAAATGACATCGTAGCAAAAGAGGAGCGAGGCTCAAGTGCAGATTTATTGACAAAATGCATTTTAAATAGATATTCTCGTAGACTCGAACGAGGTATTGGTGTCAGCGGAAGTGCCCGCTACGTGTGGGTTTTAATAATTGAGGTAACACAGGGAATGGCTGAGAATGAATAGTGATCCTTCTGTAGAGTTACTGACATTATCACAGCATTGTTCTATTACCATACTTTAATCTGCCCCAGCGTAGGTAGGCCTGCTATTTGTGTCATTTATCCTTTTCTTTGAAACGCTTGTCTTTGAAACTTTCAAATTACTCTTAGTCTTTAATGATGCATGGCAATGTACTTGAACTCTGAGTTGGTTTCCTAGTTGAACTGTTTGCTTTTCGTGACCAGAGATTAAAACGACTAAAGGTAAAATATACTGGTAACTTTCATTAACCGTGAACTGCTCTTTCCCCATTAACTGTTAAGTAAATTTGAGAAATGCACCGGTGGCATCGTTTAACTGTCAGTTTTGTCACAAGTATCAAGGTAATTTCTTTATACTGTCAAATTTATTAGTGAGTCGCAAGATCTTGGCAAGACTGCAACAGGCCTACTTCATCCGCATTTCACATTGTAATAAGGGGACGGCGACAGCGCAATGATTTACATTATTATTCATCCACGGGAGAGAAAAAAATGCAAATCGGGATAATGGGTGTCAGTGGCTGAGCTGGTGCGAAGACGACTTTAACGGTGTGATTTATTTTTTACCGTCCGCTCTTTCGGCTCGCTGCATTGATCAGTACACCTGGCAGGCGCGCGAGCAAGCCGTCACTGCCGCTCTCAACCAAACCTGAAAAGAAACAGCGTCCGTCATCGAACGAGCGAGGCATGCTATCTATTATTGACAAACGGGAACGCGTCCAATTTGCACATAACTATTATTCCCAATGAGGCGTTAATGTCACAGAGGCATGGACGTAATTTTGATTTCAAAAGTGGGGGGGGACATGGATTCGTCGCTATTTAAATATTTGGTTTTAACCGTAAAAACTGGGGGGGACCAAAGCCGGCTTTTGAAAAAGTGTCCCCCCCGTCCCCCCCAAAATTACGTCCGTGCACAGAGGACTACACGGAAAGGTAGATCAGGAGACGAGAGACCCTGTTTCATAACGGTACGGAGCCCGGGAGGGGACATGGGTAAAAAATAAAAATTAAACGAGGGAACGTTTTACCATTCGAGCGCACGTTTTCTGTAATTCGTGCTCACGATTTATTAATTCGTGCGCACGTTTTGTTTTAATCGTGCGCACGTTTTCATTCATTCATTTGCAAACCCTACTGGCCTAAGCGCATACATTGCAGATACAAGGAGAGAGGCAGTAACAGCTGAAACTGTATATACTTTGATTGTTTAGATTTATGCCACAATGAACAGAGATACGTTTAGTAGGTCTTATTTGCTTATGCGTCATGAGGACATTGTAGCTTCCCTTGCACAGATTCAGTGCTCACAGAATCACAATCAGTAAACGGCATTTGAAGCGAATTCTAAGCCTTTTAATGAACATTTATGACGAATTTTAATGTTGCTTTGTGTTTCAGGTTTGAATAGGCTACTTTAAATGCTTGAAATTGTAACTACTTCGTTTCACAACAAATATTTGTCTAACTGAACAGTTCTCTTGTATTAGGTTAACAAATACGAGCCTCTTGTAATTCCAAGACGAAACATGAGAGACGTTCAGATTGGGCGTTTTGAAAATAAACAACCATTAAACAATGTGATTAAAAGCGAATTATTTCGAATAATTTCGAGTATATGTATAAATCTTTAACTTATTTAAGTTTATCGTGCTGGGAAATATTGAACTGGACCTTTAAAGTGACGTACAAGTGCTTTAATTCCACCTTGTAAAGGTGTATGAACCCTGCAAACATGACTTTGTTCATTGCGCTGAGGCGCGGCGCGCGAAGTTACAAAATTCGAGAGGTGCCGACCTCGTGAATCGACAGCGCGCTAGACCCTCGCGCACGGGCAAAGCCACAGCATAAGCAAATAAGACCTAATAAACGTATCTCTGTTCATTGTGGCATACATATAAACAATCAAAGTATATACAGTTTCAGGGAACTGTTACTGGCTCTCTCCTTGTACCTGCAATGTATGCGCTTAGGCCAGTAGGGTTTGCAAATGAATGAATGAAAACGTGCGCACAATTAAAACAAAACGTGCGCACGAATTGTTAATCGTGCGCACGAATTAATAAATCCTGAGCACGAATTACAGAAAACGTGCGCTCGAATGGTAAAACGTTCCCTCGTTTAATTTTTTTTTACCCATGTCCCCTCCCGGGCTCGGTAATACGGCTACCGTTTAAGCATAACATTAGGTTTACCTGATTTTCCCGTCAAGTAGTTCACGTCTGCCCCATGGCCATTTACAAGAGATTTTCACGATAGGCAACATTGCCTGTGCGTGAAAGAGATAGATTTACCTCGTGTGAAAGTCTTACCTATTTCCCGCAAAAACGTTTGAGTTTCACAACAAATTAAAAATCATAACAATGCAAGAAAAAAAGCTGTTTATCAAACTGATGATTATGAAAACCCAGCAAACAAACCTATGGGCCACCAATGCCATCATTTATAGTCCTCTGTACAGTACGAATTAATTTAATCTGATTCATCATTCTGGTTTGTGCTTTAGAGTGTCAGGAATGCCACCTGATCTTTCTTAATCAACCTCACCTGCCCCTCATTACCACGCCCCCTTCAGCCTTACTTAAGCACTTCACCAGCACATCTCAGTTGCAAAGTATTGCCGACTCATGCCGCGTACCAAGCCTTTCTATATCCTGTCTGCTCTCCTGTGTCCTGACCCTCGCTTACGTCCCCGACCTTGTCTCCTGCCTAATCCCTCTGTACCTCCTGACTTCTGCTCCCCCGGTATGACCCTGGACCGTCCTGACCACGCCAAGAAAACGCTGTTACTACTGATCCTAGTACTCGTGATTCACCTGCCTGTGTTTGTACCAGCGTCTCATTTCAATAAAAGCGGTGTTCTTCCGCATTTGGATCCCTCTCTGCCTGTTCAATACGTTACATAGAGATACTCAGATGTTCATTTCCTGGCCATTTTTATACGGTATCCGATGTGGAAACAAAAAAGAAAAAGAGACAGAGGAAAAAAATGAAAAAGGTGCATCATTAAAGATGGAAGAACAGACACACTGGCTGCTCAGCTTGAAAAGAGCTCTGGCAGGAGGTGGGGAACCGATCATAATCAGCTGCACTGGACTGCCTGCAAAGTGTTTAGCACACAGATGAGTAAGAGATTTAAATAGTATTGTATGTATGTATCTCTTGCCATATGTCTCATATATATATATATATATATATATATACACACTACCGTTCAAAAGTTTGGGGTCACTTAGAAATGTTCTTATTTTTGAAAGAAAAGCAGTTTTTTTTTCAATTTAGCTAATATTAAATGCATCACAAATACACTCTATACATTATTAATGTGGTAAATGACTATTCTAGCTGTAAACATCTGGTTTTTAATGCAATATCTACATAGATGTATGGAGACCCATTTCCAACAACCATCACTCCAGTGTTCTAATGGTACATTGTGTTTGCTAACTGTGTAAGGAGGCTATTGGATATTTAGAAAACCTTTGAAAACCCTTGTGCAAGTAGGTTAGCACAGCTGAAAACAGTTTTGCTGATTAGAGAAGCTATAAAACTGACCTTCCTTTGAGCTAGTTGAGAATTTGGAGCATTACAATTGTTTGTAATGGTATGATTAAACTCACAAAATGGCCAGAAAAAAACAACTTTCAATTGAAACTCGGCAGTCTATTCTTGTTCTGAGAAATGAAGTCTATTCCATGCGAGACATTGCCAAGAAACTGAAGATTTCCTACAATGGTGTGTACTACTCCCTTCAGAGGAGAGCACAGACAGGCTCTAACCAGAGTAGAAGGAGAAGTGGAAGGCCCCGCTGCACAACTGAGCAAGAAGACAAGTACATTAGAGTCTCCAGTTTGAGAAATCGACGCCTCACAGGTCCTCAACTGGCAGCTTCATTAAATAGTACCCGCAAAACGCCAGTGTCAACGTCTACAGTGAAGAGGCGACTCCGGGATGCTGGCCTTCAGGGCAGAGTGGCAAAGAAAAAGCCATATCTGGCTAATAAAAGAAAAAGATTAATATGGGCAAAAGAACACAGACATTGGACAGAGGAAGATTGGAAAAAAGTGTTATGGACAGATGAATCAAAGTTTGAGGTGTTTGGATCACACAGACAAACATTTGTGAGACGCAGAACAACTGAAAAGATGCTGGAAGAGTGCCTGACACCATCTGTCAAACATGGTGGAGGTAATGTGATGGTCTGGGGTTGCTTTGGTGCTGGTAAAGTGGGAGATTTGAACAAGGTAAAAGGGATTTTGAATAAGGAAGGCTATCACTCCATTTTGCAACACCATGCCATACCCTGTGGACAGCGCTTGATTGGAGCCAATTTCATCTTGCAACAGGACAATGACCCAAAGCACACCTCCAAATTATCCACAAACTATTTAGAGAAAAAGCAGGCAGCTGGTGTTTTATCAGTAATGGAGTGGCCAGCGCAGTCACCAGATCTCAACCCCATTGAGCTGTTGTGGGAGCAGCTTGACCGTATGGTACGAAAAAAGTGCCCATTAACCCAATCAAACTTGTGGGAGCGGCTTCTGGAAGCATGGGGTGAAATTTCTCCAGATTACCTCAGCAAATTAACAGCTAGAATGCCAAAGGTCTGCAATGCTGTAATTGCTGCTAAGGGAGCATTCTTTGACGAAAGCAAAGTTTAAAGTAGAAAATTATTTCTTGTCAATGTCTGGACTATATTTTTATTCATTTTGCAACTCATTTGATAAATAAAAGTATGAGATTTCAGGGAAAACACAAAATTGTCTAGGTGACCCCAAACTTTTGAACGGTAGTGTATATATCATGACATCATTAATTTAACCAAAGGTCCCCATGTGTATTTCAGAACAGTATGTAAACAGTATTGTATTTGTGGTAAATGTCCTCATCAGAGGACTGCCCAACTGACCTTGTAATTCTCAGAAAATGCAATTTACTCTAGCCCTGTGCTGTTCAAGCATGTTTAGACAGGACCTCTTCTACTGCTTATACCCCATGGTTTTGTGCTGTTGCACGACTGCAATCAATCACTTTAAATGTCCATGGAAACTGCACTATAAAAAGCTCAATGTTTGGGATCAGGATGGAGCTGTTCCAGGCTGGAGATGACATTTTTTTCACTGAAGTATTTCAGAACAATACATGGAGGCACATTTCACATGACATTATTCTAGTATTTCTCTAATCCTCTAATCCTCTTATCTAAGACCCACATCATTTTTCATGTAATATAATAAACACTTACTTTTGTATATATGGTAAGGTCAAGGAAGACACAGGCTTTTCTTTTCTGTAACAGCATCTTTATAACTGTGTGAAATACTAACCATTAAGACATTACTTAATTCTGTGTGAGAGTAAATGCCAACCTAAATATGTTACTTTGACTGCCATTAAAGCAACATCCACTATGATGGTTTTAATTGTTTACAAGTAAAATCTTCTGACTAGTCCAGGACACGCAGTAACAAATGCTTGGGTATTAGAGTATGGAGGTGATGGTACACATACTGTATGCTCAGAACATATACTTAACATTTGCTGAAGATAAATACCAAATATAGTATACCATAACATCTCTAAGGAAGGTTTGTTTAGTAATTCAAGGGGTCCTGACTGCTGTCCAGAGTGCTGAAACTGCATTGTATAGAACTTCAGCACCTGTGTTTTGAAGAGCACCACGACACTTAGCAGCTGGGGGAAGGTTAGGAGCAAGAAGCAACTGCAGTCACATTCTACTCAATAGTAGACTATAAGAGGACCATGCTGATGACACCAAGTTGAACGGAAAGCATGACAAACATTCATATTTCCCTTCTCTCAGATTTGGCCTCCCTCAGAGATGGATTGGAGGATTGGAGCCAGCTGACCATAGCAGGGGGAGACTTCCAGCCTGGCTTGGTGTGAAACAGCAGTCTTGCTGCCAGAGAGTTTGATGAAAAACCCAATAGTGTATGTGGAAGGATTAATTTCTGGTACGTTTGGTAGTTACTCACAGGAGGCACGAGAAGACATCAGCGATAATTTAGGCATTATTGGATTTATGTTACACTGTTACAATGTTACATTTCATGCCTGCAGGAGGAGACACCATATAACAGTAGATGGAGGAAAGAAACTGATTTCCAAGATTGTTAAAAAACGACCTCTGTGTGTTCGACTAGAAAAGAAGCAGTTGTTTTGCTTTATGGCTGAATTTAATAAGGGCTCTTCTGTGCAGACTTATCATCTTTACAACTGCCTTGACTTATAGTCAAGCTCAAAAGTAAAGGATGACATCATGTTGCAGAGGAAACTTTGTTGCATGGTATCTACTCCTCCAAGATAAATGATTTTAGAGAAGACATTAAGGTCCTTAAGCTTGAAGTTAAGGTTTGGTAATCGTCTTTTGTTTGCTCCAGATAGACTTTCAGCCTGCTAGAAATGATAACATTCACACACACGCACACACAAATGCATGGTAGGACAGACCCATAGGAGAAGCAGCAGACAGATGTTATTTGGCATTCCGGGCAAGGCCAAAGAATCATGCTTAACATTTAATGCTGTTAAGTGTTAAGATACTGAGCTCTACATCACTTTGGGTTGGATTCTGCCAAAACGCAACTGCCCTACAAGCTGCCCCCCCCACAGAGACATTGTAAGATTTTTATGCAAAGATTTCTATTCATCTGTTCAAATATCATACTTAAAGTGGGGACGTTGTGTTGAAACATCAAAAGTAGGCTGATGTGATAAAAACATGGTAACAACAAGTCCTATGGTTTTTGCTGTTTGAAATAATGATAAAAGCATTACTATGAACTGTTTGCAATCAGCAATGTAAAAATATCGGGACAGATAGGACTTTATAAAAACATTTTAGTTTTCCATATTACATTACTATCAACTCTTCATTTTTAGGTGTAACAATATACTCTAGTAGATTGTGGATCAGATTGTGTGTAGGCTATTAGATTGTATTGCATTAGATTGTAAATTTGAGTTCACTTCAGACCTCAGTTGCTATCTGAAATGATGTTTCAATCCAGTTCATTTAAAAAGGCACACTTGAACTGCACTGGGGTTCTGCTCACAAAATCCATTGAGAGGGAGAGAGGGAGGAAAAGCAAGAGTGGGTGTGGGTGAAAACAATTCCTTTACACTGACTGTTGTTCAGGTCTTAACCTGAGGGTAGATTTGATCCAGGGTAGTAGCAAACATACATAAAATACCAATGATTGATTTTACTTGTGTTTTACCTGCCTGTTACAGATGTTCTCTATCAGAAGAGATATCTGGTAGTAAGAAAACAACACCATATAGTGAATTGGTGATTGAAAATGAGAAATAAGAACTCAATCCTAGTAATGTGCTGTATATAAGAAAATGGTTATAAGAAAAGCGGCTATCTAATCAGCAAAATTGAATTACGTATTTAAAATGACTAAAGATGTGTGTGTATATGTGTAAATATTAGTTTAAACTTCCACAGCTCCATGTTCTGATTCTATGCTCGAGAGTCTGAGTAATAGATTATTGTGCTCTTTCATCCTCTCTGCTGGAAGAGAATGTTTCATTTCAGCATGTTTTCAACAGCAAGGCAAGATTGCTGTGCGTTTTTAATACTGTTGGCTCTCAAATCCTCCCCCTCAATATAGAAGTAGTGATTATATGACAATATATATCACTGATTTCAAGCCTAACAGGAAAACTGAGTACAAGTCATCATTCTGTGTATGTGTGTGTGTTTCCAACCAATGGTGTTATTTGTATGTTTTGGCCTGAACCTTGCAGAGTACAAATCATATCTGTGTGCTCATGCATGTTCTTCTTATCTTTCACACTCCATCTTCTACCTGGGCTTTCTGCCTGCATATATATATATATATATATATATATATATATATATATATATATATATATATATGCTGAGCTCAGCTTTTCAAAACATCATTCCTAAAATAGGTATCACCCATATTTCATATGAGAATGTAATGTACAATAAAATGATAATATATGGTGGAAGTATACCCCTACCCTTTAGAGATGCTAGCCAACAGTTTCTGGGAATTTCAGTTCATTATTAAACACTACACAAAGTACTTTTTACTGAACATAAAAGGGAAAAAGCAATGAGATTTGCCTACTAAGATAATAAGATTGTGATGGGCGAGGGAGTGCAAAAAAAGAAAGAAGTGATCATGCCAGTCTCAGGGAAGAGGTAGGATTTAATGAATAAAGAGCACCAATGCAAAGCCCCTGACATAGTCCATATTAAACATACTGCCATGCGGCTAACAGCGGCAGCACACAAATACTGATTACTCCTTTTAAAATTAACTTAATTACGTTACATATTACTTGATTTTAAAAGTAACTACGTTAGATTACAAGTTACTTTAGTAGTTACATTCAGCAGCAACATTAGTTTTTCCAATGCTCACTTTATTGGAAGTGCATTTTTAACAGTAACAATGTATCTCCTAGGGTTAGCCCTAACCCTGACATTTAAATAATATATCTCCTGACATTACGTTTGTGTTGCTGCACGGTATTATTTGTAAATATATTTGTAAACGTAATACAAGGGAAGGGAACTATTCAGTCAGACAGCTATTTGTTGTGAAACGAAATACCATTATAATTTCAAGCATTTCAAGTAGCCTACTTTAGCCTAAATTCTAGCACTTTTCAAACCTGGAACACAATGCAACATTAAAATTTGTCAGGTAAATGTTCCTTCCCCTGTTTTTCAGGGGTATTTCTTTACATTACCACATATCGTTACGGAGAACACTGCACAGAATGACGTGAATGCGCTCGCGCTCTCACAGGTTCACGCACACCGTGCAGAGTCGAGCGCTATGGTCAGACACAAAAGTAGAACTGTATAAGAATAAAGAAAAAAAAATTTTTTTACTAAGGAAAATAAAAATAGTAATGCACAGTTACTTGGATAAGTAACTTTAATCTGATTACTGGACCGGAAATAGTAACGCGTTATATTACTCGTTACTGAAAAAAGTGGTAAGATTAGAGTAACGCGTTACTAAGTAACGTTACTGACGTCACTGCCTGCCACAGACCAACTATCTGCTAGCGCAAGTTCCTAAACTCGGCTAAATGCGCTACATTTTTTATTTATCTATGGCTGGTGTTGTTTTGTTTGCCTGTTCGGAGTTTGGCATGTTTAGCTTAGACCCTTTCACCACTGACAGTAATAGCTTTAGCATTTTAGTTACTTACTTCTCTAATGGCGAAAGTGAAAATTTTAGAGTGTCATGTCCACTAATTTTTAAGGGATAGAGAGCAAGAGTCAGTAGTTAGTTAGTTAGTTAGTTAGTTGGCTAGTTAGTCGGCAGAGTAGTATTAGTAGCTGCTGACAGAGTTACGACCAGGCCACAGACAAACAGGCTAAGCCGAGGCATCACCTAGTTCCAACAAAATTGATACTGTCTGTGCCTCGGGTTAAATTCTATTAAAGGAAAATTAAAATAGTCCATCCTATGATTTAAACTAATATTCAAATCTTGCATCCGATTATTAGTATTATAATATGACCAATGTGAAAATCGGATTCCTCAATATTTGATTGCTCAATTCTAAAGCAGCTATTGTAAAAAAGATTATAAGTGACCAGAAAATTGATGTTCTGTGTCTCACAAAAACTTGGATTTGATCTGGTGAATATTTAACTCTAAACGAAGCCAACCTTGTGGGATACAGTTATGTACTGTATATAAACCAAGATTGTCAGGCAGAGGAGGAGGAATATGCATAATCTACTGAAATTCTTTACAAATTCATCAGTAACACTTTGATATCTTTAATTCTTTTGAGATGCTGTTAATATACTTAATCTGGCTACAAATAAGAACACCTTCTCACTTTTTAATGTGTACAGACCAGAGATGCTCACAAGTCATTTTTTGCAAGTCCAAGTCAAGTCTCAAGTCTTTGACCTCAAGTCTAAGTCAAGTCTCAAGTCTTTGTTCTCAAGTCCAAGTCAAGTCCCAAATATTTGAGTGACACTGTAGTCGCAAATCACTGTATAGTTGTAATGGTCTGTTATGGCACTTCTGATGTATAATAGCTTAAACTGGTAAATGAAGAAATACAATTTTTAAAAGTGTGCACGCACACACAAATGTTTTCCAGATAAATTTTGTATTAGAAAATGTTACGTCAGCGGGAAGTAAAAAGCATACAGACAGGCGAAGAAAATGTTGTCAAATGAAACACAAAAGAACATTACAAATAAAAGATTGTTCACGAGTCTCGAATCACGAGTCCAAGTCGAGTTGCAAGTCTTTTGAATGCAAGTCTAAGTCGAGTCTGAAGTCACTGTATATGCGACTTAAGTGCGACTCGAGTCCGAGTCCCAAACTCGAGTCCCCATCTCTGGTACAGACCACCAGGGCCCTACTCAGACTTTATAATAATGGTAGGAGACTTTAACATACTGTGGTGAGTTGTATGATGGCTGATGGTTGATGAGGCTATACCTGTGGGCAATTCATATATATAGTAGCTCCACTCAAATATAAAAAGGCCAGATTTAAATAGTTCATCGACAAAACTCGAAGCTGAAAGTATTCCACTGTGTCAGGAAGGATAGCCTTATTGACTACAAAAGAGCACTCACTAAAGCACACTCAGCATACATGCTTAACATTGATTGAGAATAATAAAACCAATCCTAGATTTCTTTTTAGTACTATTTCTAAACTTACAAAAAATCAAGCAGGCGCTGAACCTCAGATTCCAGGAAACCTAACTAGTAATGTCTTTATGGATTTCTTTGATAATAAAATAGAGAATATTAGACAAAATATAAAACCTTTTATTGGTAATCCATCTGGTCTGTC
This sequence comes from Brachyhypopomus gauderio, assembly GCF_052324685.1. Lineage (NCBI taxonomy): Eukaryota > Metazoa > Chordata > Actinopteri > Gymnotiformes > Hypopomidae > Brachyhypopomus > Brachyhypopomus gauderio. Next base: position 8,649,085 of record NC_135214.1, read on the forward strand.
CTCTGATTTTGGTTGATACTAATCAAAATTTCACATCAGCTTGATGCAAATCTTGCAACACTTGAAGCTTTTCATCCACTCCCACAACCAGAATTGGAGATTTCAATAATTTCATTAATAAATTGTACTACTTGCACATTAGACCTAATTCCCTCAAAATTACTCAAATAGGTTTTACCAGTTGTGACTGAACCTCTTCTAATGGTAGTAAACTCATCCATTACAATAGGTCATCTGCCCAAATCCTGTAAAGTAGCGGTCATTAAACCTCTGAACAAGAAACCAAATATTGATCCAATATCTAGATATAGACCCATTTCAAACCTATCATTTATATCCAAGATCATAGAAAAAGCTGTGGCCCAACAATTCTGCTTATAACTGAATAGGAATCACATACAGGAGGCCCTTGGGTTACGTCAGTCTCGAGTTACGATGTTTCGTGGTTACGACACATCTCCCATTTACTGTATAAAGCCTTGTTTCGACTCACAGTAAGTGGTTTTGCATCTTAAATGCATCGTTTATAATTCCTGCTTCATTTCATTTCATACTCGACTCTAACCTATCATTTGACAAATACATATAATACTACTAGGATAGCTTTTCTACAGCTCCGTAACATTGCCAAGCTAAGAAATGCATTATCTTAGTATGATGCAGAACAATTAGTACATGCCTTTATCTCCAGATTCTTATTCTTCTTTCGGCAATTCCCGTTTTATGGGTCGCCACAGCGGATCAAACTCCATCTGGCTCTGTCCTGAGTGTCCTCCACTGACACACCAGCCACTCTCATATCCTCTACCACTGCATCCATAAACCTCCTCATAGGTCTACCTCTCCTCCTCTTGCCTGGAAGTTCCATCCTCTAGACTAGGCCTGTGTTGAAAAAATCGATTTTCCAATTCAGAATCGAATCGCATAAGATGATCTGATAATCGATTCGTACGTCCAAAGATCGATTTTTTAGTGAACTTTTACCCCCGCCTCGTAACTCAATTCACGCAGGCTTGCTCGGTCTAACTAACTGTAAAACAACATGGCGTCGGTCAGTGCCGGTAACGACGATAGTCAACTCGGAAATCTAAAAACAGAAAGACAGTTTATCCAGTGTCAGTGACTATTTACAGTTAGTCCATGTCACTGACAGTTTACCCAGTGTTTTTACAGTTTAAAAAAGTTTAAAATGTTCTTGTAACGTTGGGCGCAAGGCGATGGACGAGACAGAATCCTTTGCACTTTCCAAATCGTTACGTTTATTACATTTACCAAAGCACAGACAGCGCACATAAAACACGTTTACAACGAACATGTGTGACTCAAACAACGACGAGCACAGGACGCTGCGCGAACACACAAACCCCACGTGACGAGACGAGCCACAGGTGAGACGGATTATCACAAGACGCACCCGCACCCACGGAGATCCACAGACGCAGACAACGTTAACACACGCCCAAAAGGGAGGGGTCGGGGACCGTAACATGATAGTTCTGTTCTTATATTCGCACTTTAAAGAAAAATACACATTTACATTTTATACTTTCAGTTTATTAAGTGTGAGCACTTTTAAAATAAAAATGCATTTGGTAGCAACAGCTTTTGGGTGAATTCTTAATTATTTCAATCATAATAATAATGCACTGGTTACTGTGCGTTCACAACGAAAGCGACGAGAGCGACACGGCGACCGGAAGTCATTCATTTTCAATGAGAGTGAGCGACACCCAGCGACGCGAAGTGAGCGATTCGAGCGACGCGAACAAGTTGAGCTTGGCCCAACTTTATGCAAATGAGCAGTGACGCGCGGCGGCGACTACCAATCAGAAAGTATGTTTGCACTCGGCGACGGCGACGACGGAGTCGGCGACGGAGAGCGATTTTATCGCTTTTGGTGTGAACGCACAGTTAGTGTCCCAGTAGGAGTCCACTGTTGCAGATATAGACACCTCAAAGATGCCCTCTGTTTATTGTCCTGGATTACCTTTCTTGAAGGTAGATTTAGGATGACCCTTTTCACCAGTCTTCCAGCCATCAGTAACTACCAACTACCAGTAACTATTTGCTGATTAATATCGATATAATACTAGTTTTAACATGTTGCTTCTGTACATAGTCAGGAAACAGCTCAAATACATTTTTAATAACACTAAACCCTGAATTGGATCGAATCGGATCGAATCGATTAAATCGGATTAAATCGAAATAAATCGATTCTTAATCTTCAGAATCGGAATCGGATCGAATTTGAATCGATACCCAGCCCTACTCTAGACCCTCCTACCAATATACCTCTCCTCCCTCCTCTGTACATGTCCAAACCATCTCAATCTTGCTTCTCTAACTTTATCTCCAAAACATGCTACATGTGCTGATCCTCTAAAAAACTAATTTCTGACCCTATCCTTCCTCATCACTCCAAATGAGAATCTCAACATCTTCATCTCAGACACCTCCAGCTTCTATATGCCTTTCTATATGCCTTCTATATGCCTTTATCTGTCAGGATGCTCAAATAGAAATCTAAGTAAACTTCAAGTAGATCAAAATGCCGCATCCAGAGTTCTGACTAGAACTAGAAAATTTGATCATATCAGCCCAGTCTTATCAGCCCTGCATTGGCTCCAAGTTAAATTCCCTATTGATTTAAAAATTCTTCTATTACCCTGTAAAGCACTGCACAGGTGCACATTAATTTGCTAATGTGCCCCCTTAGATAAAGGTTACAGATCCAGGAGTTCATGGGCATTGGGTTTTATGGTAAACTGAGGCACTGGTGCTGACATCCCATCACTGCACATGATCCCTCAAGTTTGTTGACACTGTAGTGAATGGATGCCAATGTCTCAGGATGTCTCAGAAATACTGAGATGAGGAGAGATGAGCCTTTGCTGCTATCCATCCTGGGCCTGCCACATCCTGCCTAACCAGCTATAGATGAAGGATCAACCGACTGCCCTGGCCCCTCTCACCACCCCAAATTTTCCACTGCTACAGATGTATCTCCACGGCCCTGGACTACTATTACTGACCAATCTAGGACTCTTAAGAATAGGAATCCCCCCCCCCCCCCCCCCGAGTCTTGTTCCCCTTCAAGGTTTCTTCCTCATGCCCTTAGAGAGTTTTTCCTTGCCACTGTCGCCCTTGGCATGCTCACACTAGGGACTGGGACTCGGACACTTGTAAAGCTGCTTTGTTACATCAACTGTTAAAACGCGCTATATAAATACATTTTCAGACGATTGAAAATCAGGGGGCTCCTGCTTACTTAGCGGTTCCCTCAAGGTCTGGGGAGAAACACCTGCACTTGACACAAATGCACATTATTCATACAAGAGCCACTTTACTTGGTCAGGGACCCCACTAGCCCCCCTCAAAATTTATTTACAGGAGAGCCCCACTGTAGGGATTTAAAATTTCAATAGACGAACATGCCAGGGGGGGGGGGGAGGAGGCTTGGTCTGGCACAGTTTTTGTGTCAAAGTTCGCGATGGAAAGTGAGAGTCATCCTCTGACAGTCTCTATGTGTTGGAAGGAGCAGGTAACCAAGACGACGACCTTCAGGGAGACTTTTGGTGGGCATTGGTGGCTGTAAATAGTGGGCAAATGGTGGGTTTCCAATAACAATTCTCATTAGAGATGTTTTGTGTGACTTTTTCAGAATGATTATGGTTGAGTTTATTTTTAATTACTAACATGGATATATCTGTTAGTGACCGTCCATCTCATTCTGTCAATGGGCTTAACTATGATCTGTAAAACACTGATGATAGCTATGACTATGAAGTGCAGTCAAGGAGTGACTGATGGATGTTTGGGTCTTAAACAGGATCTAGTGCTCTGTGTTCTCAGCTCCTGTGACTTGTGGTGTGGCCTGGCACAGTCTCCTGCCCCTTGGCAACCTGGGAAAGGAAAGGCAAAATTAACCTTGTCATTGTATGGCTGCTTTTGACTAGTAAGCAAAATCATCTGGTTATTATTAATATTTTACTAATATTTAACCCAAAATTCATTTCAAAAAAGCATTTAACCCTGAAATGAGTCATTATACTGTAACATTTTAGATATATCTATGTATACAGTGGATGTATACAGCTGTCACTTTGATGTCATGTGGATGTCAGTTTGTTTCTACAATAATTCCTTAGTTTTGTGATGGCACTGAAAAACAGACACCTTACAGTGAAAAGCTTTCAATTCTGTACATACACGGTGAAATTATGCATGGCTGACAAAAAAAACCTTTGCAGACATTTATAGAAGCTAAGAATGTTTGTTTAGTTTGAACATAAAATGTTGCTGAATTATGCTGTGATGGGACTACAGGGCTGGTTCTCTGGGTTTTATGTAAACAAGCTATTATGTGTAACCAGTGGATTTCTAGTCCAAAGGGGGCAGTAGTGAGTTGTACTCTTTAATATACAGATAATAGAAGAAAAGGAATTATGGGTAAACTGAAGAAAGGCATTTCAAGATCCATGTTCATATTCATATTTCAAGTAAACTGTCCCAGTGTATTGCAACCCATGTGACTTGCACACAACAACTGCAGTCACAGGGCTCAAGGTGCAGGAGATTTTACAACAGTGCTCCAGTGAACAATAGGCAGTGTCAGGGTGGAGCCCGAAGAGCAGCAGACAAACCAGGCATGGCAAAACTGGAGAGGTTCTGTGATGGGGGCCACATCATTTAACCATGATTCTGAGAGAAAACTGATAAATCAGCATATTCCTTATAATCACCATATGTGTGGGGCCAGTGGCTTTCTGCCAGTGGAGTCAAATTGAGCAGATTGGGTCATGCCACGTGTTATGCCTTCCCAGATGTCAGTAGAACACTATTTATTTCTATTTATGCGTTTGCATGCAGTTCCAGAGTTAGCTGAGAGATTATTTGTGCTTGGTGTTTATTAGGGATGGAGCTTAACCTTTTTGTATATTACTGCAATAAGACTATGTCTAGGTAATTGTAAACTGCTTTAGTTAATGCTGGTTGCTTTGAAGGGATACTGAATGCCATTTACAACTCAATGTAAAAAAAACAACAACAAAAAAACAGTCTGTATAGAAACAATAAGGTAGTTATTTTGTGACCAAGGTCCAGTACGTGGAGCCACAGCCAGAGACTGCATTGCACAGGAACACAGAGGCAGGCACCATTACAGCAAATGCAGACACGAACATTTGTTGGGAATAAAATTAATGGGAAGTGCAGGGATAAATAGAGATTTTCCCTTTACACTTCAAGCAAATCATACCAGCAAGATCATCAATGTAGCAGTGTCAAATAGACAATATAAACCCACTTGCACCAGAATATATTGATTTTTTAAGGTAGTTAGCATAATGATGAAAACCCTCAATCAAGATGGTACTTAAACGGTCTAGAAAAATGGCCTGTGTGAAATTCACGTTGTTAGAACGGTGTAGGTGTAAACAGTGTAGATACATCGGTCTCCAACTTACACTTTATGTGTTAACACGAGTGATCATACTGTGTGTGTTAATATTTTATTTATACAGTATAAATGAGTATACAAAGTCTATAAATAATTCATACATTTCCGCAGCTGGCCGTTGTCCATAAATTCCTGTACATGCCGGGTTAAAAAGCTCTCTAAAATATTTAGCTTATGTTGGGGTTCATGCAGTAAGCAATGGAGGATTTTATAGAATAAAAGATGAGGGGCTCTCTTAGCACGGGCCATTAGTGACGCTTCGGCAAGCTAAAAGTCAATACCACACCAGGCGTGGACCTCAGTCCTGAGGCAAGAGGCTAGATCACAATAGTATTCCCTTACAGGCATGTGGCGTCATGGAAGACGATGCTATCAGAATTTTGTTGAAGGTGGATGTGAAATTATATGACTATTTTTGTTTTTACCTATGCAAGGTTATAAAATGATACCAAAACACAATACGTCTTATTAATTCCGTCAAGAGAGAAACGATAAAAAAATAAATTATATCAAATAACATATATATGTACACATATATTCAGTTTTCATCATGTTTCACAAAATTAGCTGCATAAGTTACCAATAAAAAGGCTCCCGTGTTTGCAGGTGAATGGGGCGAAAGCTGGTGCAAGCACTGCAGGAGCTCCGATAGACTCCTCCTTGCCGGACGTCCTGTGCCTTCTAAAGCCTACAGTAGAGTTCCGAAATGGTGATAAAGCTTCCTTTAAGGGGCTATGGACGACGCATATTAATGACGAGGTAGGCGTTTAGTTTACCTTAGTTGTTAGAGATTTAGTTACCTTAGAGATTCTCGTTATTTTTAATAATTAAAATATAGAGAGGTTGTTTTGGATTGAGAGGTTATTTTGGTCTGTCTTTGTCTTCACGGGCTGCTGAATACAAAACGTCCCTACCTCTTGAGCACAACAACCGCGTTTACATAACCTTAACGTTTTCCCAAGTGCTCAGGTGGACGACCATGTATTTCTTTAACGTTATGGCGAACCAAGCGTATGGCGCGAAAAACGAACGAAGCATTTTGAGGTTTTGCGTGGCAGTACGGTGCTGTGGACACAGTGAATAGTGCTCTACCATGCGTTAGAAGATGACAGCAGCAAAAACATCGACTGGTGGTGGCACGGATCCATCTCGGGATAGTAGCAAGAGGACCGCAAACTTACCGGCTGGTGCAACATGCCAGCCCCAGGCCAGCGCAAGAGATTTCTCCCTGGGCATCTTAGATTCCATTGCCACTGTAGGTGAGTAAATCCAACGCTTAACTAACTTGCCGATTCCGACGTTGAACGGAATGGTATGGCAATCTAGCAAATCGATATTCTGAAATCAGCTAGTTTAATGTCTATATTGTCGTACCAGGAATAAAAAAAAAAAAAAAAAAAAAAAAAAAAAAGATTAAGCCACGAATTACAGAAAAATTCAATGGCGTAGTGATGACACAGGGAATTCAAGGGACATTACTTAATGGGCTGCAAATTAAGTTTATAGATTGAGGAGCATGCAGCCGAAGCACAGGAGAAGCCTTTGCTCGCTTGCTTACTTAGCACTAAATGAAACAATGAGCAAGAGGTTTGTTTGCATCAAAATGTGAATTGAACCTGACTGGAAGATGATTAAAATTAGTATCAAGTGACCAAAAAACAAGTTACAAATTTGCTTTTGTAAGCATGTTTGTGAAGTCCATGCGTATGATATGAGAAAATATCACTATTGCTGTGTTGACCTGGATAATTATTGGTGTAATTCAATTGCCTTTGGCTTTATTTCTCTGCAGGCACAGGGACGTTTGGCAGAGTAATACTTGTACAGGACAGGAGAACTAAAAGCTACTTTGCATTAAAGTCCATGAAGATAGTGGACCTAATCCGGCTGAAACAGCAACAACATGTTCATAATGAGAAAGAAGTTCTCATGGAGGTCAACCATCCCTTTATTGTCAAGCTGTGAGTAATGATCAACATCTTTATTGTCATTACTTTAGAAGGAGCATTGCAGCTTGATCTGTTCATAAAGATGAGTCAGAACAGGCTAAACCTTAATAATGTAAAATAACCAACTATGCTTCTGACAAACTGGGGCATGTAATTTCAGGATGAAACAGACACTTGTATGCATTTGAGGCTGTAAAGTCTGGGAAGCTCCTTGTTTCCCTCCATGCTTTAACCTTATGAGAGTATGAATGTTTTAGGTCTGTACAAGAATACTGGTCATAGTGTCTAAAATGATTGTTAATAATAATTTCTTTCACTGACATTGCATGCTGACATGATATTGAATTAGTCTGTTTTCACATGTTCAGATACACTTTTTTTTTGTTTTACATAAAACATATCTCACCACTAGACATAATCTGCACAGTATGTATGCAAATTGTTTTTGTATGAAATCTGCTGAAACCATTTATTTTATTAGTTTTGTAGATTTTAATGCTTAAAGGTGTTAAATCCAAAAATATACACAATAGTGGCATCTTCTCTGGCTCATGCAAATGAACTGGTCCAGGCACTTTATACATGTAGATTCTTATGGGCTGTTGATCTTCTGTGTTCCCCAGCCTTTTGGTTATTGATTTTGGATTTGAAATAGCACAATGCCCATGGGAATAAAGTGCAAACCCTTAGCTTTCTGCTAGAAGTATTTTAAGTCAGATCGGATGAAGCAAAGGCACTCCAGCTGCTGGCTCTCTGCCCTACTAATGGTCTGCCAGACGTGGGTGAGCACTATTTGGTTTCTATTTATTTCGGGTGGCTTTTAGCTTGTGGTCTCATCTTTAGCAATGGAAATGTATGAAGCATTGATTTAGATATTTGACTTTACAGACTAAGAATTTGTCACTTTTCATGCCTGTTTCAAATTTCAATGGGAAGAATCTGAATGCTTCCTCTTGTCATGTTTTTAAGAAAAAAGTAAAAAAAAAATTTAAACATGAGATGTTGTTCTGAATTAGGCAGTTGGTGAACATTAATGGTTACTTTAACCTAAACAAACATGATTCGCATGCCATTATTATGGAAAGTCGTCCTTGAAGGAAGGAGTTGAAGATTTGTCCTTTGGTCTTGGCACAGGGTCCTGTCTCTTTAGCTAATAATTTGGATAGCTTTTCAGCAATAAAGCATTGGTTTGCTAATTTTTCTTCAGAGCAGTTTTGAGGTCTTCTTGAAAACTCTGTGATTTGCATATTCTCTGGTTGAAGTCTGATATTGCATTCCAGAAACAAAATGAACAATACTTGGTCTGTGAGCATTATTGGATAGCAACACATCAAAGTCACTGAGCTCCACGTTGGTCCTTTTGACTGCCTATACATACATACTCAACGTCTATAAAGTGAAGCCATTGTTGCATTGCTGAATCTCATGCAAAACTGCCTTTAGACACTGTAGGACTATGAACTTCAGATAGCCTGTCCTTTTGTCCTTCTAGTTCACACTGTCCCTGTTCACTCCATCTGTATATGATAGAAAGCCTTGGCAGCCTGCAGGTCAGGGTTAAGAGCTGGAGATCCTGAGGAATCTTCTGATGCTTTGGGGCTTTTGTTCCAAACACTCAGGTTTTGGACCTGGCATGATGAGCGCTGTCTTTTCATGCTGATGGAGTACGTGCCAGGCGGCGAGCTCTTCACCTACCTGCGGAGCAGGGGCAAATTCGCCAACGACACAGCCCTCTTCTTCTCCGCAGAGATCGTGTGTGTACTTGAATATCTTCACTCCAAGGACATTGTTTATAGGGACTTGAAGCCAGAGAACATATTACTGGATGGAGAAGGCCATATCAAGCTCACCGACTTCGGCTTTGCCAAGAAAGTCGCCGACAGGTAGGGGAAGATTTAAGCTTTTATATCATGACCAGGAATAGGGAGTAACACCATGGCATTATTACTTTAATGCACTCAATGGTCACTTTCACTGTTGTTGAAGCATAAAAATGGTATGGGCAGATGTGCATTAGAATGCAATGTGTCTGCTGTGTGTCCACAGTATTCATATACAAAGTGTGGCTTGCAAACACTGTTCTAAAATTACCAATTTATTTTGCCAGACATTCTCCACCTTTGGTGTTGAATGGCTGGTCAATATGTTGCATAAAACATCTGTAAGACTCAGCCAGTTCTCAGCCAGTAATGAGAACGTTTGTTGGTTTTTGAGCAGTATTTCATCAGGTTTCTGTTCTGGACATTCAATTCAAAATTTACTGAATGCTCAATATAATATTCTATATGTAATTCCATACAAACATTTTACTCTTTATTGTAGATTTCCTGGGATGTTAAGTGGTATAATGATTGTATTTTTTGTTTATTTAATTTTCTCAGATCATTCATGTAAGCCTATTGAGGCAGATCTATATAAGGCTATGTATATTTAACTGAAGATCTTGATTCAGGATCATTACTTGGTTCACAATCGTTATCAAACTTGTCACACACTATATGAGAAAAAAACATTGGCTTCTAAATATTCTAAAATGGAGGCTGGGTGAGTGCAAGAGAAAATTGCACACATCTAATCACAAATGTGCCCCAGAGGAACCAGGACAAATATTTCATCCTTTAGGAATGTTACCTGCTCTGTGTGTACAAGTGCAACCATAATGAGAATAATGCTTCAAAAACATAACATGTAACAGAATATAAAACACTATATGCAGTATAAAGCAATTCACCAATATTATGCTGATTTGACAATGATGAGGGTTTTTATCTGGAGGTAAAACTGCATTTTTTAAAGAAGTAAGTTAATCTCAGTTACTTTGTTAAAAAACAACTCTATGCTCAAACAGTGACTCTATATCTAACTGTTAAATGCACCACACCGTGAATAAACAGCGCCCCCCAATGGCAATGACTCAGAGTGACTCCACTGCCTGAAGGAAATACCAGTGGTGCAGAAGTAGTTGGACTGAATACAGATTAGGGGTGTATGGAGTCCAGATATTTACCTGCAGTGTAGCATTTGAATAGAAAGAGCAGAAAACAGTTTATTACAGTTTAAAGTGCTATGTACTTAGCATTGTCTCTCGTTTCTGGTGTAACCCTGGACAGGCTTTACCAGCTGAAACAGAAAACAAAATTTTGATTACATTTTGTTTTATTACATAGATAATTGTGGGAAAAGCTTTTTCATTCCTTGTGGCTGAATAATAAATAACAATCTTATCACGAACATGTAAAAGGAGATTTAAAATGTGGCCTAATTGGACTGGAAACTCAGAATCATTTATCAGTGACAGGGGGAAAAATGACCACATGTCTGCTCTGTATTTTATCACCGTGATAGCAGGAATAATCAGGAACAGAGCAGCCAGCAGCAGTGTTCTCTGTGCTATTGTACTGCATGTGTCTGCACTTAATCACCTCTCCTGAGAGGGAGAGAAGGAGCAAGAGAGAGAGAGATGAGTGGGTCAGAGAGGGATCGCCCATAAGACCCCTCTCCACACTCAGACTGGAGTCATTCTCCCTTTGAGAACCCAGTGCCTTTATTATGCAGCCTGGGACCATAAGTCACATTTCAGAGAGAGAGAAGCACTTTGTATAGAAATTGGAATTCTGCATGTGTCCCATATGAGTACACAAGACAACAAGTTTTCATTTGTTCTGTGGGGTATGAATACAGAGACCAAAACACGAATGTGATCCTTTGAAGATACAAGAACAGATTTGTCTATCTATTTGTGTGGTCCCACAATAGCCACCAGCCTTGGAGAGAACCAATACATACAAACTTCCTTCAGATCAACCTGACTACACATCTTTTTAGGGCCTTTTATATTGCCTCCCTTTCTGATCCCATATGTGTGTCCTTATGCAAGCATGCATTTGGCTATCATCAATCTGAATGGAAAGCACAAGGGACCAAGCTCTCTCCAATTAGAGCATGGCTGATGGTGCTGTCTTGCACCCCTGGTTACGGATAGCTTAAAGTAGCTGGGACATGTCCAAGCAGCCAGACAGCGATGTCCTAGCCAACTGCACCACTCAGGAGCTGAAATCCTGGCAAAGTGTAGGCTCAAAAATGTCTCGGAAACGTCAGAGCACTCTGCGCCAGTCTGGCAGACTCATACTGGCGTTAAGCTCAGGTCATCCTGCTGAACACCTCCACAGGCTCTCAGAACCTTGGGAGTGTGGCCGGCCATCTGCTCCCAGACAAGCCCCAGCCATAGCTGCAGCACGGATGAGTCTGACAGCTTTCAGAGTCCGCTTTCTGGCTCTGGATGAGTAGGGCACCCCTCAGGGTAGGACACTCTATATATCACACACTGTATTGCCAAAAGTATTCACTCACCCATCCAAATTATCGAAATCAGGTGTTCCAGTCACTTTCATGGCCACAGGTGTACACACACCTAAACAGTGTGGACAGACTTCCCAGAAGAGTTGAACCTGTTTTAGCTGGAAAGGCTAAACCTTTCATATTGAACCCTATGGATTAGGAATAGGGTGTCACTTAAGGTCATATGTAGTAGTACATTTCAGATAGATAGATAGATAGATATACATACATAGAGAGGAGAGAGATTGACTGTAGATCAGTTCTTAATTTCCTAATTTCATAATGTCATAACATCCATCAATGCAAACAGATATGTCATTAATGCAGTGTCCATTAGTAAATGACAAATCCTTCTAATTCTGATGGGCCGAAAGTAATCAACAAACGGATCATCAAGCCTTCTCTTTGTTTCTCCAGTATGAGACTTTTGCAAGTCATACTGTAGATAACTCCCATAGCTGCCCCATAATTGTGTGTGTGCGTGTACAGGACATGTACAATGTATGAGGAGGAGAAATTTTGACAAGCATGTCCTTAATGTTTTTGTATTTGTAGAAGATTAGTGGATTAGTGGAGGCTTCTTAAAGGGGGTGTGGCCTCATCTTGGAGGACAATGAAGTGTCTGAGTTTAATATTAGCCACTGTTTTATTTGTAGGATTAAAAGCCAGCACCAGTGGTGTTTTTGTTGTCTTAACAGTAGATTGTCAATAGGGTGTCCTCTAAGTGTGTCACCCAGTCCAGGGTATGAATGTGATATAAATAACATGATATGAGATATAAAAATGTGTGTGTGTGTGTGTGTGTGTGTGTGTGTGTGTGTGTGTGTGTGTGCGCGCGCGTACGTACGGACAGGACTTGTACGTTGTGTGGAACTCCAGAGTACCTGGCCCCTGAAGTCATCCAGGGTAAAGGTCATGGCCTGGCTGTGGACTGGTGGGCTCTGGGTGTCCTCATCTTTGAGATGCTGTCTGGGTGAGTGTGTGTCCTGTATCTACAAGCTATATGAATGTCATATAAAACATCCAAAAAACAATAGCAGTTATGGTGAGCTGTTTTTGTGCAGCCCTGGTGATGCTGAAGCTGTTTGATAATGCGGTCCAAAACCCAGTCAAATAACAGCTTAATCTGATCGTGCACGTCTCTCTATGTCTCACTACACAGGGGCCCTGAAAGTGAAAAACCTGATTGATACTGATGTTTCTATAATTGAAATTAAGCCACGTTTGTTTGTGAAACACTGTCACGTTGCCTGTGTTTTATTAGCGGAACTCCTCAGAGCTGGCCCGCCCCTCCCCCGCAGTGCCGGCTCCCACTCACATGACCCTCGCTGAGCACACTGCCAGGCTGCACGCCCTCATCTACAGATCACTCTGTCACACTGCAGCAAATGCGCTCACCTTTTCACTATGAGGAGAGACAGGCTCGCATGCCGCCATAACAATCCAATCTATCTGTCAGCACTCTGCCCTCCTGGCAGTGGAACTGTCACAGCAGTATTGGCTCTCTGATGTCAGGCAACACAGAAGTGGCTGGCACACGATGGGACACAGTCATCGTGATGCTATTTACTAGCCACAGTTGTCCACAGCTGAGCGATATTGACTTCAGATTGCATGTGGATGTTGTGATGGGGATGACAATGACTACTGCAACAGATGTTTTGAGCGGGTTCCATAAAATAGGAGAAGTCAAAGTGAGAAAATGTTACGCAGACAGAATGAGACTGGCTGTCCAAGGTTTTGTGCACTAACATGAATCACCACTAGGGGTCATCATATGTCTTGAAGTATGGATGCATGCAGTATGCTATGATATAATTGGATACAGAGATTCAAAAGGCTGAGGATATGAATTGGCCTAGAGTTGCTTTTGGTTGATCAGTGAATGAAACCCAGTTGTAAATGTGTTGGATGTTTGGGCAGCTGGGCTTATTATGATGCCAGCACTAATAGGTTTGTGTCTGAGCTGTTGCTTAAGAAAACAAACAGAGGAACAGGTGTTACCCTGTCCCCCTTTAGCAGTAACTGAAATATCTGGTATTTTAGGACAATTGTATAACTGACAACAGCATGCACCAAGAAAAGGTACCAATGGATTCTTCTTCATAAAAATTAGCTTGATTTTTTTCTGTGTACATGTAGGGTTAAAGGTGCTATATGGTTAAAAATGCACTGCATTTTCTCTAGATGTAGCAGTACACCCGGTGTGTAACTGCACCACACATGAGTGTAACTGCACACAATTCTAACCTCTCTTGGTTGTGTAATTGCTCTAGATCAGACTCTTAACTTCCTCTGGGTGTGAAACTCCTGACTCTAGTCTGCTCTGTACTCATGGACTTTAACCTTTCAATTCTCTGGGGGCCTTCCACAGCCTATTACCTGCTGTATGCCTTTTTCTTAAGCAGCCCACAATCTCCCAGCCTTCCTGTTTCCAATTTGGTGTGTGGGTGCATCTGTGTGTGTTTGTGGGGGGTGGGCAAGCAGTCATGTTATGGTTGGTGCATGTTTTTTTTTTTCTCAGAGAGTGCAGGAAAGGAAGGAAGTTGAGCCTTCTATCATTCCATTTCCTAAAAGAACAAATAGGATGGCCACTGATTCAGGCTGGGAACTGTCTACTTTGGAGCCTGATCCAGATTTCATTGATCTGTGTCTGTTTGCTATCGTCAGCAATAACCTGCTGTGTTACTTATCACTTGAAATCCACTCTGCTGGTTGACAGCTTCTCCTTCTGGGATTACTACTTTCTTTACTGCCTTTTGCTGCAAGAAGGCAGGCACCCTTCTGACCTGCTTCAGTCGTAGCTAATGCAGTTGGAACCTGCTAACCTGTTTTCCATAGTGGGACAGGAGGGTGCTGTAAATCAGAGTGGGCTTTGAAGTCTCAACTCCTGCCAGCAAAACTCTCTTTGCCCCTGTGGTTTTTCTGACCACTCAGGAGACCCCTCAGATATGGGAACAAACATCCCCGTTGATTCCAGAGCCCCCTGCCTCTTCTGAGCTTGTTTTTGTCCCACAACTTCAGGCACATAAATGTTCTGCTGACTTCCTGAACAGGGCATTCATAGTGCTGAGGATGAGGGACTGTGATTGTATTTAGACTACTTTATATAATGGACAGAGACCTGGGCCACCTGTCGGCCCTCAGCAATAGTTCTGCCTGCTCCTTTTAGTATCAACCTGCTGAGCTTTGGTGCTCTGGACCAAAGGGGAGCTCAGCCTCTAAAAAAAGAAAAAAACACAAAATTGCTCTTTATGCTTAAATTTTGATTAATTTAAGGTTTGAGTTTCAAAAATACCTCTTCTGATTTTCTCATTTCAAATATGATGTTTATTTCTTGATGTTGGAAGGAGAACATGTATGATTTTCATATTTTTCCATGCATTATACTAATGTATATGCACTCACTGAAGATACATTTAAAAATGTTATATAACCGTAATAGCAACAGGACTTCAGCACCCAAAACACTGATCAGGCCAATCTGTCTTATATAGTGACAAAAAACAAGAACAGGCTCTCCATGTCTCTGCCTCACATCCTGTGTACATGTCCATTTGGAGTAAGTGCTATGTCACTTGGTCAGATCCCTTACTAACAGCTTACACTTGCTGTTTTTAACTCATCATTGTCAGTTACACTCATTTGCTCATTTGTTCTAGCTGACCTAAATGCAATGTTTAGCACTATATATAGGATTATATGAATATATATGCATTTAATTACATATTGTATTACATACTGTGTGCGTTTTGCATACTTTAGAAGTTATCAGTGTCCTCAATTTTAGACGGTTATCAGTTTTAGACAGTGCTACCTTGATTGAAGCATTTACATCAGCATTCAGCTTTAAAAAAACTAAATAGCTAAGGCTGTGGAATCTGTGTAAGAACCTTCCAAAGTTGGAGATGGTATGTCAAGATTTTGTGTTCACATAGTAGTTTAGCAGATACATTTATATGAAGTTGCATTTATTGAAGGTAAATACAGGAAGTAAAGGCACATCTGGGATAGTATGATGGTGAGCGATGTTCCATACAGGCACCATAACTGTCACCTCTGACAGATCGCTTTGCCTTACTGGGCCCCATCTGGTTTGGAATACAGCACAGGGCCTCAAGCATTATCACCCAGTAAATGAGGGCTGGCTCCGCACGTGGCCTTGTGGTTCTGGGATGGACTAAGCTGGACTAGATGTTCTCTCTGGGCACCATGTGGGTAAATGATCAACTGGTAAAAGTGAACTGATGACACTCACCTCTTGAGTCTTAGGGTGTGAGGACCAATGTGAAACCTGCATTAAGCTGACTTTGGTTTGGTATTATCCGTATCTTATACAGATGGCTGCAAATAACTCTTACTCTGCCTTTAGAACCTGATTAAAATGTATTTTGTCTATTTAAGGTACCCACCATTCTTTGATGATAATCCTTTTGGGATTTATCAGAAGGTTCTTTCTGCCAAACTGAACTTCCCTCGGCATATGGATTTCTATGTAAAGTAAGTACACATTAACAAATGAAAAACAAATCAAAAACCTAACACACAAAGATTAGAGCACATTTCAGCTTTAGGCAAACACTCCATCTTGGGCCAAGTGCATTCAGAATTCTCTTTGTGGTCCAGCTTGGCTCCCTTGTTGCTCTTGAATGAATTCACAGACATGAACTTTGCCTCCTCTGTGCTCTATACTCTCATTCTCCCTGTGCTATATACTCTCTGCCTGCCTGTGCTGTACACTCGCTCTCTCGCTCTCTCTCTCTCTCTCTCTCTCTCTCTCTCTGTCTGTACTGTATGCTCTCTTTCTCTGTACTGTATGCTCTTTCCCTTCCTGTGCTGTATACTCTCTCCTTGCCTGTGCTGTATACTCTCTCCTTGCCTGTGCTGTATACTCTCTCCTTGCCTGTGCTGTATACTCTCTCCTTGCCTGTGCTGTATACTCTCTCCTTGCCTGTGCTGTATACTCTCTCCTTGCCTGTGCTGTATACTCTCTCACTGCCTGTGCTGTATACTCTCTCACTGCCTGTGCTGTATTTTCTCTCTATCTCTGTGCTGCATTCTCTGTCCCTCCCTGTGCTGTATACTCTCTCCCTCTCACCCTGTGCTGTATACTCTCTCTCTCCCTATGCTGTATTCTCTCTCTCCCTCCCTGTGCTGCAGTGCTCTCTCCCTCTCCCCCTCCCTGTGCTGTATTCTCTCCCCCTCCCTGTGCTGTATACTCTCTCCCTCTCTCACCCTGTGCGGTATACTCTCTCCCTCTCACTCCCTGTGCTGTAGTGCTCTCCTTGTAATCTTGGATCTCTTGAGTCCTGGTTTGAGCCAGGAAATACATGTGGTATATTGAGCTGCTCTGATACCTTTCTTCATCTGTTACGTGTCAGACATCTCAAACAAACTGTTGCTGGAATGGTAAAAATACATGAGTTGTCCTTTTGTAGGGCCTTTCATTTTGTTTTATAGATTCCAGTTGGAAAAATTTGTTTGAAAAATTTGCTTATGCATACAAACTTTAATAAAAAAGTAAAGTGCATTATAAATAAAATGCAGTATTATTATTATTATTATTATTATTATTATTATTATTATTATTATTATTATTATTATTATTACAAGCTGGATTCCAAAAAAGTTGGGACACTAAACAAATTGTGAATAAAACCTGAATGCAATGATGTGGAGGTGCCAACATCTAATATTTTATTTAGAATAGAACACAAATCACAGATCAATAGTTTAAACTGAGAGAATGTATCATTTTAAGACGAAAATATGTTTCAAAATTTCATGGCGTCAACAAATCTCAAAGTTGGGACAAGGCCATTTTTACCACTGTGTGGCATCTCCCCTTCTCACAACACTCAACAGACGTCTGGGGACAGGAGACCATTTTCTCAAGTTTAGAAATAGAAATGCTCTCCCATTCTAATACAGGCTAACTAACTGTTCAATCGTCTTAGGCCTTCTTTGTCGCACCTTCTTCTTAATGATGCACCAAATGTTCTCTATAGGTGAAAGATCTGGACTGCAGGCTGGCCATTTCAGTACCTGGATCCTTCTCATACATAGCCATGATGTTGTGATTGCTGCAGAACGTGGTCTGGCATTATCTTGTTGAAAAATGCAGGATCTTCCCTGAAAGAGATGACATCTAGATGGGAGCATATGTTGTTCTAGAACCTGAACATAGTTCTCTGCATTAATTGTGCCTTTCCAGACATGCAAGCTGCCCATGTCACAAGCACTCATGCAACACCATATCATCAGTGATGCAGGCTTGATAACAATTTGGGTTATCCTTGTCCTCTATGGTCCAGATGATATGGCGTCCCATTATTCCATAAAGAACATCAAATCGTGACTCATCTGACCACAGAACAGTCTTCCATTTTGCCACACTCCATTTTAAATTACCCTTGGCCCAATGTAAACGTCTGAGCTTGTGGTGCTTGCTTAGAAATGGCTTCCTCTTTGCAATGTAGAGTTTCAGCTGGCAATGGCGGATGGCACGGTGAATTGTGTTCACTGACAATGCTTTCTGGAAGTATTCCTGAGCCCATTCTGTTATTTCCTTGAGGTGCAGTGACTTTTAAAGGCCCGGTGATCACGAGCATCCAATAGAGTTTTACGGCCTTGACCCTTACGCACAGCTATTGTTCCAGATGCTCTGAATCTTTTGATGATGTTATGCACAGTTGATGATAACTTAAAAGTCTTTACTATTTTATGCTGGGTAACACCGTTCTGGTATTGCTACACTATCTTTCTGCACAACAATGGTGGAAATGGTTATCTTCTTACCATCTTGGCTTCAGAGAGACACTGACACTCTGAGAAGCTCTTTTTATACCCAATCATGTTGTCAATTGACCTAATTAGTGTTAATTGGTCTTCCAGCTCTTCATTATATGCTCAGTTTCCTTTTTCCAGCCACTTATTGCTACTTGTCCCAACTTCTTTGGGATTTGTTGACAGTGTGAAATTTTTTATCAACATATTTTTCCTTTAAAATGTTACATTTACCTAGATTAAACTTTTTGCAAGTGTCCCAACTTTTTTGGAATCCAGTTTGTATTATTATTATTATTATTATTATTATTATTATTATTATTATTATTATTATTATTATCAATATTAATATTAATATTAATATTGTTACTGGATACATGATAAAATGCATACATAATAGCTAAGTTTCATATTAAATTATATTAGGCTTATGGTATATATCAGGCTCATTAAAAAAACATTATAATATGTCAAACAAATTTTCAGTGAATAAATAGATTGATCTGTTTACATTGGTAGAATGCTACAAATTTTGGTCTCATAGCAAGTGTCCTTTTACTTTGCCTCCTCAGAGTGCTCTCTTAACAATATCATGAAATAAAAGTGAGTGATGGTAACTTTTTAATCTTCCTGCTTTTGTTCAAAATAGAGACCTTATTAAGAAGCTCCTAGTCGTTGACAGAGCAAAGCGCCTTGGAAACCTGAGGGTAAATATACAAGCCGTCACGCCTCAGTGCTCACAAGCAGTCACACTCACACCCTCCCTAAGCTTCATACCTCCTTCAAGGTTCAAAAATCCCAAAGAGCACCATATACTCCAGCTAGTCACCAGGAAGGAAAGGTATAGATATACAAATATACACTAATGTGAAACTAAGCAAAGTGGTTCCAGTTATCATCTTTTCTGGTAATTAAGTGGTTTGCTCTTGCTGGCCTGAGTGTCCAATACTGGCACTTGGGGTTGGCACAGCAATAGCGTGACCTTCACTGTGAGGTCAGTAAAGGTTTTGTTTGCCACTTGAAAGACAAGTAAATTGGAGGCTTTTTTTTGTTGAGCATGTTAAATATAGCCAGCAAACCCATAAAGCCAAACCGCCTCTGATCTCCCTCTCCATGTGTCTTAATGAGCTCCACCAGGTTGGAGGTCAATGCACTTAACCCTTTACTCAGCCGCCCTCTGCACCCTCCAAGCCAGAGCCTGGCATTCTCTTCCGATGTTATTTCAGAAGGCGGGCAAGGGGCCCCATAAAGTCCCAGTGGCAGGAAGTGATTGTGGGTCAGAGCTCAGATAAACACTTCTGCTGTGAAAAATGTTAGTTTTTTGTAGCTGTTATAGTTTCCTTAGAGTTAGGCTCCATGATACTTCAATAAAGCCTATCTTAATGCCACCCTGACTGTTCACAATGAATAGGATCAAAGGTCACTGTGCTTGCACCCAAATCGAGTTCAGTAGCTCATTTTGACCTCCCAGTCCTGTCTTGCAGAAAATCGACTACCAGTTGTTTATTTATTTCAGTTTCCAGGCATTGTACAGTGAATTAGTATATTTGGCTGCTTCCTGACAGCTCATAAAAAACACTAATGTGTCCTCTTTCATGTCAGTGATTTGAATTCAGTTTCACTTTGAGAGCTACGTTGGTGGCAAGTTAAATGAATGTAGCATTTAACGAGTAGAATGGTATCTTTTAGGAGCTGTTTGTAAATGGTTTATATCCTTGAGTGAGACAAACCAAACTAAACTTGTGCTACCTCTCAGTGTATATATGGCAGATCTTTCAGTTTCCTCAGACAGAGGATTACCTAAAACATCAAGGCAATCATCTTGACGTTATCTAAACTGCATGCATTTATTTCTATTGTCCTCCATGTTTACACATTTTCTATGTATTTACAATAATTGAATAATATTGGGATCATTAAAAGTGGTCAGTTGTAATATATAGTGGTTGGTGTAGTAATAATATTATTATTATTATTAACAGTAAAAACAATAATAATAACGTTAACAATAATTATAATAATGCTTTAGCTGGTCAAATAAATATCCCCACAGACAGAATCAAGATCACTTATTTTATATTACTTTATGAAGCACAAACTTGGAACATGTTTTCCAACGGTCTAGAGAACGATGTAAACTCAAGAGCACTGGGCAGCCAGGACTGTGTTTCCTTGTACTTAAACTCTTAAAAACTAAACCGTTTTAATGGATAAAAGCTGGAAATTGCCAGATGGAAGTGACTGCGTTATCCTGCTTGTGCCCCTCACAATGGGTGTCTGTTGCTGTCTTGTCATTGCTAGGGGCAGGTCTTGAATGTGCTGCTAGCATTACCACTGACACATTTCTGGGTCTGTCCAGTACAAGACCTACCTATACCTATACCTATAGCAGCTTCTTCACCTTCTGTTTGTTTTCTGTTTATCCCTTAACAGAACTACTGTGAACACCTTGTTATCCTGAAAATTAAGTTCCCCAAAAGATTTAGAGTTTAAAGATAATTAAAAAAACACAAGTGTTTAAAACAAAATGACAAATTTAATTTCAAAATCAGTCTTGTCTTTATTAAATGTTCAGCAGATTGTATAAAAACAAATAAAGTAAAATAAATAAAGTATAAAACCCATAGCATAAAAAGCAGACACCTCCGACTTGTTAAAACCAAGTGTAAATATGGAAAAATATTACGAAGAAGAATTTTCATTATTATCTCATTCATAGTTACGGCAGGAAGTCTAATGTTATTTCTTTCATGGTCACAGCAGGAAGTGTAATGTTCACACAGAAATGCAGCAGTGGTGCTGATTTACATGATATTACAAAAGTCAGAATGTCAGAATTCTAAGCCAATAAATGAACTTAGTCCCTCACCAGATATACTGCATAATTAGGATTTCAAAGAATTTCTTTTTCCTTGCTGCTCAGATTGCTGTGTGTTAACACAGCTCTATGATAGCCTTATGCAAGTATAGTATACACAGAGACAACTGCCATTTTGAAAGATTTCTTTCTCAATTCCAGTGAGATAATGAATCAGTTATGATCTAAATAGGCTAATTGGACTTAATCATCCATCTTAAGGAGCCATATTAATGAAGCATAAACATCTAATTTTCATTTCCAACATTGCCTATTAGACTGACCTTATGCTGTTGATAGAAGTGCAGCTGGTATAAACTGGTCTTGACAGGTGTTTCATTTCTGTAGTAATATGCAGCCAGAGAGTACTGGCCAACAGCACTGGAGGCTTTAAGCATTTGTAACGAAAAATGTTGGATTCCAGTGTGCAAAGTTCCTGCCAGGCCCTTCACTCTCTTGCCAATTAGAAGCTGAGACAGAAGTGTAGCAGTGCTACCGTTTAATTTAAGCTTGAAATATGTTAAGTTTATTGGCACAATGGATGCTTTGAGGAATGAGGTATTTCTGGTGAGCCACTGCCTCCACAGCCTGTAAGCTTGACATGAACTCAGGGCACAAAGAGACTGGGCCTGTCCCAACATCTGTGTTTGTGTCTGGTCTTTCTATTGGTTTGCTCATGTCTCTAGGAAGTGGCAGTCCTCAAACTGCTGCTTTCTCATAGGCAGGCATTTCAGAGTGTTTATACTGTTTTGTTGGTGTGTGTGTGGGGGTGGCTCCAATAGCAGCTGTGTTAACATAGAGCTCTACTCTTAACCCCTAACACCCTCTCTAAACATGCACTAGCAGAAGAAGCCAATAGATTACCCAGTAGAACAGACTGATGTATTATCATCTACTGGATGAGGACAATATGTATTTACTTTACAACAGAACATCTGCTTGCATCTCTTGTTTCTCCACTCTCCCTTGTAACTGAGGTTATTCCCCCTAGAGCATCCACACCCAATCGATTTTGTCTACAAATGATGCTTGGTCTTGTCTCAGAAGAGTGTTTAAAACCTTAATATATTGTTCCATAAACATGTGCAGACAAGCTCCAACACATGCTTCACGCTGTACTTCATTCACATGAATCCTGTATTTGTTTAGTCCAATTTACAACAAACCGATTTGCCCATGACAAAAAAGTCCTTTAAATCAAAAGAAACACTGAACAATACAGAGATGTCAAGTGCAATTCTCTCCCACAGTGTTGTCCAATGTTTGCCTAGCATTTTTGCTATCTGGCTTAAGTTAAAAATAAGCCCCCTTGAAGTGGCTGTTGGATGCATGTGTGCTAACTTGATGAGACGTGTGGCTGTGGTGAAGCCGCACCGATGACTGAACCGCTATGCCACTCCACAGGCCTTCTAGAGGCTCATACAAGCTTAGGAGGAAACACAGGAAATCTCACGCACATTAGTTTATCATGGCCTCATGCCCCTCTCCCAGGAGTTTTCTCCCTGAGACCAGCAGGCTTAGTGAGGAGAAAAGGCTTTCTTTTACAGAAACTATAGAAGCAAGTCACAGTTATATCCACAGAAGGATTGTTTGGTTTGAAGATTTCATCAGAACTCTACAAAGAGGCCCCCGTACCTTTTGTCTTCATCCATAACCAGGGACGGTTCCTCTCTGGAGGGCTCAGGAGAGGTCTCTCAGTCTGTGAGGGAGGAGATTGTACCGGTCTGGTCTGCAAGCCGCTCCCCTTCTTCGCCCAAGAGGTGGAAGGTGGAACCCCCCCCCCCCCCCCCCCCCCCCCCCAGACCAAGACAGGTGCCCCCCTCCTCCCTTGCTGCCAGCCAGGGAGGGAGGAGCCACACCAGAAGTGCGGGCAGACAGTGGGGAGCTCCGGTGAGAGCTGGAGTGCATTGGAGAAGAGCCCCTCGCTAGCTAGCTAGGCTTAGCTCTCTCTCCATGGGTAGAGAAGTCCAGGTAAAACCTAGCCAGCCGCTCTTCTAGTTCCGCAGAAGAGCACTCTGCCAAAAATTTAAAAGAATCAGGAGCAGAAATCCAGTACTCCCTCGCAAAAATCCCTCGGCATTCACTGTAGCAGGCACGGTGGACAGGTGAGGCGACATTTGCCTCCCCTCTTTGGGCATCTCTTCAGTGTGTTGTCGGGTGAGGAAGCAGGAGCCAGGTCAAGGAGCCACCTATATGGCGTTTTTTATTATCACCTTTACGGTATAAATTTTAACACAAAATTAAGTAATGGGACTCGCAGCCAAACAACAACTGACATCCACATAGACAAACACACATTTTAAAATACATGAACATTAACAAGACACAAGTGCATCATATCACAATGATGAGACAAGAGACTACAAATAACATAGATGAACACACACTAAGACGCACACACAGAAGCAACCAGAGGTGGGCATTCCAGGTTCAGAACGTAAAAGTCCTTCCAAAGATTTTATTCAAGCTTGCTGGATTTTCTAAGTAGTAGCATGTAAAATTAGTGGAATCAACGCAATCCAGGAAACCTGAGGAAAATCCTGGTGAGGACTTTTACTTTCTGAACCTGGAATGCCCACATCTGGAAGCAACCAAACAGATAAACGTACACACGCAGACACAGACATGCCTGGAGGAGATGGGGGCTGTACCGTGACACTTATGTTTGACATTCACAGCAAAATGTATATGAATTTGATCTTAATACCGGACGTTTTTGGATCCACAAATGCATTTTTATATATCACTGTTTGTACAGCCTGTGTATTTAATTACAGTCTGATTTATACAGACTTTTCAAGTAATAAAACAGGAAAGTTTTCATATGAAACACTGAAGACAATGATGACGAGAGTATGATATGTACCTTTCACTGTTTTGGACTCCAAGAGTGGAGCAGAGGATGTCAAGAAACACAGATGGTTTAGATCCATAGACTGGGACATAGTGCCACAGAGAGGGCTCAAGGTAAAAAACCCTTTGCTCTGCATTTCTCTGTGAGTCTGAGTTCATATTTCTCTGCTCGATCCAGTTGCTTAAGATTTTGAAGCAGGTGTCAAGGTTATTTAACACATCTAACTTTCATGAATGTGAAATTTGAATCCTAAAAATGGCTATGATGGATTATTCCATAAACAGTATCTAAACAGTGACATACACATTGAGTGGTTCTTTTTTGGTAGACTATTTTCCTGATCTGGATGGATACGTTTATCTAAAGAAAATATTCTCTGTTTGTGTCTTTTTTTTCTCTCTTTTATCCACCTTGCTTGTCTTCTTTATCAGCCAACTATAATTCCTGAAGTTGCACACGAAGGTGACTCTTCAAACTTTGACACCTATCCTGAAGAGAAACGGAAAAAAGAGGCCGCAGTGTCTCCAAAAGACTTGGAACTTTTTAAGAACTTTTGAATATAAATATGAAGTAACATTTATTTAATAATCATTTTTGCATCTTTTCACTTGTCTTGTTCTGTGTTGTCTGTAGCCTTGTAATGTAGTTAAATGTATGTACTGGTTAAATCTTTGTTATGCAAATGCACATAACCTATACTGTATGTTATTGCAAGTGCTCCCTTCCATATCTCAGTTCTCTGGGAAATGATTATGCAACTTATGAGCTATGCAGTTTGTTTAACTTCATGGTAACATTTGATCCGTCTCAAATTGTAAGTGTATCTCTAAAGCTGCAATCACATGTATATATGAAATGGAATCAAAGTGATAGCTACTTTATTTGTTTTGACATCACTGATGCTTTATTGTGTGATAAAAGCTATGTATGCCATTTTACAAAACAATTTTGACTGGGTTTCTTTTAGTGGTGGGCCGTTAACGGCGGTCGTTAATTTGATACTCTTATCGGGTGATATAAAAATGATCGCCGTTAATCTATTCTTATAGTTGGGCTGGAAACTGGGTCAAAATGGGTAAGCAAACTATGATGACTTTCAACTTGATCGTTTAGCTCGGATGTATTCCTAACCAAATTGCACAATAGGGGGCAAGAACGAGTTTTCAAACCTGTGAATTAATCGTATGTGTGTTTACATGGATGCAACCACGAAGTCGCCAGGTTTGCTTAATGGAAAATTCATTTTTAGGAACGTAAAGTGTTACCGGAGCGGAGCTCGGAGCGGTCGTTTTCTGCATGGTTCTAGCGCTAGATTTGTCGCTATTTAAATATTTATTTTTAACCGTTAAAACTGCAGAGGACCAAAACCGGCATTTGAAAAAGTCCCCCCCAAATTTCGTCCGTGAGGTTAAATGTACTAAATGTTGGCTTACATTTCAAATATCATGTTTAGCTGAATAAACATGTTATCAACCCCTTTTAATGTACAGTAGGCTATGTAGGCTTACAAATTCATGTTTAACTGAATAAACCGTTGAACACGAGTAGCCTACATTTTATTGAGCATGTTTTTTTCTTCAAGTATCAAAGTAGAACAGCTTCCTCAAGCAGTCATTGATGCATTTTGGAAACAGGAGATGAGCCCCTGGTCTAATGCACCCTCTGTATTAAGAAACCCTATCTCAAAAACTGACTTTTAGTCATTACTTGGGTAGCACACATATGAGCCATTTTAATATAGATTAATCTAGATTAATTTCAAGATTTCAGTGAGATTAATCTAGATTAAAAAAATTAATCTATGCCCACCTCTAGTTTCTTTATTGATGTCAGGAATGCCACCTGATCTTCCATAATCAGCCTCACCTGCCCCTCATTACCACGCCCCCTTCAGTCTTACTTAAGCACTTCACCAGCACGTCTCAGTCGCGAAGTATTGCCGACACATGCCCCGACCTTGTCTCCTGCCTAGTCCCTCTGTACCTCCTGACTTCTGCTGCCCCGGTATGACCCTGGACTGTCCTGACCACGCCAAGAAAACGCTGTTGCTACTTGTCCTAGTGCTAGAGATTTACCTGCCTGTTCAATATGTAACAGAAATACTTCGCCTTCATATGGATCCAGCAGAAGTAACCGTCGCGACTCTCACTGAAACGGTCTGCCAGCTCACGGATATCATACGGAGTCAAGGAATTAACATCGCGGCCCTCCAGGAAGCTATCTGCCTTGTCACCACCTCTGCTTCTACCTCCGTGAGTGTTCCTGCAGCAGAACCGGAACGCTACGATGGATCTCCTGATCGCTGTCGAAACTTCCTCATGCAATGCTCCATATACTTCACGTATCATCCAGCCCGGTTCCGGGCCAAGATCCAGAGGGTCCACTTTATCCTGTCCCTCACGGGAGTAGCAGGTGCCTGGGGTACAGCGTTGTGGGAAAACCAGGACCCTGCCCTCCAGTCAGAGAGTCAGTTCACCGCAGTGCTCAGGGCTGTATTCGATCATCCCGCAGACGGACGTGATGTGGGAGACCGGCTCTACGAGATCAAACAAGAACAACGCAGTGCTGCCGATTATGCTAGGGAGTTTCGTACGCTGGCTGCAGGAAGCGGTTGGAGTGACTCTGCCTTGAAAACTGTTTTCCGCCGCGGTCTGCGAAATGACATCCAGGTTGAACTCGCCTGTCGTAGTGAAACCCTCACGTTATCCGAGTTTATTCAAGCGTCGATTAATGTTGACAAATTGTTGTTAACCTACCACTCCAGTAATACTGACGTTCCCGTCACTGCATCCTGTGCACCACCTTCCAATGTATGTGCTCTGAGTCTTCGGATGTCAGACGAGTTCGTGCCGCTGGGCAGGTCCCCACTAACATGCCGATCGTTACTGACTATTAAGAGATATAGTCAAGTTAGCTTACCCGTACAAATATCTATATATACCCTAAACGCAGTAACGTCGAAAAATGCTTACCCTCTCCCCTTTATCACAGCCTCCCAAGAGCGCCTGATGGGGGCGAACATATTCACCAAGCTGGACTTACGCAGCGCTTACAACTTGGTCCGTATTCGAGAGGGCGATGAGTGGAAGACAGCCTTTGTTACCGCCAGAGGGCACTATGAGTATCTAGTCATGCCGTATGGACTAATAGCCCCGCTGTGTTCCAAGCGTTTATGGATGACATTTTCCGTGACCTGATGACTTCGTCTTCGTTTATATAGACGATATCCTGATTTATTCCCCGTCTGTTTCAGTGCATATCCGACATGTCTCTGCAGTATTACAACGCCTTCGTGAGCATAATCTTTACGTGAAGGCAGAGAAATGTGAATTTCATTGCTCTTCGGTGACGTTTCTAGGATGTACGCTGTCCCCTGGCCAGATCTCCATGGATGCGCAGAAGGTGGAAGCTGTCTTATCCTGGCCGACCCCTCGTTCCACGAAAGAGCTGCAGCGATTTTTGGGGTTCGCTAACTTCTGTCGCCGTTTCATCCGAGGTTTCGGTGAGTTGGCTACCCCTCTCACTAATCTCTTAAAGGGAGGGAGTAATCGGAAATTCACCTGGGCCGCTGAAGAAGAACGAGCGTTCTCACTCCTTAAGAAGGCGTTCACGTCGGCCCCCATACTGCACCTTCCTGACCCCCAACTCCAGTCATTGTGGAAGTCGACGCCTCCGAGGTCGGAGTGGGCGCTGTTCTTTCTCAGAGGCAGGGAAGCCCACCGAAACTGTACCCCTGCGTCTACTTCTCCAAAAAGCTGACCCCCGCGGAAATGAACTACGACGTTGGAGACTGGGAACTCCTGGCCATTAAACTCACGCTCGAGCAGTGGCGTCATTGGTTGGAGGGAGCGGAACACCCCTTCATTGTATATACAGATCACAAGAACCTTGAATACCTGAAGTCAGCCAGACGCCTAAACCCGCGACAAGCAAGGTGGGCACTGTTCTTCTCCCGATTTCGTTTCACTGTGTCTTACAGACCCGGATCAAGGAACATCAAAGCCGATGCCCTGTCACGGATCCACGAAAAGGACGAAGCAACTCATGAACCTGGACTTAGACGAGGCTTTGCGCACCGAACCCAGTCCGGTGGAATGTCCGGAGGGGAAACAATACGTGCCCGTATCCCTTCGGGGGCGCATCTTACAGCTCGCACACGATACGGCGGGCACAGGCCACCCAGGTATTACACGCACACGACACCTGATCTCTCAGCGTTACTGGTGGCCATCCTGGGAGGATGACATTCGTGATTATGTGCTGGCGTGTTCCGTTTGTGCTCAGACCCGTACTCCCCGTGCACTTCCAGCAGGAGAACGCCTTCCCTTACCTGTTCCTCACCGGCCATGGACGCACCTCGCGATTGACTTTGTGACAGATTTGCCCACATCGGGAGGTAATACTGTAGTTACGGTAATTGTAGATCGATTCTCTAAAATGTGCCGTCTCATTCCTTGCCCCAAATTACCCACTGCCATGGACACGGCTCTTACCCTCCCTCTTCCAGTACGTATTCCGTAGTTATGGCTTACCCGAAGATATCGTCTCCGATAGAGGGACAAAGTTTACGTCTCGAGTCTGGAAGCAGTTCTGCAAACTCCTTGGCATTACTGTTAGTCTGACTTCAGGCCACCACCCCCAGTCTAACGGAGAGGTTGAGCGTTATAATCAGGAGTTAGGGAGGTTTCTCCGACAATATTGCGTTTCAACACGACTGGCACAAATACCTCCCATGGGCAGAGTATGCCCAGAATTCTATTATACACACCGCTACCAAACTCACGCCCTTTCAATGTGTATACGGTTACCAACCTGCATTTTTCCCGTGGGACAAGACACCAGCTGATGTCCCCGCCCTAGACGAATGGTTTAAACACAGTGCCCGCACCTGGGAGCTAGCACATGTACACTTGCGACGTGCCCTACACATACGCCGACTCAATGCGAACCGTCGTCGTCTCCCAGCGTTGATTTACCACCCGGGACAGAGAGTATGGCTGTCGACACAGAACCTTAACCTGAAGCAACGATGTAAAAAACTTAGTCCACAGTACATCGGTCCATTTAAAGTGCTCAGCAGAGTTAATGCAGTAGCCTACAAACTTCTTTTGCCGTCACATTACCGTATTAACCCTGTCTTCCACGTCTCTCTCTCCTGAAGCTGGTTCACTACAGCCCGTTCACCGTGCCCCCTGTGTATGATAAACCTCCGGACCCTCTGGAGATCGACGGTCGTCCAGCATACATCGTCCGAGAGCTCTTGGAGTCCCGACGCCGGCGAGGTGGTCTGCAATATCTGGTTGATTGGGAAGGATATGGCCCCGAGGAACGGGCCTGGATTCCAGCGAGGGATGTCCTCTGCCCCACTATGATCGCTGATTTCCACGCAACACATCCTAACTTTCCTGCCCCCCGGCGCCGCGGTCGCCCCCCAGCACGTCGTAGAGCGTCAGGTGCCGCTCCTTTGAGGGGGGGTACTGTCAGGAATGCCACCTGATCTTCCATAATCAGCCTCACCTGCCCCTCATTACCACGCCCCCTTCAGTCTTACTTAAGCACTTCACCAGCACGTCTCAGTCGCGAAGTATTGCCGACACATGCCGCGTACCAAGCCTTTCTATTACCTGTCTGCTCTCCTGTGTTCCGACCCTCGCTTACGTCCCCGACCTTGTCTCCTGCCTAGTCCCTCTGTACCTCCTGACTTCTGCTCCCCCGGTATGACCCTGGACTGTCCTGACCACGCCAAGAAAACGCTGTTGCTACTTGTCCTAGTGCTAGAGATTTACCTGCCTGTTTCTGTACCAGCATCTCATTTCAATAAAAGCGGTGTTCTTCCGCATTTGGATCCCTCTCTGCCTGTTCAATACGTAACAATTGAGATTATACCACGAGGTTCCCTCAACATCCAGAATTTACTGACTGGTTATTTCTTTGTAATGTCACTTTAGCTACAATTTTTTGATTTTACATTGTTTATACGTGGGTCTTTGTGTTGACAGCAGGTGCATGGAAGGCTGCAAGTGAGATTACATCATTATACTTGAAAGCCAGAATAACATTATCTAAGGGCTAATTTTAAAAAGCACAGTCTTGAACACAAGGTATAAATCTTCATCAAGCAACTAATTAAGACTAATTAAGAAAACATTTACTGTGTCCATGCCACTGTATAACTGATGTTTAAAATATATCATGTTGATTTGAATGTACTGAGTCAAGACTGATTTATACCAAACAATGTACAGTATAAAACGAATATTCTACTTTAAATACCTATTGTGTGTTCCAACATGATCCTTCATTCAATATCTCCTATTGGCCCAACATGAGTTGAATTGCATACATACTTATTTTTAAGTTCTGGTAGTGACAATTGCAGTCAATTATAGGGGCCCCATGTAAGAGCTTGTTCTTCCCTTTTGGCTGTAGGGCAATGACTGTGTGCTTCTTTCTCTCCTCATCCAGTAAATGCATACAGTTTTCTTTAATCCCGGTGCTTTGTGCTGCCAAAGAACTAAATGGATTTACAAAAAATACATGCTTTATGTTTTCACCTAAAATCTTTTGAAGAACTCATTATGCCCTCTGAAACTTTCCTTGGCATTACTGTGGAATAACTGGAATATGCTTGAACATACCTGTCTATGTGTGTGTGTGTGTGTGGGGGGGGGGGGGGGGGGGGAGGGGGGTGACACTTTAAAAATACAGCAGTGACATCTATGAAAATTTCCACTCAGTGTAATATTTTGTTGTGGAGTAAAGCAGGTAGGTGTACATTGAAATGTATGTATTGCACAACTGTAAGCTGTAAAATATTTTGCATAAGCAGCCATCTCTGGTTTAAAATCATTACGTTGCATCTTGCCTAACTCCTGCGTACGAGAGAGAGAGAGTGTGTGTGTGTGTGTGTGTGTGTGTGTGTGTGTGTGTGTGTGTGTGTGTGTGTGTGTGAATAACATTTACTGAAAGTCATTCACTCTACTAATTCATGAAGTGCATATTCTATGTCATTTTAATTAGAGTTTTAAAATGTATAATAGCTGGGGTTACAATGCTTCTGCAGTGATCTTTAGCCAGAAGAGCCTGCTAAAGAGGCTAACACAATTCACTGAGAATCTAATTTAGAATCTTGTTCTATTTATATTTTTAGGTGTTAAAAATTCTATTAAAAATCTATTCTAATCAGTGTTTGGTTTTGGACCTGTAAGGTCCATTCTTTTATTTTTTATTATTGCATTTTTTCCTTTTTATTAATCTTCTGGTTAGAACATAATTCTTAGAATTCTAGAATTTATTGTTAATTGATGATAATACTGTGAGGGATTTTTTTTCAATGGAAACAGAACTTCACCATGATGTCCTACTGACATCCTAAGTCAGGCTAGCCTGACACAGTGCCAGCATGCATCAGTTGGAATTTGTTTTATTCCTACATGAACAATCATTACCATGAGACAAATTTGAAATGTAAAATTCATTGAATATAAATAGTTTCTGTTAACAGTTGGTTCTAGTTTTCATCTAACAAACTTATTATTTCCAGAAGGTACCAGAGGCAGTCTGAAACAAACTTTCATGCAAGGTTATGTAATCAAAGAACTGATTGGTCTTTTATTTGGAAACCTTCCTTTTTGGCAGTTGGAATGGTGCTAAATAAAATTTCATTAGATATTAGCATCTTATTATGTGATTTATTATGTTAGTTTAATTTTGAAAATGTTATGGAGGGGGGGCATGGACAGTCATAAGTGAATGTTTATCCAAGAACAAACTCAAAACCAATGGACTCTGCATTGTGGGCAGACTGTTTAGCTTGTTTTT
Source organism: Brachyhypopomus gauderio (assembly GCF_052324685.1). Lineage (NCBI taxonomy): Eukaryota > Metazoa > Chordata > Actinopteri > Gymnotiformes > Hypopomidae > Brachyhypopomus > Brachyhypopomus gauderio. The sequence goes on from NC_135214.1 coordinate 8,681,151, forward strand.
GTGTTTGGTAAATGTCCTGTTTTACAGTTCTTCCGTCTTATGGTAATTGCTTACAGGGAAAAAAAATTGTGAATCCTAATTTTTTTTATATCTTAGCCTGTTCATTTGCACATAATTGATGATTTGTCAAAACAGCAGCAGAAGTGCATTCCATTTAGTTATTATTCATACTCCTTAATGATCAAGCCAGAGACAACAATGGCAAGGAAAAACTACCTAGAGGGGATTAGGAACAAAACCTTGAGAAGACCAAGACTCAAAAGAACCCATCTTCCATTGGGCGGCCCAGCTAGTAGCAGTCCATTTTTCCAGTTACTCCTGAAACCACTTAGATGCAATCAGCAAAAGTTAAATAAAGAGACTGTTATCCCAAATAAATGTTTAAATGTCATCTGTTGAGACATTAGAAGTAGGAAAATAGCAATAATTTCCCTTAAAACATTGGCATAAGAAATTCTGCTTTCATGCACAGCTTTCTTCTTTTTATAAGGGGCCCCTTCTGACATTCTATAGACACGTAATGAGGTCATAACTGGACTGATAAATATGCTAAGTGAAACAGACATCCACTGACACAAAAGAACAAGTACTTTTTGAGGGAACCTGTTTCCGATTTCCAATGAAGAATGCTTTATTCACTGTGTTTACTGGAGCCAAATTTTGTTTGAGAAAGAACAGCTCCCTGTGTGATACCACAAGGGGTGTTCAACAGAACAATACATCTGACATCGGCACAGGTTTCAGTCTTGATAGATGACTTTTCTTTTAAAGTTCTGGATGACTTGTTGACCTTCAAGCCAATAAACTTCCTCTGTTTATATGTGAGCAGTAGGAGAAGATAAACCCCTATTTCCCTTTGACATTCAGGTCACCAATTCAAAACATAACTCAGCTAATCTACAGGTTGCAAAATGCAGACCAACGGGCCCAATGCCTACTGTGAAGGGGGAGGGGGGGCAGTGGTCATATCTAGGATGTGTGCATAAAAATGATTTCAGGAGCAGACATCTCATTGGGGAAAGATGTGAAGCTGTTTCCATTCCACTGTATCCCACATGCATACCTGTGGACTTCCCACAGACAATGTAACTGGGATAAGTTTTTTCCCCATCAGATGAATTTGTTCACTGATCCACAACCAGTACCTTTTTAATCAGAAAGTTCTACCATTCATCTTCTTTTTATATCTATATTTCCGTCTCTTACCCATTGAGAAATTGGAGCTGTTCATCCAGGATATGTTCTTTGCTGTTAAATTGATTGCTGATGCCAACTTGCATGAAATCTTATAGCTCATATTATGACACAAGAAACAAAGAGTTATTGTACATTCAAGGCTGAGGTTATCTTTACATGGGATTCTATAGGACACTTCTAAAACATTTAGCATTCTTTTTTTTTTTGTAAGTATCCAAAACCCAAAGGTTTTTCTTCTGCACAAGAATAATACGTGTGGTACCAAAAGATGACAAGGCATTAGAATCTAGGGGGCATATTTATTGAGGCCTTTGGAGACTCTGTCTGGGGCAAAGGTAATGGGTGGTTTGGAGGAAATGATTCTATTATGAAGCAGTCTGAAAAAGTCTTCTACCCTGTTCCAGAAGCCAGGGCCCTTGGCAGTGAGCCTCGAAAGCTTATTTCCAGGTGGTTGCTGCTCTCTGTGGTCCTCTCAGGAACCTTTATTACCTATACATCAGAATCCTGAGGAGCAGGTCTGCTACCCAAACTGACGCTCATCTTTCAAACATGATGGAGCTTTCTCCTGATCTCATATTCTGAACCAAGTGTTTCGGAAACATTCTGTATAGAGCATCATGTTTTAGGATGCTAAAAGCACAATTCATTCTGAAATCTAGAAATTTACTTTTTGTTGTTTTGAGTTTTGTTGATTGTGAAATGAAATGTACTGAATTGACTGACTTTTGTACTGACTTGTACTGAGACATGCACTGATAATCTTGACTGGTTTTCCACATGAGTAGGATTAGGACCGGAGCTGTCTAGTTTCAGTGCCAGAATATTTTAAGCAGTGATGGTATCTCGTGAATTGTAAAAAAACTCTTGAGACTGAAATCTGTAAACAGACTGGACTTATTTGAAGGACCCATCCAGAGGCATTCTGATATTTGATATCTGGAGAAAGGACATATAAACAAAAAGAATGACTTCAGTTATGTTGTTAACTAATATCCTCCAAACTTAAGTTTGTACTTCAAGAGAACAATGAATTGTTAAGATGTTTCTAAGGACATTTTTTGTTGTTGTTTTAATTCAAAGTTTTTGTCTGATTTGTTTTTCCCTTTCAAATATTTGTTCTTGAAAATATGTTTAACACTGGGTTTTTATTTGTAACAATTGAGTGGACTGTATTTTACTATGGACTACATACTTTATGGTACTTCCAACCAGACAGTGAAATGTCTGACATACCTTCTCTACACCTTAACTGTCAGTAAGTAGTATGTGTGGGCTCCTCAACTGTAGGCTTAACATTCCATGGTCATCTGGTAGCATGCACAGACCCTACATTAGTTTTCAGTCGTAATGGAGTTTTGCTTTGATCTGTCTGTCTTTTTTCTTAAAGCACAAACGAGAATGTAACAGTGCCTTTTTACCCTTAGGTGAATTCTTCAAGCTAGATAATGAAGTTTAAATGCCTTAAATTTTGTGGTGATTAAGCTAACACTAAAGGTTTTTCTCACTCTCCTCTCTTTTTGTGCATGTGCATACATAAAATAGTCTATAAACCCTGTTAAAATGGCAGGTTTTGTGTCTAAAAAACATGAACCATGATATATCTTGTCAGAACCTTCATTTTATAGAAGTTTATTGTGAAATTAAAACCCCTAAATGTTTGTTATTGTTGTTATAAAGGCTTCTGTCTTGCCACCCTACCCTGTAGCCCCGACATGAAGAATTTGGGAGATTGCTGTCACATGTAGGGAGCAACCAGCACTTGCCAGAAATTGCTGCAATTCTGTTAATGGTGCTGCAGTCCTCTTGGCAGCCTCCCTGACCAGTTCTCTCCTGGTCCTCTCATCAGTTTTAAACAGGCATCCTCTTCTTTGCAACATCACAGTTGTGCAATATTTTCTCCACTTGTTGATTATTGTCAGTGCTCCATGTGTTTGTATGTATGTCTTTGTTTATATGCTCATGCAGCATTATTTTGGTTATGCTGTTTAGTTGTTTCTTGTTTGTATTTTTTTATTATTTATATGAAATATCCTTATTAAATTAAAGCATAATGGACAAGAGAACATCTGTCTTTCTAAAACATAGATCTCTATTCCTTAAAACCCAGAATTTCAACAGACACTTTAAAATACCTTCTTATCTTAGCTTCTATTATTGCTCACAAATAATGGAACAAACAGTTTGATGGTGACACCCATCTCAATAAACAGTGCCCAGCCTGCCTTGTTAAAATAACAGCCAGTGGCTAAACTACTAAAGAGAAAATCTCATACTACAGTAGATTACTGCACATGTATGTACATAAGTATATGTAGAAAATAGACTTTTTCTAGCCAAGAACTTTCAGCTGGAAATCACCAAAAACCCCTGCAGAATGTTATCCCATATATTGTAAAGTATTATTATTATCATTATTGTTGTATTATTCATGCCCAAACAATAATTTTTAAATGCTTTTCAGAGCCCTTGGCTCTGTATCTATCTGTTGTCAAAATACATAGTGAATCAAATGTCCTATACATATTTCTATTTTTAGCTGTGCATAATAAATATCCATATCTGAATGTATATATAAATATAGTGTGGTCAGTCATACCTCAAAAATCACTGTACAAACGTACCTTTTCGGAAGACGGATGCATTCACACCAAAAATAAATAAGCCCAGTCCCAAATAGTACACTCATGGCTCTGCAGTCCACAAATGCACATGGGGACTAGAACGTCATTTTGTGTCCCATTTCTCTCGCCTGTTTTGGTGAACAAAGGGGTACTCAAACACCTTCTATGCACCCTTACTGCAGTCTTCTGTGAGAATGACAATGGTGTGTCCCCAGAAGCAGCTTATTACCAAAGATTCCCTGAGATCTACACATGTACCAATCACAGTCTACAAGAGTGGACAATTTCATGTTATGCTGTGTGAACATCATGGCAGAGAAGAGAAAATTCAAATGCATTTCTCAACTAACTTATTAGTTGTCAGACGCATTTCTAGGATTTGAAAACATCTGGGGCTTTAGAAAAAAAAGCATCTGGGGCTAGTCAGTATTTGGTATGGTTAAAATACCATACCACTGACAGGACATGGTGCACTGACATTACTGACAACTATGGGATAAATACACAAATCATGGGGCATAAACAACACAATATACTGTATATACATAATAACATTATACATAAAAGATTCAAGTGAATAAAAAATTGAGACATAAGTGCGATTTCCCACCTGGGATCAATAAAGTATTTCTGATTCTGACATATAAGACAATGGACAGAGATTTCACTTTATGACCAGCTTGACTGTTGTGTTTTCATGGAAGGAAGGTGAGTAGCTTACTGTACTCAAAATACAAAATAATTACTGCCATTCCTGGAAAAACATAGCAACATTAATATCAGAATATAATAGGAATAATCACCATTGACTTGGTTACCCTTGCTTGTGGGTAACCATCATGGTGAATCTGGTGCATGTCAAGATACTACGCCCCCCCCCCCCCCCCATGTCTTTGTGACGCTGGACGCAGGGTGACGGACGAGGCACAGATCCAGCGGTAGTGTTTAAACACCGCTTTATTAGTGGTACAAAAATAGTGCAGACAGCGCACGTATAAGCCTAACACACTCAATGTGGACTGATTCAAACAAAGACGAGCACGGGACACTGCGCGAATGACACATAATCCCAGAGTGATGACGAGACAAGGCACAGGTGAGACTGATAAACACATTCGGACACAACCACACCCACGAAGATACACAGACGCAGACTAGACATAGACGACATAAACACATGCCCAAAGGGGAGGGGTCAGGGGCTGTACCGTGACAGTCTTGTGGTAAGTGTTTGTCTTCATTTATGTTTGTTGTGTGTTGATTAAGAGGGAGCTGGGTCGGTCACTGCTCGTCCCGCTGTGCCTAAATGTTTGTTTGTCTTGCGCACTATATGTAACACGGTGTTGACTAGAGCCCCTGTCCGAGGTCCTCTCAAATGCCTCACGTTTGATTGTCCATCGTTGGGTGTGTGTATGTATGTTTGAACACTGTGTATGATGACTGGCGAGTGTGTTGTTACGTCTCTTGTGTGTCTGGTCTAGCGTATTTGTTTTGTTCTAGCATGTAAGTGAATTGTTTTATGTAAATTATTCACCAAGAGGCCTCCCCTAAAAATGTTGGGGGGGATTAGTGGGGTTCCAGGCCCAAGTGGGGGTCCCTTGCCATGGTGAGTGGCAAAGAGGAGGTGCCCGTGTGTAGGCCCTGGCTGGAGATGCCAGGGCAGGTGCATGCTTAATGTGTACATGTATGTGTGTGTGTGTGTGCTTTGTGCAGGTACTTCTCCCTGGTGGTGGACAGCGGCACTCCTGGACCTTGTGGGATTTCCACAGTAGGCAGGAGCCCCCTTATGTTTATAGGGTGACCAGAGCTCCTGCAGAAGATAGAGATCCCCCCTTGTGCTTGGGGAGACCAGGAGGAGGGCCCTGGGTCAAGACGGCCTCCAAAGGGTGCAGGCTTCCCCCTGGAACTCTCGGTTGGGTGGGGGAGTCCACTCTGCTATGAGCTTCTCCGTGAGGGGCAGACTCTCAGGCCGGATAGGGGAGCCCAGGGCCATAGTCCCTAGCACTCCTGGGTAGGGTGGAGGAGTTGAACTTGCGATGAGCTTCCCTGGAAGGGGCAGTCTCCCCAGGAGGCTTGGGTGGATCATCCCTGAGACGAGAGGTAGGTCCGGGAGGTGGTTAGTGGGTGGTGTAGACGCCTCCCCCTCCCCATGAACAACTGGGGAGTGGTTGTCATTTTGTTGATGGCCCAGTCGGTCCAGGGCCCCGCCCAGGAAGGGGTGAGCTAATCTGTGTTTTGTGTTCTGTGTTCCAGCTCATGGACTGCAGGAGATGTGTCCCTGCTTTGTCCCCGCCCTCCCGCCCCTTTGTTATGTGTTTTGGGTACTGCTGCTGTAGGCAGCACAGCCGAGGGGACGTGCGGCTTGGTGGGGGCTTTGTCACGATACGGGGGGCCCCCCTGTCGGTTGCCCCATCCACAGTGGCAGTTGTCCTTGTAACGTATTACAGTTCTTTCTGTCTGCGCTCTGAGTTTTTGTCGGTTCATTCTGGTCTTCGTTTCTGTCTTTGTTATCAGCCTGTTCTGTCTCTGGTTGTTAATATACGCTCTGTTGTTGTGGTTGTTTGTAAGGATCGCGTGTGTGTTTCCCTCGGGGTTGGTTGTTACCTTTGGTGAGGTGTTGCCTTTTCAGTTTGCGACTCTGTTATGTTTGGTCGTTCCTTGTGTTTGTTCCTTCTTTAATTCCCCTGTTTGTCAGTATTTCTATATTAGGATCCCATGCCCGCGTGTATTGTTTTTGAATTACGTGGTCAATACCCTGTATTGTTAGTTACTTGAAGTTTCGTTTGTCTTTTCTAAGTCCTCATGTTCTCTCCCTGTTCTCTCTCCTACTCGCGAATTACCAGAGTTTACTGAATCCTTTGCTGACATGGTTTAATTAAATGCCTCGGTGATCTGGTCATCGCGTTAAATGTTTGTCACTGTTTTATCCTTGTATTGTTATATGTCCAAGTTTTATAGTGAGTTGTTGGTAATGTAATTCTAGTGTTACATGGTCAGTCCAGAATGCCTCATCGGTCTCGTCACCATGTTAAGAATTTGTCAATTGGTCATCTGTCTTTGTGTTCTGAATTAAATGGACAGTCTACTGCAAATACAATCCTGGTCTCAACGCATTTGTGTCCTACTTCACCCAAGTTAGCAACGGAATCGTTACAGTCCTGTTTTTGTTGCATTGTGTTTGTCCCTCGGGTGGGCGGGGTCTATCATCAGGCCTTCACCTGAGGGTCCTTTTCTGTCTATATATTTCTTGTTTTTGTACCAGACTGCTAGTTATTGTATCCTTAATTTGGATCATGTCACAGGTCTTTAATTGGTGCACATTACCATTAAAACCTCCTTTTTCACTGACTTGGCATGATCGCTTCCTTTTTCATTTGCACTCCTCGTCTGTCATAAGGTGTTTCCAGATGTTCTCCACTGGAGTTAACAGGCCAGGGAAGGACACCATAGAACATTTTCTGGTCGGTTATAATTTCATTCACAATAGCTGTTTTAGAATTGAGCAATCAAAAATTGAGAAATCCAATTTTCAGATCAGTCAAATTGCTACTAATAATCGGATGTGAGGTTTGAATACAACCTGTTACGACCCTGGACCGGCCTGACTACTCCGAGATAGCTACGCAAGCTAATACTCGCATACCGATTAAGAACGCATCGACTGTTGTCAATTCGATCTGTCGAATAAAGAGTATTTTGCTTTCGCACGTGGATCCCTCTCAGTCTTTTCATTACATTACAACTATAACTAGAGCTGATCTGTAGGTATTCTCGTTTAGAACAGGGGTTTCAAACTCAATTGCACCAGGGGTCAAAACTCAAAGTACACTTTAAGTCACTGGCTGAACTCTTCTACTCTCTGTTGCTTCTGATCTGCATTCAGGTTTTTCACCTTGTCCTGATGTTTTTTTCGAAGTGTCATCTTAGTTTGAATTCCTTGATTACAGCCACATTAGGTCCACAAATAAGAAACAAGGGTTTACTGGAAATGTCAATTAACATACTGTGATGAAGAAATACAGTTTTTTAATCACCACGATAGCAGCTCTTTTAAGCAGAAGAACAGTATCAGGGAAAAGAGAAACCTACTTTATAGTGGCACACTTTATAGTGATACATCAATCACCATAATGGTGAGTATGTTGGAAACATTATTCTGGGCAACATGAATGCTCCGCCCCCTAATTACAAACTGTAGCGCTATGAACACAACACCACAATATACTCAGCCTCCCATCGGTTTTCAAAGGTTTTCAGAATCAATTGTTTTCACCATTGTTAAGGGCTAGCTTTGACATTACAATAGTATTGCAGACAATTGATGTGGATGTGGGTGACGACACTCCTGTTTCCTGTTTTCACCGGCGCACGGCAGCACGCTCGCACGCAAACGCGGATTCACGTATCACATTAGCATAGCTTAGCTATAGCCTAATACACTTACATTAAACACTACAATTATAAATCAGTATAATACACTTACCGATATCTGATTATTTTATCTCGTTTCTGTTTTCTCGTCTCTTTTTTCTCCCTCTGTTTTCTTCCCGTTTCTTTCTTTCTCCCTCTGTTTTGTCTCCCCTGTTTTTCATGGCTACCGCGGAGGAACGGGCTCTCGTCAAGCTCGGCTCGGAGCTGGACAAGCTGGGTCGGCAGATCCAGCGTCTTCTGGAGAAGCAAGCGGAGCTCACCCAGGAGAAGACCAGGCTCGAGGCCGCCCGCGACGCTGCCTACTCGGCCGTCTCCACTCCCTCGTCACGGCGGCTCAGCGCGACCGCCATCTTGACCCGGGCACCAGGCTGGGAGCGCCAGCGAGGACGCGGAAGGCAGCCGGCGTCGTCACCCCTACCTCAGCCGGACTTCTCCTCTGCGAATCCGTTTGAGGTGCTCAGCTCCAGGTCCTCCGCCTCGCCCTCACCCCTGCGTCCGACACCACCCTCACCAGCGCCGGCACCGAAGAAGAATAAGGGCGGTATCCTTGTTATCAGCGACTCGATAACACGACACGTGAAGATTCACCTGCCAGGCGCTAAAAGAACCCCCACTGTGTCATGTTTTCCAGGCGCTCGTGTCCTGGACGTGGCCAGGCGGCTTCCCTCGGCGCTGAAGCAGCGAGACGACTTCGGCACCGTCGTCCTTCACGTGGGGGCTGTCGACACCTTCGCCCGGCGCAGCGAGATCCTGAAGGAGCACTACCGCTCGCTTCTGGACACCGCGCGGAAGAAGACGTCGGCCAGGCTTGTTGTCTCCGGTCCGCTTCCAACGTTCCGGCGAGGGTGCGAGTCATACAGTCGTCTTTTCTGTCTCCACAGCTGGCTCCGGGACACCTGTAGCAGCGCCGGCGTGGACTACGTCGACAACTGGGAGAGTTTCCGAGAGCGTCCATCACTCTACCGCCGAGATGGACTTCACCCCAGTCGCCTAGGCTCGGCAGTCCTCTCCAGGAACATCGAGGACGTGCTACGTCGGGCCTGACCAGCCACAACAAACCACGCAAATCAGCTAAGTAGAACTTACTTCCCTAACTACCAAACCATTGAGACTGTGTCTGTTAGCCGTGGCAGGTATAAAAATAACAGGGCGATATGTTTTAAAAATCTAATTAAAATTAAATTAAATAATCAACATGAAGTGAGCAGCAATATTAATCTAAGGCTAGGACTTTTAAACATTAGATCACTTGCATCAAAAGCTGTGATAGTAAATGAAATAATCTCAGATAACAGACTAAATGCACTCTGTTTAACAGAAACATGGGCTAGAGTAGGCGAATATGTAAGTTTTAATGAAGCAGCTCCTCCTGGATACAGTTATGTTCATCAGCCCCGTATCACAGGGCGTGGAGGTGGAGTAGCCACAATATATGACACAGACATAGGTTTTACTGTAAAACCAACCACCTCTATTAACTCATTCGAGGCTTTGATAGGTGAAATAGGCAATAATCGTATAGGCAATAAAACAAAGCTTAAATTAGTGACCATCTATCGACCGCCGGGTCCCTACTCAGAATTTCTTCAGGAATTTGCTGAGTTTCTTTCGGAACTAGTCTTAACCATCGAGAGATTTGTAATTGTGGGTGATTTCAACATTCATTATGAAAATGAATCAGACCCACTGAAAATTGCGTTCGACTCCATACTAGATTCAGTAGGTATAGCCCAAAATGTGACAGGGCCTACCCACCGCTGTAAACACACCTTAGACTTAATACTTACTTACGGATTAAACATAGAACATCTGGCAGTCATCCCCCAAAATGACGCCATTTCAGATCATTTCTTACTAATATATGAAATGACTTTATACAATGTACATCAGATGCGCCATACAAAAACCACGCGCACTATTACATCCGACACTGCAGCAACATTTATAAACTTACTGCCAGAGCTACCGAACACTATGCCACTGCAGCCCAATGAATTGGAACAGGCAACACAACAGTTTTATTCCACACTCAGCAATACCTTAGACAGTGTAGCTCCAATTAAAACAAAATTAATTAGGGAGAAAAAGCTATCACCATGGTATGACGAACACACTCGTCTTCTAAAACAGGCAGCTCGAGCAGCGGAGCGAAAATGGAAATCCACCTCACTAGAAGTGTTTAGAATCACATGGAAAGACGCCATAGTCAAATATAAACATGCCCTAATAAAAGCTAGAGCCACATACTATTCGACACTAATAGAAAACAACAAGAATAACCCTAGATTTCTCTTCGCGACGGTATCTAAACTAACAAGAAATATCAACGACACTAGTTCTAACACAGCACTTACACACACTAGCGATGAATTTTTAAACTTTTTCAATAATAAAATAGATAATATCCGACTACAGAGTCATAATACATCGCAGCCTAACCTCCAATCCAACCCCAGTAGTTCAGCTATTAGTAACTATGCATCCAAAAATATTACTGAGCTAAATATCTTCAATCCTATATCGCAAAAAGAGCTCACAACATTGATTAATTCGTCTAAGCCTACATCATGTATATTTGACCCAGTTCCAACCCGTCTATTTAAAGACCTACTCCCAGCCACTGCAGGGCCCTTACTTAATATGATTAACTCCTCCCTTAACCTAGGTTACATGCCCAAACAATTAAAATGCGCCGTAATTAGACCCTTGATTAAAAAACAGAATCTCGATCCGCAGATTTTAGCCAACTATAGACCCATTTCTAATCTCCCATTTATCTCTAAATTTTTAGAAAAAGCAGTTTCCAATCAGTTAAACCACTATCTCCAATCAAATAGTATCCATGAAAAGTTCCAATCAGGATTTAGACCAAACCACAGCACTGAAACAGCTTTACTCAGGGTAGTGAATGATCTACTAATATCGGCCGATAATGGGCTCGTCTCGTTCCTTATACTGTTGGATCTTAGTGCAGCTTTTGATACTGTAGACCACAACATTTTGCTGGATAGACTAGAAAACACAGTAGGTATTAAAGGAGTCGCACTCTCCTGGTTTAGATCATATTTAACTGACCGCTTCCAATGTGTAAGTGTTAATAATAAAACCTCTAAATCTGTGCAGGTTAAATATGGTGTCCCACAAGGGACAGTCCTAGGACCACTTCTATTCACACTGTACATGTTACCCTTAGGCGAAATTATGCATAAGCATGACATCAGTTTCCATTCCTACGCAGATGACACTCAGCTATATTTATCGGCAAAACCCGATGATTTAGGCGCAAACAGTAAGATTGAGAAATGTGTAGAAGAGATAAAACATTGGATGGCATGTAACTTTCTAGCACTAAATGCCGATAAAACAGAATTGATAATAGTTGGGTCTAGGGCTGCGAGAGACAAGATACATAATGCAGCATTGAATCTACATTCTTTTACTATAACCCCCAGCACAGAGGTAAAGAACTTGGGCGTCACAATAGACCCAGATCTCTCATTCGATACACATATTAATAATATAACTAGGGTAGCGTTCTTTCACTTGCGCAACATTGCCAAAATTAGAAACATATTAAATATTAGTGATGCAGAAAAACTAATCCATGCATTCATATCCTCTCGTTTAGATTATTGCAACAGTCTCCTAGCTGGATGTTCTGGTAAATCGATAAACAAACTCCAGCTGGTTCAGAACGCAGCAGCACGAGTGTTAACAAAAACTAAAAAGTTTGATCACATTAGTCCCGTACTATCGTCATTACACTGGCTGCCAATTAGATTCCGTATTGACTATAAAATACTTTTATTAACATATAAAACGCTGCATGGCTTAGCTCCAGACTATCTTAGTGAACTTATTGAACAATATAACCCAGCGCGTTCACTTCGCTCGCAGGACGCAGGGTTATTAACTGTTCCTAGGATCAAAAAGATCACAGCAGGTGGAAGAGCCTTTTCTTTTAAAGCTCCACAATTGTGGAATAATCTTCCTGCCTCTATTCGGGACTCAGACACAGTCTCAATGTTTAAAACTCGATTAAAGACTCATCTGTTTAGTTTGGCCTTTGATTAATCTGTTACATATTTACTACATCTCGTATCTTTTCTCCGAGGTTCACCTGGAGAGTAACATTGCAGTCGGAGCCTACAATACCAGCATCGCTGCTCCGACACGGAATGAAAGCCTGGCGTTCATCAACAGACATTTACAGTGACAATATCATAACCCAGAACTTTCATTTTTACCTTTACTTAGTCTGATTGTGTGATTTGTGTGTGACTTGTGTATTTGTCTGTATTTTGTGTAATCTGTGTGTTAACGGGCCGCCCAATGGAGGATGGGTTCCCTTTTGAGTCTTGGTTCTCCCGAGGTTTCTTCCTATTCCCCACTATCTTAGGGAGTTTTTCCTCGCCACTGTCGCCCTTGGCTTGCTCATTAGGGTTCTGCACCCGTAGTATTGTTAACCTTTTAAATCCTGTAAGGCGCTTTGTGACAACATGTGTTGTGAAAAGCGCTATACAAATAAACTTTGATTGATTGATTGAATAACAGATGTTTGACTTGAATGATGCAGAAATGTTCCCATTATCATGAATTTATCATTCGACGAGGCAGCTGTTGTCCCTGGGCCATAATAACAATAATAATAGATCAATGTATCTTGCGGGCCGGATATGGCCCGTGAGCCTTGAGTTTGACACCTATGGGTTAGACCAGTGGTTCCCAAACTTTTTCTGCCGTGCCCCCCTTTAGTAGATGAGAATATTTTTGTGCCCCCCCTACACCCCCCCCCCCATATTGACTAGGTTGCACCGATTCATGTTTTTCACTTCCGATACCGATTCAGATATCTGAGGCTTCGTATCGGCCGATACTGATCTGATAGAGTAAAACTGCTGAATCGACTTAAAGCATTTCTTTTTAAACACAGACATACTGAATTACAGGTTTATTGAAAACTCTGCACCAGTATAGCACACTTAAACACACATAAAACATGTAAAAACAACACAACTTGCATTTGTTCAGTCAGTGCAATTATGAATATAACATTGAATGTAAAATAAATAATACCAAAGAACCTGAAACTTACAAAAACAATAGGTTCACAACTTTGGTCAAACATGAAAAAAATAAACTACAAGAAACCTTTTAAATAGTTCAAGAATTCTAAATATAATTTAAAATAAATAAGGAGATGAAATAAGAGAAACAGCAATACATATGCGGCTAGTTTGCAAGCGCAGACATCACGCAGAGCACAAAGCATGTAACGGCCAGAAATATGTGTACTGTCTCTTTAAGTTGTCTCGAGTTGAGCGCGCGTATGGAATATTGTTTTTTTAGCTTTCCGCCGTAGACCGAGTCAGACCACTGCTCTTTATTTTATTTCTGTAAGTAACGCATTAAATGAGCTTTGGACAACTCACCAGTTCATGTATGAACAGTGACGTATTGCTGGAGCCCAGGTTTATTTTGGTCAACCAGCAAATAAACGAACTAAGTGGAATACCACCAGCGCGAGTATTAAGGTTGAACTAACTCCGAAAAGCAAGCAATACAAGCATAGAATTAGACTGAGTAGATCTGTTTTTATGGATCGGTCACATTGTCCCCGATACCCGATCTAGAATTTTTTCAGATATTAATATCGGAATAGGTGCATCCCTAATATTGACACATGTGCACGTTTTACTTTCAAGCTCCGCGCCCCCCCTGCAATAGCTCCGCGCCCCACCTAGGGGGCGCGCCCCCCACTTTGGGAACCACTGGGTTAGACTATCTAACTCCTCTGGATATGATGGTGAGTAGGCTAAAGTAGTTAAGTCTGGGAGGGTTTCGGTTGTTGAATTTATCTGACACTTTATAGAATGCCGAGGATATAATAATAATAATAAAGTAATAATAATAATAACAATAAGACTAATAATGCCAGTAAAGACAACACTGAAGACAACATACCAAGTTCCAACCACAATGTGGGGCAGAATATCAGGTGGACTGCTACTCTAGCTGGTGAACTCAGGGCAGAGCCCAAGCAAAGAAAGGAAACAAATACCTTTTAACTGAGCCATTGAACTACATGATCTGTTTAAAGTAACAAAAGTGGCTCCCACTTGCTAGTATGGTGTGGATTATGTGCATGCACCTCTGGTTTGTCCCCTAACCGAGTAACAGCCCAGCGAAAATGCCAACCGTGCTCAAACAGTAACCAACCCCAAATCCATACTGCAAAACACAAGCCTTTATATAAAGAGAAAACGGGTCAGTGCCGTAAAGCTGGGAAAGCACGATAATGCACACAGCAAACAAGACCTGAATCTGATCGAGTTATGGGTAGCATGAGAGGAATTTGGTCTGATGGAAGAGGACAGCCAATGCACGTAAAACCCGCAAAAAAGCTTAGGTGTCACTGTTGATTCGGTACTTTCATTTGACACACACATATGCAATGTCACGAAGGCTGCCTTTTTCTATTTACATAATATTGCAAAGCTGACACATTTTCTTTCATTATCAGATGCAGAGAAACTGTAATGCTCTTTTAATTGGATGCTCTAAACCCCCCATACTCAAATAGCGGCCCGCGGGCCTTTTTAGGCCCATTGGCTATTTCTGGCCCGCAAGCTGGACACACGAACACATTTTGCTCTTTGCGTTTTGTCAGCACTTGGGTCTACTACTCTCTTGGTTTTGACGCGGTGTGTATTGTTGGTACACCCGACATTACATACGTGGCCTTGCCTTGCATGCGCCCTTTCCATTGTCTCATAATCAGGTCGTAATCCGGTGCACTTTTTTCCAAAAGGATGAGATTGTTCTATCTTTAAATCTTCTATCTATCAGGATATGTGGGATCCTGTGGACATTTTATTGTGAAAAGTAGAATCCTGTGGGCACTGTATTTTGAATAGTTGGATCCTGTGAGCGTTTTAAATAGTGGAATCGTGCGCATTTTTTTAAATTTTGAGATGTGGCATCCTGTGGGCATTTTATTGTGAATAGTGGGATCCTGTGGGCACTTTTAAATTGTGGGATCCTATGAGCATTTATTTATTTATTTTTGAGGTGAGATCCTGTGGGCATTTTATATTGTTTTATTTTGAGTTGTGGGATCCTGTGGCATTTTAGTTTGATTTGTGGTATCTTGTGGGCATTTAATTTTGTGTGCATTTTGTTTTTTGAATAATTTGTAATGAAAATTTCTTTATTCTTATCATAGTGTTGTCCGTTGGACAATAGCACTGAAAATTGTTTGCACTTTATGGTACAGGTTGTCATTGTCCTTGTGCTGTGAGGAAGTATGTTCCTGAGCCCAGCTGATCTTTTGCAGTGTGGATGTGCACTTAAAAACACTTTGAAATCAATTACACTTTGAAACAACTTGTGCTGAATTAGATTTTTTGCATTAAATAATTGAAAGTAACTAAGTAACTTGTACTCAAATTACATTCTAAATGAAGTAATTTTGTACTTTTACTCGAGTAAATTTTGAGATGGGTAATTTTACTTTTACTCTGAGAGGAATTTACTCAAATTACAATTTTTCAGTACTCCTTCCACCTCTGGACCTAACACAAGGAATGTCTGCTACAGAGGAAATTCAAATGACGAAAGCCGGTGGGGAGGGGGGGGGGGGCACATGAAACGTTCTTGTCCCAGGCCCCAGCAAGACTGTCAATGGGCTTGGTCGTAGGTGTACGTGTTCACGCACTGTTCCTGAACCAGTCGTCGAGCGCCGGAACGTCTGATTATCCCAGGGAAAGAAGGCCGGTTGATACACATTGAGCCATATACACATTGGAAAGGGGTGATTTTGGTGGAAGAATGCATGAGCTAATTACAAGCATATTTAGCCCAGGGTAAGTATCTACTCCAGTCAGTTTGAGAGACACAGTATTGCCTTAGAAATCAAATCAAATCAAAAGAAATCTCCCTATTTCCTGATTCACCCATTCTATTTCCCCATTAGACTGAGGGTGATACCCGGAAGTAAGGCTACTGCGACCCCAAGTAGATTACAGAATTGCCTCCACAGCTGGACTCCTCGATCGGATACAATATCATCGGGTAATCTGAAGACGTGGAAGACGAAAGTGAAAATGGCTTGGGCTGTTTCCATGGCTGTGGGCAGCTCCTGAAAAGGAATTAAGCGACACATCTTTGAGAATCTATCGACTAATACTAAAGGAACTGTATTCCCCTCGGACTTGGGCAGATCAGTAATGAAGTGAACAGAATCTGCAGGGAGATCATGTGCTGTTCCTGACACACTGGCACGTTTGCTACATATATGGTTGTTTAAATTGATGCTCACATACTTAACCTGTATTTAATATCCTGGTTACATGCTTCAAAAAATACAATGCAATTGTATTTAAATAATTTAATTTAATAATTTTCTATTTGCACCAAGAGGGGAGGGGGGCTGTAAACCAAATGTGTTGCTCAAATGTACAAGTACGATGTATAATGACAATAAAGGTTCATTTTAGTTAATTTCATTTCATTTCTACCAAAGACAATTCCATACAAGCACTTAGGAGATGATCTGGCTTGCCAGTAGATGTGCCAATGCTGTATATGGATATGTTGATGACGTAGATGGATGTGCCATTACTGCCAGAAGACATGCCGATGCCAACTCTGATGCTTAAAATTTACATTGGAGGGACTGTGACTGCTCAGCCTGGAATTAGAAATATAACTAGAACTATAGAACTATATTAGAAATATAAATATGGACTTCTACTAGTGGGACACCCAATGGAGGATGGGTTCTCTTTTGAGTCTTAATCCCTCCAAGGTTTTTTCCTAATCCCTGCCTACGGAGTTTTTTCCTTGCCACTGTCACCCCTGGCTTGCTCATTAGGGATCTGGACCCATGCGATTATAAAGCTGCTTTGTGACAACATGTGTTGTAAAAAGTGCTATATATGTCAGGGCTGGTTCAGATGCGTCTCCCCAGATCACCACTAGGAGGATTGAACGAGCCAGTTCTAGGCGGGGTCTCCGCAATCAGCAGTAATTGTCACACCTGACTTAAGAAGGGATTTGTGACAGATCACTGCTGAATCGTTTGGTCTCTATGCCCCTTTCTCTGGTTTGGTTCCTGATTGCGGTCATTGGTGTTTCGCCACCAGTTTCTCATATATAAATATTTGCGTACTTACCTCCTGCACCGCTCCCTGGCCTTTCTCAATTTTCCCCCTACTGTTTTTCTTCCTATTTGTTTTTACTTTAGTTTGGGAAGGGTTTTTGTTTGTTATGGCGTTTGCCTGCCAGCCAGATACTTCCCCTGGCGTCTTTAGTTTCTTTTCTCTTTTGTGCGAGTATTATCCATGATCTTTTCAGTTCCCTTTATTATTTTCCCCCACCTTTATTGATTTTTTCTGTTCATACGCATTGCAGTTCTTCCACGTCATTTAAGTTCGAGTTTTTGCCCGTCTCCCTGTGTCAGCCTGCCTCACACGCTCTTTAGCATTGTGGTTGTTAATAGTGTGAGCCGGCACTTAGATCCTCTTAATCTCAGTGTCATCACGTAGTGGCTACAGCAACAACTGTCATTTTGTTATTGAAGCTCCTCATTTGCATCTAATTTTGGGGTTTTCCTGGTTGCAACACCATAACCCTCAAATTGACTGTTTGTCGCAGAACTTTAGGGGCTGGGGGCCTTTCTGCAAAGAGTTATGTCTTTAAAATTATCCTGTCTCTCATACCCACAGACCTCAGGACCCTATAGATCGCTCACATGTCTGAATACCATGATCTCCAGAAGGTCTTCAGCAAGGAAAGGGCAAGTTTCCGGGAGCCAGAACACCGGACATTAGTGGCAACCTTAGACTGTTAGCCAATAAAAGATTTTCTAGGATAGTTATACATGTAGGGGCCAACGATATACGTCTGCGGCAATCAGAAGTGACTAAGGCTAATATTAAAGAGGTGGTTAAACTGGCCCAGACAATGTCCGATGCAGTAATCTGCTCTGGTCCTATCCCAATGTGGCGCAGCGATGAGCAATACAGCAGGCTTATGTCGTTAAACCGCTGCATGTCCAAGTGGTGCTCTGAAAATCAAGTAGGCTTTATTAATAATCGGAAAGAGTTAGAGGGCAAGGTCTTTTAGGCAGGGATGGTGTCCACCCCACCCGGGATGGTGCCGCCTTGTTGTCCTGCAGCATAGCCCATAGTCTGTTAGTTAGTCGGCAGAGTAGTATTAGGAGCTGCTGACTGTCTAGAGTCGCGACCAGGCCAGCAGACAAACAGGCTAAACCGACCGTCTGTGAGCTGCTTAGAGGTGTCACCAAGTTCCCATAGAATTGAGACTGTGTTTGTGCCCCGGGTTAAATTAAATCATAAGAAAATAGTCCGCCCTAAGATTTTAACTAATATTCAAACCTGATTATTAATACCTATATGACCGATCTGAAAATTGGAATAATCAATATTCGATCACTCAATTCTAAAGCAGCTATTGTGAATGAACTTAGAACATCAATTTTCTGGTCAGTTATATGTCTAACAGAAACGTGGATTCAATCTGGCGATCATTTAACACTAAACTAAGCCACTCCTGTGGGATACAGCTATATACATAGACCTAGATTGTCAGGCAGAGGTGGAGGAATATGTATAATCTATCGAAATTGTTTAGAAATTCATCAGAAATACTTAGATATTAGAGGTGTGCCAAAAAATCAATTCTCATTTACTACGATTCAGAATCTATTTTAAATGTCCCAAAATCGATTTTGAGTAGTGGTGAAGTCTCGCGTTACATAATTACAAAATTACGCGAGACTTTACACAGCAGGTTCTGGGACAGACTCATGCGCGGAAAAGGTTCAAAACAGATGGAGGAAATAGATATTTAACCTGTCCGGTCTTCATTTAATGCAAAAATATGGGTTCATTTTGGTTTTTACCGAATGCCAGGGAAGACCGAACTGGACACAATGTAGCTTGTGCGAAGGTGTGTGTAATGCGGTGAGCACAGGAGATAGGGTGAGAAATAATATAGAGAAGGATGGACCCCCCCCCCCCCCCCCCCCCCCCCCCCCCCCCGCTCAACAACTTATGTTCGCCCCCCCGTCAACAGATTACACTCGCCACCCTGTGTCAGTATGACAGTGTCCTTGTTTTTTGTCAGACCTAGGTGGCAACCCTAAGTTCAGGATACAACCTTAATGTCATGTTTGTAACATTAACATTTTTTAAAATAACTTTTTGTTAGCTTGCGCTAGAGAGCACATATTAAGTGTATTAGAAACCAAATACCTGTTACTGTTGCAAGGCGAGACAAGGTTATTTGTATAGTATGTTTCATACACAGCAGCTGTTGAAAGTGCTTAAAGGACATTGACATTTTTAACCAGTGGTCTTATTGCAAACAGTTTTGGTAGGCCTTTGTGTACTTTTTGAATTGGCATTCATTGAATTCCACTCACTTAATCATACCATAACTACAGCTAATCTGCTCTAAAAATAGTAATCTTTAAACTCATAGCTGGTAGTAGCTTAATATTTTTTTAAGCTGTTTATTATGCTAATTGAGTATTAATTTTCCTAATGTAGTTGTCCTCTGTCTTTGCAGGACATTTTAAGCAGGCAGATTCTCACCAGGTTGCTCTCTAAATTGGAACGGGCATTTACAAGAGAACCTATGGATTTAGATTATATGGAGTTTACATGTAGACAGGAATTGCATCTTTGTAATGCCCTTCCCAGACACATTGATGTGCCTACAGACATATTACAAGCCTTGCAGGAACTATTAACGCTTGTGACAGATCAGATAGAACGTAATAGTGGAAGAAATATGCCAATTGACACAGTACCTGGAGAGACAGGGCATCCTAGGGTAGACATTGAGCAGGGTTGCCAACTCTCACGCATTGAGCGTGAGACACACGCATTTGATCGTTTTCACACGCTCTCACGCCACACTTCCGATATCTCACGCCGAAAAAAAATATCCAGTTTATTTACCTCAGATCCACATATATGATTCAATACGTTACTAGTTCGCTAGCTCTGGCGCCATCCACCGGCGATATAACACTGAATCTGTGTCCATTTTACGTTGCCCCCCCCCCCCCCCCCCCCCCCCCCGCTAAACAACTTTCGTTCAGTTTGAATTTATTTTAAATAAAGGCTGAATTTCAGTAGTTTATAGATGCCAAGAGCAACTGATGATAAGCAAGATGGCTCCTGTCAGAAATACACGTGTTATAAGAGGTGGTAGGGTATTTTGTCAACTCCGTCAGCTGTCAACACCATCAGGATTTGTGTCTGACGGTGTTGATCCTTTCTCTGATGGTGTTGACAAATGCCACTAAAGTGTGTTATTTAACTGTTATGTAGTTGATATTAACATTTCATTAATATTACTTCCTATGTATTTTACTGCTATTTCTATTGTACAGATTTATGCATTGATTGTCAGGCTAGAATGACAAAAGGGAAGCTGTCAGTAGAGGAGTGTAAGAGAAGGAACAGGGAGTATCAAAAAATTAACAGCCAGCTTGAGCTGAAAGAGCTTTCTGAGAAAAGAGAGGCAAAGGTGGAGAAATAGGGTGAAGGAGGGGAAAATAAAAAAATATCAGGGATTTGGAAGAAAGAGCAAAGAGGCAAAAGAGAAGGTTTTGGAAACAAGCACAGAGAGAATCAAGAGAACGCAGAAAAAGAGCACAGGAAGGACAGCAGAATCTAGACACCCCTCCACAGAGTGTTACAAAAAAAGAAAGATAAGCAGAGAAAGAAACTTGAACGCAGAAAACAAGATTTACATTTACGGCATTTAGCAGACGCTCTTATCCAGAGCAACTTACAAAGTGCTTTGCATCCAATCACAGAATTCATCCTAGGAAATAGTACGGATAGGCCAGAATTCAAGATACCATTGAGTCAGACTACTACTAAACTACAGGAGTCAATATCATTACCTAGTGTTTTGCAAGTTAAATGTTTGCCAAGAAGCACAAATGACCATAGACAAACATACAATTTAAGAACAATGGCAAGTGGTATCAGCTGAGTTAGTGCTCTGGTAAGAACTCAACAAACAGGTGAGTCTTTAGTCTACACTTGAAGATAGCATTAGACTCTGCAGTCCTAGCAGCTAATGGAAGATCATTCCACCATCTTGGAGCCAGGACGGAGAATAGTCTGGAGCTTTGTCTTCCATGAGACTTTAAGCATGGAGTTTCGAGTCGAGCCAATATCAATATGAGATGACATAAGACTCACCTCGGACCCAAACACAGATGATGCTTCAAGGGAGTAAACTCAGAAACCCTTTAATTAAAGGAATACTGCTCTTCCACCATGTGTTGACTTCAGAGCTGTAAAGAAGTGCTCCTAATGCTCACAGAAGAGGCAAACTGGTATCACAGCTCTCTGGGCGAATACTCAAAAAATATCGTCTTATGCATCGGGTTCGTGAGTTTGGCTTGAGTTACAAAATGCTGGGAGAAAAGATGCCAAAACAATGAAAGCCTGGTTTCCTCCAGACCATCTCCTCAAGTGTTCATCATTTTTTTGAAAATAATGCAAGAATAATAAGACATTGTCTGATAAGCAAGACACCATCACTGAAGATGTTGAAGGAGGTCATGGAGAGAGAGCCCAGCAGTGGACCTATGGGCACAACAACTACAATAGAGCCTGGTGATGTTCAGACTGGAGATCGGCTTGTTGTCATTTATGAGGATCAGTGGTGGCTGTCTAAAGCCTTAACAATTGACCAAGAGCACCAAGATGTCCAGGTTGAATTTTTTCACCCACACGGGCCAAATGTTAGGTTTCAACAAAGACAAGGATGTCGGGATGTCTGCTTTGTGCCATTTCCAAATGTTCTAGTCAAGCTCAATGACCCATCATCACCAGTTCATACAAGCAGAACCAGGAAATATACCAAATATCTGCAGAGGTCATGGACTTCATAGATGAGGAACTCATGAATCGTCTGTTGCCTGTTGTTTAAAGTCCATTGACTGCCCTGAGCAGTGAAAATATGTGTCCAAATCCGTGTATTTTGTCCAATGATGTTTTAAAATGATGAATTGTATGAATTGATGAATGGTATGAATTGATGAATGATATGAATTGTTTTCTGGTGGTCATTTTTAATAAAGTTCCTGTTCCATGTTTGTCACCACCGTCAGTTGTGTGTCACCACCGTCGACATATTGTCAACTCCGTCAGATGTTTTTTAATGTATTTTTTTCTTGTAAGAAAGTTCTATATCTTAATCCCCCAAGGTTTCCTAATAAAATTGTTGCATTTCCAAAATAAATGTGTAATTTTCATGCTTCTAAATATAACTGTTTCTTATGGAGATTAAATAAAAACTTTTCAAATCTATGTGACCTTAACTGTAATAATTCCCAGTGAATAATCTACCTTTTAAAAAGTGATATAAAGTGATATAATTAATTTGTTCATAAAACAGAGAACAAAGAAACTGCAAAGAGTCAAAATATCTGGAATAGGTTAATTCAAAATGTATTTCTTTACATCTCTATGTGTCTGATGGTGTTGACAAAAATCTAGTGCTTATTCCACAAACGTGTAAATTATAAAATAATGTTACGCTTGGGAGGTTGTTCCAAAACATGGTAAAATAGCCAAAGCCTCATTCAACAACACTGTATGAAAATATTTTTAAAATAATCCAGAAATATTTTTAGAAAGTTAAAACCTGTTTTGTCCCTGATATCAAGAATCACTGGTTAGTAAAAGGCTAAACGTAAGTAGACTGTCATTTTACTCGTATAGTAAGTAATTAGATTTGTTCATTGGGTTCCAAAAATGTTTTCTAGGTACAACATTGTATTGTTTGGTGCAGTGGATGGATATTCGAGGAAGATAATTTCTTAATTTCACTTGGTTTGCTAATATACTTCTCACAGAAACGGCTTCATGCCATAATTTATGTACTACGAACACTAGAATCCTTGTTTTGTTAAAAGAACCAGTTGTCTTCACTTAATAATACAGGTGATGTGCCTGACTGCTTCTACCAACAACTTTGCATCCACTGCATTTCCTGCTTTCAAGGAGGCAACATTTTTGCAGTTTAAATAGATTTGAAACATTGCTACATACACCTGAGGATTTTTGTTGCATTATTACAAGCTCAAATAGTTCAAATTAATTCAAAATCAAATTTTATTTATATAGCGCTTTTTACAACAATTGTTGTCACAAAGCAGCCTTACAAGTGCCGAGTCCTAGCCCCCAGTGAGCAAGCCAAGGCCGACAGTGGCAAGGAAAAACTCCCTAGTTTTTTGCATGAGGAAGAAACCTTGAGAGGAACCAAGACTCAGGGGGGGAACCCATCCTCCTCTGGCCGACACCGGTCACCATGACAACAACAACAATTTAGACAAAGAAATAAAGAAAAGGAAAAGATGTAATAATGTCCATCATGGTGTAGGCTTATCCGGTCAGGCAGTAGGTGGCTGGCACAGGATGGATCGCTTGTCTCTCCTCATCCCATTTTTCCTCGAGCAGGCGGGCAGCCATGTGGAGAAAATAAAACAGAGAGAATTAGCTCTGTACGGGGACATATACAGGACAGATGAGATTATGAAAATTTCTGGAGTGTGGCAGCAACTCTGGCATTAATTGAAATTATTACAGCCTAGCTAAAAAGGCAGAACCAGAAGGTAACATAGGATTGGGGGCATTCTGAGACAATGGCAACCATCCACTGCACTGTCAACAAAATTGAGTGACCATGAGCAGTGACAGGATGACAGCACCAGTGTCCCAGTCTACCATAAAACCCTTCGTCTATGAACCCCTGGATCTGTACCTTTATCTAAGGGGGAATATTAATTATCAAACACTAAACCAAATAGGTGGGTTTTCAACCTAGACTTAAAGATTGTGACTGTGTCAGAGTCCCGGATGCATTTTGGAAGGTTGCTCCAAAGCTGGGGGGCCTTACAAGAAAAGGCTCTTCCCCCCTGCTGTTACCTTATTAATTTGTGGAACTAATAAAAGACCAGCACCCTGTGATCTTAGTGGATGTGGGGGTTCATAGTAGGAAATAAGTTCCTGGAGGTATTCAGGAGCAAGCCCATGCAGTGCTTTATAAGTTAATAATAGAATTTTTAAATCAATACGGAATTTAACTGGGAGCCAATGCAGGGCTGATAGGACTGGTCTAATATGCTGAAATGTTCTAGTTCTGGTCAGAACTCGGGCATTTTGAACTATTTGAAGTTTATTTAGATTCATATTTGAACATCCTGACAGTAGTGAGTTACAGTAGTCTAATCTGGAGCTAATAAAGGCGTGCACCAATTTTTCTGCATCATCCTGTGATAATGCATTTCTTAACTTGGCAATGTTGCAGAGATGTAGAAAAGCTATCTTAGTAGTATTATCTATGTATTTATCAAATGAAAGGTCGGAGTCGAGTATGACGCCTAGGTTTTTGGCTACTGTGCCAGGTGTAATGGGGTAGTCTGCAAGATTAAGCATTAGATCTGGAATTTTCTGTCTTGAGGCCTTAGGGCCCAGGAGAACTCCTGTTTTGTCCTCATTTAGTTGGAGTAAGTTTAGAGACATCCAGCATTTAATATCTCTTACACAGGCCTCAATTTTTCTTAAACTGAGTTTGTCATCAGGTTTGGCTGATATGTAAAGTTGAGTGTCATCTGCATAGCAGTGAAAATTGACACCATGTTTGTTTATAACTGTGCCAAATGGTAGCATATATAATGTAAATAATAGTGGTCCTAAGATGGAGCCTTGCGGGACCCCATATTTAACAATTGTACATTTGGATGGAATATTATTGAGCTCTACAAACTGATGGCGATTTGTCAAGTAAGAGTTAAACCATGAAAGGGCTGTGCCTGAGACACCAACCCAGCGTTCTAACCACTTTAGCAAGATCCTATGATCAATTGTGTCAAAAGCTGCACTAAGACCAAGAAGCAGTCTTTCAATTTTTTTCTAACTAAATGTTGTGAAATACCATGCTGAACAAACTGGACAATTCATAGTTAGTAGTTCATTGTAGTACTAGGATATATATTTTGATGTGTGACTGGTCAACTGTGTGTGTTACAGGGTCAGAGCTGACCAAGGGGTCGAAAATGTTGACATTGCCATCAGTGTTCGTGGGACAGACAGGGGAAGCTTTATGTCTGGCAAAAGTGTTCATAATCAAAGGTTCACCTAATCAATCATGTTTCACCACACATTTGAGGCATATATTTCCCCGAGATTCTTCATTGAGGTCCTTCATTTCCTTGAAGGAAATGTCCTTAATTAAGGAATCAGTAAAGTACAAATCTAATTTAATCTAAACTATATTGTAACATTACAAATGTTTTTCTTCCATTTGTGTTGCTTTTAAAAAGTAGAATCACTGTATATAAAATATTTGACAGCAATGTGTAAATTGTTGTGTCACGTTGAGGATCCCGGCCTCTCCCTTTTGGGCGTGTGTCAACGTTGTCCACGTGCTTTGTCTGCGTCAGTGGATATTCGTGGTTGGGGGTTATGTCGTGTGATTAATAAGTCTCACCTGTGAATCGTCTCGTGATCACGTGGGGCTAATGTGGTTTGTCTATTTAATGTGCGCTCGCGCAGTGTCCTGTGCTCGTCGTTGTCTAAGTCTGCACGTTGTGAGCGTCGTCTGTGTTACTCGTGCGCTATTGCGCAATACCTGTGCACTTAATAAAGTGACCGTGAGTAAATTGAAGGATTCTGTGTCTCGTCCGTCTGCTGCCTCCCGCGTCAAAGAACGACGAGCCGTCAAGAGACACCAAGACATGCCAGGCTACAAGCCAAAGCCCAAGAAGGGCAAGAAGCCGGGTAAGCGGCATCACTTCCCCCGCGCCGCGGCTCCACGCCGACTCTGGAGCTGCTAATGCAGGACCCGGAGTGTGCGTACCTGTTGTGTGCGGCTCGGGAGACGGCCATACCCGAGCTGGCGGAAGAGTACCGCCGGACAGCCGCGCGGGTATGGGTCGAGAGGCACCCCTCTCCTTCCTGGGCACTTCCGCCCCGGGCGACCACAAAGAGGAGGAGGAGGGAGAGGAGAGGAACTTCCCCCCGCGCTACGGAACCGCGTCCCTGCTGCGTCAGGCGCGGGAGCACCACTACCCCGAGGCGGCGGAGAGGCTCCGCCAAGAGGCGGTAAGGCTGTGGGAGAAGTACCGCCCCTTCCCTCTAGGGATCCATCACCCCTGCGGGTAGGCTCCTTCGCACTCTGCGGGACGGAGGGGACTCCCGAGAGCGAGTTCGGGGTCGAGGACTCCGAGGAGGAGGAGCAGGAGGACGACGAGGAAGGCTACCCTCCCTCGTTGTGCGACGCCTCCACCATCTACTACGGAGAGGAGGGGAGGAAGCCTACCCCCCGTCGGTGAGCGAGGCTTCCCCCGTCGACCACGGCGAGGAGGAGGGGGAGGAGTCGGAGGAAGACAACCACCTCCCTCCGCCCGTGGGTTCCACTCCTACCGTAGAGGAGGGCGGGGAGGAGGAGGAGGACTACCCTCCGTTGGGGTGCTCCACACCCACCGCTGACTACGGTGAGTCGGAGGATGACTCCTATTCGGAGAAGGAGGAGGACAGTCCGCCGTCCTCGGAGAGATCCGTTGGGACCGTTAAGGGGAGTGCGGAGAGCCGTCCACCCTCCGATCGCTCCGGCGAGAGCACAATGGACTACTCCCGGGGTGGCAGCCCGGAGCAGTCCATGGAGTGGAGCCGGGTGAAGGAGGAAGACATGGACATTGACAAGGAAACCCCAACCGGCCCGCACGGGGCGTCCGCCAGCCGCGGTGCACCAGGCGCGCAAGCCAGTCGCGGTGCATCAGGCGCGCAAGCCAGTCGCGGTGCACCAGACGCGCAAGCCAGTCGCGGTGCACCAGGCGCGCAAGCCAGTCGCGGTGCACCAGGCGCGCAAAGCCAGTCGCGGTGCACCAGGTGCGTCTGCCAGCCGCGCTGCTCCCAGCGGAGGCTTCGCAGCGAAGCCTGGCGGAGGATCGACCACTGCGGCTCCCGATCTCTCTCCCCTCTTATCTCTACTCCTGGCGCGCAGCCTGGCGCCTGTTATGTGTTTGTCTGTGCCAGTGTTCGTCAGTCTTCCCGTGTGTTTGCCAAACCCCCTGTTCCCGTTTGTGCCTCTTTGTGTGAATATGCCAGTCTGTGTGTTTGTTTCTGTCCCGTTCAGTGTGTCTAACGTCTTTTCCCCCGTCTTCCCAGGGAGGGTGTGCTAGGCGATTCGTAACGGACGCTTCGCCAGGGGCAGTCACCTCCCAGGCGCAGGACTGAGCGCGTCGGATCCGCCCATCGTCGTGGGTTCGGGGCACTCGGTCCTGTTGGCACCCCGGGACGGGTAGTGCCCTTGGAGGGGGCGTCTGTCACGTTGAGGATCCCGGCCCCACCCTTTTGGGCGTGTGTCAACGTTGTCCACGTGCTTTGTCTGCGTCAGTGGATATTCGTGGTTGGGGGTTATGTCGTGTGATTAATAAGTCTCACCTGTGAATCGTCTCGTGATCACGTGGGGCTAATGTGGTTTGTCTATTTAATGTGCGCTCGCGCAGTGTCCTGTGCTCGTCGTTGTCTAAGTCTGCACGTTGTGAGCGTCGTCTGTGTTACTCGTGCGCTATTGCGCAATACCTGTGCACTTAATAAAGTGACCGTGAGTAAACTGAAGGATTCTGTGTCTCGTCTGTCTGCTGCCTCCCGCGTCACAGTTGTCATTAGAATTCATTAATAAAGGTCAGAGTGATTGAGAGGCTACAATTCAAAGGGTTTCAGCCAAGTCTCTTGCTTGTTCATTTGCTAGCTGGAACCAATTCTTTCTTGTGTCTGCATTAAACTGATTAAAATACATTCCTAGGATTGAATGTCTGTGGCGTGATGTCAGGACCTGTGTCACCTCAAAGTACTACAACATGCTTCAGAGTTTGGAGAAGGTTCAGCTTCTTGATGTTTACTCCACAGGTTGGGAACCCCAGTCACTCTTAATGTATCAGAAAAACATGGATAATTGAATAGTTGCAGTAGCCTTCTAATAAACCTGAACATGCATAAAAGGTCATTGGAGCCAAACCATTACCAAATTTTCATTGTTCCTCTCATTCCGTTTTTGCATGAGTTTCAAAAACTTTTTTTGCTTTAATTGGAAATTTGTTAAACATTTTGACTACCAACAATGGCTAAAATTTGTGCAGTAAATTAAAACACCATTTATTGGTAAGCATTACTTATGTTTAACTCCTACCTTACACTTAACAGAAGACATTTTCACTGTCCACAGTTTTCCTGCCAAAACTGAAGAAAGACCTTGAGGCTTTTGTGGAAGGTTGGAACAGTCATCCCATCCGGACGGAAAACAACATGATTCCTGAGCAATTACGGATGTACCAACCTTAACCAACCTTAGAAATACCAATATTAACCAGCCAGAGGATGCTGAGGTATCTTCCCCCTTTTAAGAATCCTGCTGCTGCTGTTTAAGCTTCTATAATTGTTTGGTACTAGCAATAGTCTGTGACTATAGTATATTTAGTTTTTGCAGTTTGGTGGTATTTGGTGGTATTTCCCATAAAATTGGGTAGACACAATTAGTGATTTTAATTTGTCAAACTCAGATGATAAAAAACAGCAGTTATAAACTACTGTTTGATTGCTCCAGCAAACAATATAGACAGTGACAGTTCCTAATTCTGCAGTAGTATCATACATTTAAAATAGTCCATTCTGTTGTGTTGGACCGTTACATTTATTGTCCAATGTAGTGTGTTCAAAAAAGACTAAATCAAATCAAATCAAATATATTTGTATAGCGCTTTTCACAACACATGTTGTCACAAAGTGCTTTACAGTATTTACAAGGTTAACAATACTATGGGTCCAAATCCCTAATGAGCAAGGAAAAACTCCCTAGATGGTGGGGAATAGGAAGAAACCTTGGGAGGACCAAGACTCAAAAGGGAACCCATCCTCCATTGGGCGGCCCGTTAACACACAAATTACACAAAAACAAATTATACAGATGAATACACAAGTCACAAACAAATCACACAACCAGGCTAAGTATAAGGTAACTAGAATTAAAGTTCTGGGTGTTGATATTATCAATGTAAATGTCTTCCGTGTCGGAGTGATGATACTGGTATTGAAGGCTCCGACTGCAGTGTTACTTCCCAAGTGAACCTCAGAGAAGAAAGATATGTGATGTGGTAAATATGTAACAGATTGTTCAAAGGCCAAACTAAACAGATAAGTCTTTAGTCGAGTTTTAAACATTGAGACTGTCTGAGTCCCGAATAAAGGCAGGAAGATTATTCCACATATTATATAATTAATATAATTCCATTATATAGGTTTTACAGTAAAAGAATTATCTCCTTCTTGCCTCGGATCAAGGCTATGTATCTCTGTTAGTTCTTCTTGATATTAGTGCATCATTCGACACAATAGATCAGGGGTGTCAAACTCATTTTCACCGCGGGCCACATCAGCATAATCGTTACCCAAGGAGGGCCATATGTAACTTATAAATGTACCCACTCCTTAAATGTTAAATATCTCTGAATTTATTACTTATTCAAGTTACAAATATTACAGATATATTTGCGTAAAAAAATGTAAAAAATGTTAATAAAATGTTTGCTTGTTGCTCTGTTATTATAACATAAATCCTTTAAATTTGTTAGGTTATGAAACCCACATTACTCCATCAATCAACGATCAAACTATCCAAGTGAATAAAGAAAAATGATCAAATATATTACATTTACTTTGTTCAAAACTTGAAATATCAAATAACGCTCCTTCTAAAAAAGACTGAAGTGCGGTGATTTATTCAGCCACAACAAAGCAGCTTTTACTGCCGTTTCATTTGTGGTTGTGAACACATTCTGTTGCGATCGCACTTTGCTTTTTAATTCTTTGACAGTTCGTTGTTTTTCTTGATGGCTAATTTTGGCATACTTAGCTCCGTGTTTGGTCGCAAAATGCTGACGTATATTATACTCTTTCTATATAATTTATATTATACTCATAGCCGTTTTTCACCTTGAAGCGCAAACATCGCTTTCTTAAAACACCCTTCTATCTGCAGCGATTCTTTTCTTCCTGGACATTTTGGCATCATTATTTGTATTTCTCAATTACACTTATTGGGAAAATTGCGTCGATATGGAAACTGTAGTGTCGAGATGCCGTCACTTCTTGCATAACATAATTGTGGGAAATGTAGTTTTTGCTCACTTTTACTTCTTTTTTTGACAATTTGGCTTTTTAAGCTCTCACGGGCCACATAAAATGACGCGGCGGACCACATTTGGCCCACTGGCCTTGAGTTTGACACCTGTGCAATAGATCATAGGATCTTGCTAAAACGGTAAGAACGCTGGGTTGGAATCTCAGGCAGACCTCTTTCATGGTTTTACTCTTACTTAACTAATCGCTATCAGTATTAGAGCTCAATAATATTCCATCCAAACGTACAAAAGTGAAATATGGGGTACCACAAGGCTCCATTTTAGGACCACTATTATTTACAATATATATTCTACCATTGGGCACAGTTATAAACAAACATGGTGTCAATTTTCACTGCTATGCAGATGACAATGTACTTTACATATGAGCCAAACCTGATGACAAACTCAGTTTAGGAAAGATTTAGGCCTGTGTAATTTTAAATGCTGGATGTCTCTAAACTTCCTCCAACTTAATGAGGACAAAACAGAAGTACTCCTCCTGGGCCCTAAGGCCGCAAGACAGAAAATTCCAGATCTACTGTTTAATCTCGCAGACTACCCCATTACACCTGGCACAGTAGCCAAAAATGTAGGCGTCATACTCAACTCTGACCTATCATTTGATAAATACATAGATAATACTACTAGGATAGCTTTTCTACATCTCCGCAACATTGCCAAGTTAAGAAGTACATTATCACAGGATGATGCAGAAAAATGTTTATAATATCATCTGTCCTGTATATGTCCTTATACAGAGCAAATCTTCCCTGTTTTATTTTCTCCACATGGCTGCCCACCTACTCGAGGAACACTGAGATGAGGAGAGACAAGCTTTTCCAGAGATCCATCCTGGGCCAGCCACCTCCTGCCTAACCGGATATGATGGAGGACCAACCCACCGCCCTGACAAACCAGTGTGGATGATGGATAAAGGGTTATGGATAGGACTAAACATAAATTACATAAAGGGCACATGTATAACATTACCAACCATCAAGACATTTGGGACTATACAGGACTTGCATAAAGAACTCATGTTTATAAATCTACACCAAGATGGACTTTAACCCTCACATTTTTTCCTTTTCTTTTTTTCGGTCTTGCTCACTAAATTGTTGTTGTTGTCATGGTGACCGGCGTTGGCCAGAGGAGGATGGGTTCCCCCCTGAGTCTTGGTTACTCTCAAGTAGGGTTGCAACGGTATGAGATTTTCACGGTATGATAACCGTCTCAGGAAATACCGCGGTATCACGGTTATCACGGTATCACAGTTTGTTACATATATTATTAAAAGATACACTGACCCTTAAACAAATTGCAACAAAAGTTTATTTTTGTTCAATTAACTATTTATTGTAGAAACCTGGAACTATTGCAGGCCTATACAAAATGTCTCCTTTAAAAAAATTAGCTGTACACCTGTTTATAAATACTGCAAAATTAGAGAAACCTAAATCATGGATTTCAGTAGGCCTACAATTATTTAAGTTTAAATTATTTAATATCTGATACACTGAGCCTGGGTCTGGTTTTAACATATGAAAAACAGGCACGTCAGAATAAAATCATATAAATGAATGGCGTCTTTCACATCCAGTGAAAGCAAAGACCTTAAAAAGCTAGGTTTATACTTTCGCGAGTGACCATAGTGCGAACCTCCGCGAACACCCCTCAAAAACGGGAAGGAACATTTACCTGACGAATTTTAATGTTGCTTTGTGTTTCAGGTTTGAAAAGTGCTGAAATTTAGGCTAAAGTACTTGAAAATGCTTGAAACTGTAACTACTTCGTTTAACAACAAATATCTGTCTGACTGAACAGTTCTTTTGTATTACGTTAACTTGTAATTCCAGGACGAAACATGAGAGAATGTGAAGACTAGGGGTGGGCATAGATTAATTTTTTAAATCTAGATTAATCTCACTGAAATCTTGAAATTATTCTAGATTAATCTAGATTAATCTATATTAAAATGGCTCATATGCGTGCTACCCAAGTGACTAAAAGTCAGTTTTTGAGATAGGGTTTCTTAATACAGAGGGTGCATTAGACCAGGGGCTCATCTCCTGTTTCCAAAATGCATCAATGACTGCTTGAGGAAGCTGTTCTACTTTAATACTTGAAGAAAAAAAACATGCTCAATAAAATGTAGGCTACTCGTGTTCAACGGTTTATTCAGTTAAACATGAATTTGTAAGCCTACATACTGTACATTAAAAGGGGTTGATAACATGTTTATTGCATCTAAACGTGATATTTGAAATGTAAGCCAACATTTAGTACATTTAACCTCACGGACGTAATTTGGGGGGGGGGACTTTTTCAAAAGCTGGTTTCGGTCCTCTGCAGTTTTAACGGTTAAAAAGAAATATTTAAATAGCGACGAATCTAGCGCTAGGACCATGCAGAAAACGACCGCTCCGAGCTCCGCTCTGGTAACACTTTACGTTCCTAAAAATGAATTTTCCATGAAGCAAACCTGGCGACTTCGTGGCTGCATCCATGTAAACACACGTACGATTTGTAATTCACAGGTTTGAAAACTCGTTTTCGCCCCTACTGTGCAATTTGGTTAGGAATACAGCTAGGGTTGCCACCTAGGTCTGACAAAAAACAAGGATACTGTCATACGCGAACGTAAATTGTTGATGGGGGGTGGCGAACATAAAATGGACACAGCAAGAAAAAAATATGGATTTAAATAGTCTAAATAGTCGTTTGAACTAACTTAGTGAAAACTGGGACAATAAATTTTTTTTTTTTTTTGCCGGGACCGACTATTTAAGAGGAAAACCGAGACAAACCGGGACAGCGACCTGAAAACCGGGACAGTCCCAGGAACAGTCCCGGGACAGGTGGCAACCCTAAATACAGCCGAGCTAAACTATCAAGTTGAAAGTCATCATAGTTTGCTTACCCATTTTGACCCAGTTCCCAACCCAACTTTAAGAATAGATTAACGGCGATAATTTTTATATCGCCCGATAAGAATATCAAATTAACGACCGCCGTTAACGCCGATAACGGCCCACCACTAGTGAAGACGTTAAGATTGGGGGTTTTGAAAATAAACAACCATTAAATAATGTGATCAAAAAGCGAATTAGAATCATTGAGTATATGTATAAATATTTAACTTGATTACGTTTAACGTGCTGGGAAATATTGAAATAGACCTTGAAAGTGACGTACAAATGCTTTAATTCCACCTTGTATAGGTGTATGAACCCTGCAAACATGACTTTGTTCATTGCGCTGAGACGGTGCACGCGAAGTTACAAAGTTCGAGAAGCTGCACGACCTCACGAATCGACAGCGCGCGAGACACTCACGCACGGCTAGCCAACGCGATTACGTCATTTTCGCCGCTGATTTTAGTTTATCCTTTTTTTGTTAAAAATTGTTAAGTCTGATGCACTTTCTGACATTCTCACCGCTGTGTGCTGAGCTGAACCGGAGTGGATTTGCGCATGCGCGGGTGAGGTTCTCAGCTGGCTTGCCTTTTACCGGTAATAAGCAAACGCTCACGGTATGA
Source organism: Brachyhypopomus gauderio (assembly GCF_052324685.1). NCBI lineage: Eukaryota > Metazoa > Chordata > Actinopteri > Gymnotiformes > Hypopomidae > Brachyhypopomus > Brachyhypopomus gauderio. The sequence goes on from NC_135214.1 coordinate 8,715,181, forward strand.
TAACCGTGCATTTTAATACCGTGGTATACCGTGAAACCGGTTACCGCTGCAACCCTACTCTCAAGGTTTCTTCCTCATGCCCTTAGGGAGTTTTTCCTTGCTACTGTCGCCCTTGACCTGCTCACTGGGGGCTTAGACTCGGACAACACATGTTGTAAAAAGCTTGATTGATTGATTGGTTTCCTTCCTCCTCATAGGCCTTATGATATAGCCTACTACCTGGTACCAGTCCTCCCAGAGGTTGTCTCTTCTCGTTGGCTGCCTCTGAGCATAAGGCTATGGAGGAGTACATTCAGGAGGCTTTAGCTGCAGGGTTCATCCATCCCTCTTCACCCGCTGGTGTGGGGTTCTGAGTGGTGATGAGTGGAAGACAGCGTTCATCATACCCTCCGGTCACTATGAGTATCTGGTGATGCCCTTTGGGTTGAAGAACGCGGTTGCTGTCTTTCAACGTTTCATTAATGAGGTCCTTCGTGAAGCTCTAGATTGGTACGCCTTCGTATATTTGGATGACATCATAATCTACAGCAAAACCGAAGGTGAACATGTTAAGCATGTGCAGAGTGTTCTCCAGCTCCTCATGGAAAATCACCTCTTCGTTAAGTTGAAGAAGTCCCTTTTCCACACCGAGGAAATGAGCTTCTTGGGTTTTACCGTGGCTCGGAACACCCTGGCCATGGATCTTGCTAAGGTCAAAGGATGTCACTTAATGGCCAGTTAGTTCCCACATCACTTCGCCTGGTTCAAAGGTTCTTAGGTTTTGTTAATTTCTATCGGCGGTTCATTAAAGGGTACAGTGATTGATGTTGCGGGGCCACTGATGGCTCTTACTAAGAAGACCCCGGGTCCTTTTAGATGGACCGAGGAGGCACTTTGATGCCCTCAAGGAGTGCTTCACATCCGCTCCAGTATTCTTGCCTGATCCTGATCTCCCTTTTGTCGTTGAGGTCGATGCCTCAGACCAGGGAATCGGAGCTATACTGTCTCAACGTTTGGGTTCTTATCACTCCCATCGTCTCACACCTGCCGAATGCAACTACGATAAGGAGCTACTTGCTGTCGAGCTGGCCCTTGAAGAATGGAGGCACTGATTGGAGGAGGCCAAACACCAGTTCATGGTCTGGACAGACCATAAAAACCTGGCCTACCTCCAACAAGCAAAATTTCTCAATTCTAGGCAGGCTAGGTGGTCCCTGTTCTTTGGACATTTTGATTGTATTCTCTCCTATCACCCAGGGATTAGGAATGCTAAACCTGATTCCCTCTCCCGTCAATGGGAGTCCCCTCCTGATCAGTGAGACACCAGCACTGTCATCCCCGCAACCAAGATTGTGGCTCCTATCCAGTGAGATGTTGAGGCCGCTGTTAAGCAATCCCTGGCTACTATTCCTAGCCCTGGTGATGAACCTGCTGGGTGATTTGTCCACCCATGCCTACACAAAAGAGTAATGGAGTGGGGACATGACTCACCCTTTGCTGCACATCCTGGCTCCCAGTGCACCCTTGGGCTTCTTCAAAGATGATTTTGGTGGCCTGGCATGGATCAGGAGGTCAGGAACTTTGTCGGGTCATGTGTTGTGTATGCTAGGGGTAAGACTTCACGAGCCAGGCCAGCTGGACTGTTACATCCTCTGCCTATTCCGTCGAGACCATGGACCCATGTGTCCATGGATTTCATTACGGGGTTATCCCCCTCCTAGTGAAATACTGCCGTACTAGTCATGGTGGACCAATTTTCTAAGGCCGCCAAATTTGTGGCATTACCTAAGCTCCCATCAGCCAGTGAAACTGCTTCCCTCTTTCTACGCCATGTTGTACGCAATCACGGGTTTCCGCTTGACATAGTCTCTGATAGGGGCCCCCAGTTCACTAGTCGTTTTTGGGGTATTTTTCTTAACCTGCTATGGGCTAAGGCTAGTTTGTCATCTGGGTTTCACCCCCATACTAATGGCCAGCCCGAACAGGTGAATCAAGACCTAGAGCAAACCCTTAGGTGCCTGGCATCTTTCAATCCCTCCTCCTGGTCTGACCATCTCATCTGGGTAAAGTATGCCCACAACACCGTTTGGCACTCCGTGTTAGGGATGTCACACTTTGAGTGCCTCTTCGGCTATGCTCCCCCTATGTCCGCTGACCAGGAGGCTGAAGTGGCAGTGCCAGGAGCTAATGCCCTGGTTCGGCGCTGTTGCTTGGCCTGGAAGAAGGCCCATAAGGTTTTGCTGTCTGCTTCCTCTTCCTACCCCTGTAACACAGATAAGCATCGGCTCCGCGCCACTTCCTTCCATCCAGGGCAATGGGATTGGCTGTCAGCCAAATATCTGCCGGCGCACAGTGGGACCAAGAAGCTGGTCCCTCGCTACCTGGGTTCATTTAAGATCATTCAGCGCATTAATCTGGTTTTCCTACCGTCTTGCACTTCCCCCGTCGCTCAGGGTTCATCCGGTGTTCCATGTCTCTCGGCTCAAGCCCTTCTTGTGTACTCTGCCACAGGCCACTGATCCTCCTGCCTCGCGCATGATTGGTGGGGGTTCGGCTTACACTGTCCGTCGGAGATACTCCATAGTAAGAGGGCAGTGTAACATTAATATCCATTACTTATGTAGGGGAAACAAATCTAAAGCTACAGAAAAAATATGACCAAGTTATTTTACTTGTCTCTGGACTGGTATATGTAACATTGTGAGGCTTGCAGGATGAAGAGACGAGTTGCATACAACAGACACGTAGCAGACACGTAACACTTACGACACAGACTCAAAGACGAGTACGGAGCAAAACGAACGCACACAATATATACTTAACACACAACAAGCACCACATGTACAACATTGGATTAATGAGACAGGTGAACATTTTCATAGTGTGTCCTTTTTAACAGCAGTTAAGGATTGTTAAAGATTATTTGTAATTAAGCAATGCCATGAACATTTCACATGTGCTGAGCATTATTCCTGTCTGTCAGTTATTGACCCATTTTGCTGCATAGTACTCAACTCTGTTTCTTCCCTATTAGGTATGTTTAATTTGTAGAACTGATTTTCAGCTCTCTATAACTATATGCAATAAAACAATGTATCAAATATCCACAAGTGTCTCATGGTTTCACACATTATAGAATACTATAATTATACATTCAGATTATACTCTTTATTTAGCCATCATCAATAAAAGAAAACCCTCCAGACCACATTGACAAATCTGTCTCAGCCCTAACCCAGCAACGGGGTGAACAGCCATAACAACTACAGCTCATTGTGGAGAGTATGATGAAAGCCGTCTGTTACCATTCAGTCCCTACACTCCCCAAATGGTTAACAGAACCCTCAAAATACTGCAATTACTTCCAACCAGACTGAGTGCTCCTGCCTGGTCAGCAAGCCCAATAATTCTAATGGCACACCCAATACATTTCTGTTACAGTGTTCCTTATACTTTATCAACTCCCATCCTTCCTCAGACTAAGCACAAATCTCATGCCTTGGCAGTGACTGGGCCTTGGCAATGTGGCCAAAGATGCAAGCCGCATCTTATTACTACTTTGAGCAGGAGTTTTGTGCTAATTTTGAACAGGTCTAACAGGGAGTTACTTGTCAAGACACACTAAGGTAACCATTCCATAGCCGACCATGCCTGAAAGTTTCACACTTTGGCAGTGGGTAGTGACTGTAATGTACCAGACTTACTAATAATAATAATAATAATTTTTTTTTTATAGCGCCTTTCACAAACCCAAGGTCGCTTTACATAAACATAGTCAAACATAAGAGAGAAGAGTTGGGAGTATCAGCGAGAGTGGAAGTAGTGAGAGAATAGGAAGGTCTTTAGCTGAGCTTTGAAAATAGGAAGAGATGCAGAGGAGCGAAGAGAGGAAGGTAGAGAGTTCCAGAGAGTGGGGGCAGCAACACTGAAAGATCTGCCACCCATAGTGGAGAGTCTGTGTCTTGGAATGACCTGAGCTGACGCGATGGAACGTGAGGGTGCAACAGGTTGGAGAGGTAGACAGGTGTGAGGCCATGGAGGGCTTTAAAAGTCATTAAGAGAATTTTGTAGCAGATGCGTTCTGCAACCGGGAGCCAGTGAAGTTTATGGAGGATTGGAGTGATATGTTCAAATTTTTTAGCTGAGACAAGGACTCTGGCTGCGGAATTTTGGATGTACTGAAGAGGGTGAAGCGTTTTTGCAGGTAGACCATAGAGCAGTGAGTTACAATAATCCAATCTAGTAGTGATGAAAGCATGAACCAGGGTTTCAGCAGCTGTAGGTGAAAGTATGGGCCGAAGCTGAGCTATGTTCCGGAGGTGGAGAAAGGCAGACTTACAGACTGATTTGATGTGTGGTACAAACATGAGGCAGGAGTCAAACAGAACACCTAAATTACGCACAGTAGGCGACTGGCTAACAGAGGTGTCATCAACATTTAGGCTGCATTCAGGAAAGGCAGAGATGGCTGACTTGGTGCCGATAACTATGACTTCTGTTTTAGTTGGGTTTAGTTTGAGGAAATTGCAGCTAAGCCAGTGTGTTATTTCCTGAGTACAGGACAGCAGTGTGGAAGGAGGGAAAGAATCTGTTGGTTTGAAATCAAGGTAGATCTGAGTGTCATTGGCGTAAAAGAGATAATTAAGACTGAAAGAATGGATGATATTGCCAAGAGGTAGTATGTATATGATAAATAACAGGGGACCGAGAACGGAACCTTGTGGCACACCCTGGCTGATTGGAGCAGAAATGGACTTGTGCTTCCCAATACTAACATACTGAGACTTGTCAGTAAGATAAGATGTAAACCAGGATAGCACAGTGCCAGAGAGACCAATACTGGAAAGACGTGAGAGGAGTATGTTATGGTTAACAGTGTCGAAAGCAGCAGTGAGATCAGAGGTGAGTGAGAGGTTAATGAGATGAGAAATGGGGATAGAGATAGCAGGGAGACAGTGCTTCAGGAGTGGAGTTGGAGCAGGATCAAGTTGACATGAAGACGATTTGGACTTGGCAATAATTACAGCAATGTCAACAGGGGAAACAGGAGAAAATTTTGAGAGGGAGGCACTACCAGGACTGAGAGGAAGGGAAGAGAGATCAGGAGGAGGTGGGTTGAGAAAGCCTTTGTTAATAGAGTTAATTTTGTCTTGGAAGTGGTTAAGAAAAGCAGTAGGGATGTCAGGAGAGGATGAGACTGTAGGAGTAGGAGGCCGAGAGAGTTTATTAACAAGAGAGAAGAGTTGCTTGGGATCATGTCTGGAACCTTAAATAAGATTGGAGTAGTATAGGGAACGAGCAGACTTAAGTGCAGCTTTGTAGATGAGCATATGCTCAGAAAAGGCAAGAGCATGCACGTGAAGCCCAGTTCTTTTATAGAGGCGCTCAAGGCGCCGGCCAGCGGTCTTGAGAGTACGAAGCTCGGGAGTAAACCAGGGAGATGTGTGAGTGGCAGGAACAACCCTAGTTTTAAAGTGGGGCTAGTGAATTTAAGATGGAGGAGATAGAGTCATTATAGAAAGAGACTGCATCATCAGCAGAGGAAAGGTTACAGATCATAGTGAAGGGAGAAGCATTAAGATGTAAAGAGAAGGATGAGGAATCAACAGCAGAAAGATTACGGAAGGATATGGAAGTTTTAGAGCGAGTTTTAGGGATGGGAACAGAGATCAGCAGTAATAGCTTTGTGATCAGATATACCCAAACACAAACCAGAGATGTTACTAACATTACAGCCATAGGAAGAAGAGCAAATTAGATCAAGAATATGTCCATGCTTGTGAGTAGGAAAATTGACATGCTGAGTTAGGTCAAAACAATTAAGCAAAGACAAAAAGTCAGTAGATACAGAGGAGGCAGTGTCAATATGGATGTTAAAGTCCCTGAGCATCACTAGAGATGGAGACATGGAGCTAGCGATGGTAAGCAGTTCACTGAGTTCAGACAGAAAGTCAGCTATGGAGAGTTTAGGTGGGCGATATACCAGCAGTAGAATTACGGTAGATTGTCCAGACACCTTTAGAGCCATGTATTCAAAAGCAGAAACTTTATGTAGTTTGCACAGAGTTAGTCTTATATTGTCATTGTAAATGACATCCAGACCACCGCCTCTGCCTGTTAATCTGGGAGCACAGAGGTAGGTAAAGCCAGGAGGGGTAGCTTCATTGAGGGGGATGTAATCTCCCTGTGTCTGCCAAGTTTCAGTCAGACAGAGAATGTCTAGGTGCTTCTGACCAATAAAGTCACTGAGAAGTGGAGCTTTGTCTGTGAGAGAGCTACAGTTAAATAAGGCGAAGTTGAAGAGGCCAGGAGAGACAGAGGGCAGAGATGAGATCGAGATTGTTGCTTGCGGGACAGGGCACAGAGCACCAGCGTCAACTCCACAGCTGGATTTGGCTTTGTACTTCCGATAGCCACGGCCATTTGTCCAGACAGCTGAGATACTAGTTTTGGACGATTGGAACAGCACTGGTCGAGGTTTATGTGCCCGGTGGATATAGCGGGTACGATGAGCGATACCAATAGCGCAGCAATCTTTGTATGTGGACGAGTCGAGACGACGGTGAGTGCGGAGAGAACATAGATCATCCGAAGTGTACACAATCCTGAGACCGGAGGCACTTCCATCGGCAGCAGTAAAAGCCGAGATGACATCCACAGATCCCGACAGGCAGATGACAAAAAACAAGACTCCGGCAGGATACATAGCTAGAGCTACCAAACTCCGCGGCCAGCAGGGCTCTCAAGTTTTGGATTCATGTCAGAGTGTGAGAGTTGTTGACGGGGGGGGGTGGCGAGCGTTAATTGTTGAGCGGGGGGGGGGGGGGGGGGGTGGCGAACGTGAGCTGTTGAGCGGGGGGGGGCGAACGTAAGTTGTTGAGCGTGGTGGGGGGTTTGTATATCGCGATCGATCGCCAGTGGAGGGCGACATAGATATGGATCGGAGGTAAATAAACTAGATTTTTTTTTTCTTGCCGTGTGAAATCGGAAGTGTGAGCGTGTGAAGGCGGTCAAATGCGTGTGTCACACGCTCAATGCGTGAGACTTGAGAGCCCTGGCGGCCAGCAACGCAATGCTACGGCTAGAGCTACGTTAGCCAAACACCACAACCCAGGGCTACGTTAGCCAAACACCACGACCAGTCACCAGAGAGGCAGCTAAACATGCACAAGCAACATAGAGTAGCAAGTGCAGGAGCTAAACCCTCGGCACAGGTAAGCAGAGAAGCTGGGAATAGGAGAGAGGGCTTGTAGCAGCTCAATAGCATGCAGTTAGCAGACTGTTAGTAGCGGCGTAGCCAGAGAAAGGAGCCAGCAGCGAGTGTAAACAAACCTCTAGCAGCAGAGCAGGGGAAAAAAGTCCATGTATCAGCAGGTGGTAAAAGTCAGCAGGAGTTGTATAATAGAAGCAGGAGATATAAATCCACAGAGATTGGAGGAGAGAATTTGCAGGAACAAAATAGAGACTAGCGGGAAGCGGCAAGCTCATGTGCGCACAGCGTTCTCCCACCGGAAACCGGAAATCCTAGTACTAGTGGCACTATTGTAGTGGTTTACATGCAGACATTCTATCTGACCTGGTTTTTAAAAACTTTGACATGGAGCATCTCATTGGTCTCAAAATTAACGTGGCCAATTAATATGACACAAAAGAGAGATAAGATGTCAACAAATTAGAAGCTATGGACCACCTGAGGCAATTTCCTTTTCCATTCCTCCTCCTTAAGACATTCTTAAGCTATATTATCAGCACTCATCGAATTATCATGGATGTTAAGAATATCAAAGCAGTTACTCAGCGACCAATCCCTACATCTGTTAAGGATCTACAATGGTTTCTGTGGTTCACAAATATTCTACAGATGATTTATCAGAAACTATAGTAGTATCACCACTCCTCTCGCTGCTCTCCTTAAATGTTTGTCAAAGAAAATACTATGAAATGTATCCACAAGCCAGGGCTAATTTTGGTTCATTAAAAGGAGCTTTCACCATGGCCCTCATATTCAAATATCCTGACCCATCCACACCAGTTGTATTAGAAGTAGAGACCTCCAATGTGGGTGCCAGGGCAAACTCTATGCTGTGTCCTTCTATTCTTCCAAACTTAGGCCAGCAGAAAGGGACTATAGAAGAGACAATCGGGAGCTTGTTGCTATCATGTTAGGGCGTGAAGTGTGGCGCCACTGGTTGATAGGTGCTTCTTCTCCTGATTCACCATCACATATCAACCCAGTACCCAAAACACTAAACACAGATACCTTCTCCAGATACCTTCTCTATTGTTCATTTGATCTCAACTGTAGTAGCTCCACAGAGGCAAGTTTAATAACCTCTATTCTTATTGAAATTGAATATCAGTTGTGAACTGACAATCCATCATTTCCACCTCTATATGCATCTAATAACAAATATCTACAGCCGCCCCTGTGGCCCCGGTGGTACCCATCTCATTGCACCTTTTTGTGCAATGACAAATAAATTCTATTCTATTCTATTCTATTCTATTCTATTCTATTCTATTCTATGGAATGGAAATTTGACCTTCACTGGGGCATTTGCTTACTTTGAATGACATAAGAACTATACAACAGGCTGGGTCTTTTAAAGGTAGTATACAAGTGTCAAACCTAATGTAGATTTGAGAGTTGGTCAAAATCTGGCTGATTGCATAATATTTAATAATAGAATTTATGTTTTGGTAAAGTATAGGAATATTTTAGGCCACCTATGAACTAATGATCCATTAGGCAGACAACGTGACGTCAAATCCAAGTTATTAACAGCATCCATTAAATAGGAACCTTTTCAATGAGGTTTAAAGCACATACAACCACATGTCAGGACCATTGTCAGTTGTGTTTGCCCTAATTTATGCATTGTCCTAAATCCAACAAATATTTAGTTCCTGGTTATGTAACATCAGACTGATTAGCCATATTGGATGTTCTGTGTTTTTACTGTCACTGAGTTTATTCTGATGTATGCCATAACTAGGTGGCAGGTTGTCTGTGAACAACAGAAATATGTGGAAATCACTTTCTGAAAACAAATGGAAGACAAGCATATCTTTTTTGCTAAATAGTAGGGTTGATACAATGACAGTGAATTGAATGCCTTTGCTATTTTTTTTTGGCCAATTCTCAATTAAAGACTATTTAATCACTTGGCAAAGATAGTCATGTACCTAGTAATAAGAATGACTATTCAACAAATCACAGCAGTTTCATTCAACAGTCTAACCCCATCGGGAGCACTGGTAAAATAATGCAAACGCTTATTACAACAAGAACAGAGCTGTCTAAATGCTGCCAAGGAAAACACATTTTCAACATTTTTCACAGGACTCCATGGGCCATATCTAGCCATACATGCCAAAACGAACTGTCAGATAATGGCCTTTTAAAAACATTTTAGGAATAGCCTATATTTGTGTTTGTAGAAAAACAAGGCATTGGAAGTACTCCATTATATTTTAAACCCCCACTTCACACCACCAAAGCATTCATGAGGGATTTCTGGCAGAGCTAGTCCAATGCATCAGTGAGGGAAGTAGCTCTTCGTTAAAACTAGGCCATCCAACAATGGCTGGCTGTGAGTGCTGGGATGAGGTTCATTGCTCCAGGATGTTTGGCTCACAGTGCATGGATGACACACGTCCAAGGGCAACTTGGTGGAAGCACAAGGTCACTGTGCACATCAGCTCTTTCTGAGTTTGGGGCTTATAAAACTCAGTCATGCCCATGAACATGCTCATCTCATTTGTGCAGCTACTATTTAGCTGTCTCTGAGTATACAGCTCCAGGCAGTCAAAGAATTTTTTTTTATGAGCACACTTAAAATGCACCAGAACACACTGCAAAAGACATAAACTATATTCAAACACATTGGTGCAAAAATAGGTTGTGAATTTTATAAAACTATTATTTATAGTGCATATAATGTATTAGTGTATGTATAGAGCTAGCTGTGAGTTTTGTGAAGCCTGTTTTGTGTCTTGTCAGGGCGTGTCATTCTCAGGTGGCGCTAGGGTGGATGACCTATATGTATAGTTTTCCAGAGGGTGTGGTGACATCTGCTGAGTCTCAGAGTCAAGACTTGCCTTTTAGCCATGATGTCATGGCAGATGTGGGCAGTGGTGTAAGAAATCTGTTGAAATGTGTCATTTATTTGCTCATTTATCAGCGTAAACAGACTTCCAATTTATGTATAAATATTTGAGTATTATTTACTTAAAAATAAGAACATTTTATGGACTCCTGGGCAATTTATTTTGAGTTTGTCACTGGTGTTGTCCTCTAGTAATGCACTGAAGTATGCATTTGTGTGGTACTGTGTCATATACTTCGTTATTGACAACCCAGGCAACACTTGGTCGGTCTGTCTAGTCTTAGTTATGTCGGTGCTTTGAGCCTCTGGTGCTGTTTCTATTTACTTCCTAGGCTCAAGTTCTTGCACATATGCTCATTTAGGACAGGAGCTTCCATCTTTAGCTGTAAAAGAACAGCATGGAGATTAGTCCCTTAGAGCATCTTTATCATTGCATTTAGGTTCTCCTTTTGATTCAATGTACATTACGTCCACTTTCTGTGTTGTATGTTTGGCTGACCTTGAACATTTTTACACAAAATTTTGTCCACAAAATAATCAATTTTGTTCATCAGAATGTTCAATCAGTTCATTTGTCAACTCCCCAACATCCAAGGCAGACTGTGTTAACCTGGGTAACATCCAGTCCAGCATGACTCTTTGTTCTTCTTCTCATGCTCCAGAGGAAAGTGACCTATTGTAGAAATATTGTACAAGGATCCTTATTGGTTGTAGTAAAATTTTTTTGCACTTCTCTGGCAAAGGAATCTAACATCAATATACATGCAGCTTGGTTTATCTTAATTTCTTGCAGCACAAATCTCAAATTAGTGCAAACAGACTCCACCAAACTCAACATTTCTGTTACTGATAATGAGGTATATATTTTTGTTGAACTCAGTAGCTAAACTACAATAAAAGTAACACTTCATTTAAAAGGGGTCTACTGGAAGTCTTACCTAAAGGAATTCTGTACTTAACTTTGCCGACAGTCACAATGGTGCCATAGGCTAATTATCTGAAGTAAACAACCAGTAAAAGCATTTTTGAGAATATGTAGCTGTGCTAAAAAATCAGAAGATCACAAAGTGTAGCATGCTGGAGACTTGTTGCTCAGTAGGATTGGCACAACTCTATCAAGATGAGAAGGTTTCAGCTGAAGCCTTGTGTTTTGTGTGGAGTGTGAGAATATAAAGAGCAAAGGATGAACATACAGGTAAGGTAGAACATTCCTGAACATCCTGGACACAGTGCACTGACTATATTGAAGTTAAGTTTATTGCACAATCTCAACAAAAATCATGCGAATTACAAGGCAAGACAGAAGTCATTGGAAAAACAATGAAGTAAGAAGGCATGAATGTGAAACACAACTCATGCTCTAATTTTAATCATAAATTCTTGTTCTTACAGGCTTTGTAAAAAGCTTTCTTAAGTTACACAGTTGGGACACAGTTTGGTCTGGAGGATGTCATTCCAGGTTCAAGTAACCAGAGGGCTTCCTCATTTTAAGTGAATCCATCAAACCAACTTGATAGTGAAGTTCTATTCACTAAAGTTGTAATGCCAGGGCCATCATGGAGCAGTGAGGCAGACACAAACGCTGGGAAGAGCGAGGTTCACTGAAGGGCATTCCAAAGTCTGGGTCGTATAAGTAGGCTAAGGTCAGATCTGTTAAAGAGTATACATTTTAGTATAAAAAAACTAAGCCAAACAGATAACTGACAGAATTACAAGCACAAACAAAAGAGCTGTATACCAAACAATGACCAGCCACAATAGACTGAACATAGGGTTTAAATACAAGAGACTAAATAAGGAACACCTGAATACAATAATGAGGGGCGGGGTTACAAAACACAAGGCAGGACTAAGCCAGACAGATAGCACATGGCTTAAACAAAGGTACAGCTGACAGGTGGGTGTACCTTTACATTTAATTTACATAAGCGGGATTAACTAAAATTCTTATCCTGATCAATGACATGTCCTGTAAAAAAGGAAAACATCTCATTTTAAGATACTGTATAAATGTAGGTAGGAAATAACCTCTGTGGTGACCTACAGCTTGCTGTGTTAAGTATCAAATCATAGATCCACTTTACTGTGGAGACAGGCAATCTGTAGCCATTTGGTACATCTGGAATTTAGAATAGCTTCTGCCATGTGATTTTAATCTAAACACATTACACACACTGAGCTATCTGAAAAGTTGGTGATGGGTCAATTAATCTACTTTATATAAATGTTAAGCAGAAGCATGTGAAAATACTTGGGGTCATAAAGTTCTTACAGAAAGAAATGAGAATATTTCAACCTTAACATATTTTTCCATCAACTTTTAAAAAAGCAATAAATTAATTTGGCATATATTATGCAGCAAAGCATGTACGGATCATTGAAATATGGCTAATGTGTTTCTGTATGTTAAACTTTCTCACTTGCTGTTCTGTGTTTTAAATAACTGTCACGCCCTTGTTTTTGTTATGCCATATTGTGACGCTGGGACAAAGGCAGCAGGAGGCAGAGGTATCGGATGCTCGTGTTTATTATCCATAGCAAAACGACAACAAAAGGACTCAGGCTCAAAGGCAAAACAGGTATCAACAGAAAGGTGAACACCGAAGTAAAACTCTTAAGTTGAAGTGGCAGGACTCTCCCTCGTAGCGAGGCGCTGAGGCAGGTGAATGAGCAGCGCTGGAAGGATCTACCTGTGGGAATATAAAGGGAGAGCCTAACGCGGAACAGGTGTCAGAACACAGGTGATTGGGAGCGTGGGAGTGTCCTGCGCTGTGAGGGTGTGTGTTGTGAGATGGAAGGCGTGGTGGTGCGTGTGCGGGTCGCTTGGGACGCCCTCTGGTGGCGTCCGGGCCGACTCACCGTGACAGAACCCCTCCCCAAGGATCCTGCCAGCCGAGCTTTCCTCGGGCGCCCCGGGCCACGCGGAGCAGGAAGACCAGGGTGCTCCCGATGGAAGGAGGCGAGTAAGGAAGGATCCAGCACCTGGGAGGCAGGGACCCACGACCTCTCCTCCGGTCCGTAGCCCTCCCAATCGACCAGATACTGCAGAACACCGCCCCTGCGCCTGGAGCTCAGCAGACGACTCACCCCATAAGCCTGACCGTCTGGCAGCTGCAGCGGAGAAGGAGGACGTGGTGCACCCTCTGCACTCAACGGGCCCTCCCGGAACAGCTTCAATGCAGACACGTGGAACATCCTCGAGATTCGGCGGTCAGCAGGCAGGTGTATTTGGTAAGTGACTGGATTTATTTGTCTAGAGATGGTGTACGGACCTGTGTAACGGTCTGTCAGTTTTCCTCTTGGTCCCAGGCGGCCGTCGCCTGTAGCCACCCACACCTTGTCACCGACTCGATATGCGGGCGCCTCGCTCCGTCGGCGGTCAGCTTTGGCTTTGAACCTCCTTACCGCTGCCTCCAGCTTGCGATGAGTGTCCGCCCATACCCTCTCGCTTTGCTGGCACCACTCCTCGACTATGGGTTGGTCCGAGGAGGCGGCGTTCCATAGGTAGAGAGGAGGTTGTCTGCCCAACACGCACTCAAACGGCGTTTTGCCTGTGCTCGATTGGACCAGGGAGTTCTGTGCGTATTCCGCCCAGGTGAGTAAAGAGCTCCATGTGTCCGGGTACTCACTGCAATAGGCTCTTAAGAATCGTCCCAGCTCCTGGTTAATACGCTCCACCTGCCCGTTGGCTTGTGGATGGTATCCTGAGGTGAGGCTGACCGTCACGTTGAGTTTGGACAGAAACTCCCCCCATACCTGAGATGTGAACTGAGGCCCACGGTCCGAGACGATGTTCTCCGGTAACCCGAACTGCCGGAATACCTCCTTAAACAGGATCTCCGCTGTCTCCCAAGCCGTAGGTAGTCCTGGTAGAGGTATGAATCGCACCATCTTGGAGAATCTGTCCACCACGGAAAGGATGGTGGTGTTTCCGTCGGAGTCAGGCAGGTCTGTCACGAAATCAACCGCTATATGAGTCCAGGGCTGAACAGGTATGGGCAAGGGCAGTAGCTTACCCGCGGGAGGCACACGGGGCACCTTGCTCCTTGCGCAGTCCGGACAGGAGGCCACGTGCCGCATGACGTCCCGGTGGAGTCCCGGCCACCAGTAACGGGCTCCCAGCACCTGTGACGTTTTTGTTGATCCGGGATGTCCTGTACCTAGCGAAGAATGCACCCAACTGATGAGAGGAGTTTGCTGCGCAGGAGGAACAAACCTGCGGTGAGGAGGACACCGGGGGTGTGGGTTAGCCGCCGCGATCGCCCGGTCAATCTCCCAGTCCAGGAAACACTCCGTTGGGAGGACTGGCTCTTTCTCCGTGGACTCTCTGCTCTCAGGGAAGGAGCGAGAGAGAGAATGTGCGTGTTCTTCTCTCCGGGACGGTACGTGACCTGAAAACGGAATCGGGAAAAGAACAGCGACCATCGCGCCTGACGCGCATTCATTCGTTTCGTGGCTTTAATATATTCGAGATTTTTGTGATCCGTGATCACTGTGAACGGATGTTTAGCCCCCTCCAGACAATGTCGCCATTCTTCAAAAGCCAATTTCATGGCTAGTAATTCTCGATCGCCGACTCCGTAGTTTCGCTCTGCAGAACTGAGTTTTCTGGAAAAGAAGGCGATAGGTTTAAGCGAACAATGTTTCCTGAAGCGCTGGGAGAGCACGGCCCCGACCCCTACATCGGACGCGTCTACCTCCACTACGAACGGCCGTTTCGGGTCGGGCTGGTGCAGCATAGGTGCGGAAGCGAAAGCCTGCTTGATACTGTTAAACGCGTTCTCCGCCTCCGCGGTCCAGGTTACCCTCTTCGCCCCTCCACACAGTAGATCTGTGAGAGGCTTGGCTATCTGGCTGTACGAGCGGATGAAACGCCTATAAAATTTCGCGAAGCCCAAAAATCTTTGGAGCTTGCGCCGTGTGTGAGGACGGTTCCATCCCTTCACCGCCTCCACCTTTCCCGGTTGCATATGCACGGAGCCTGACCTTATGATGTAGCCAAGGAAGTTCACCTCTGAGAGATGGAACTCGCACTTCTCCAGCTTGCAGTATAGCCTACTGCGCAGGAGAGTGCTCAGGACTGCCCGCACATCCCTGACGTGTTGGTCCAGGGAAGGAGAATAGATGAGGATGTCGTCAATGTAAGCGACGACACATCTATTCAGGTACTCCTTCAAGACCTCGTTGATGTACGCCTGGAAAAATGACGGTGCCTACGCCAAACCGCAAGGTAAGACCCGGTACTGGTAATGACCAGTAGATGTACTGAACGCCGTTTTCCACTCATCCTCCTCACGGACCCGGATGAGGTTGTAGGCGCTGCGCAGATCCAGTTTGGTGAACACACTCGCCTTCCGCAGCTGCTCCAGAGCCGAAGGCACCAGAGGCAGTGGGTACAAGTAGTTCACCAAGAGGGAATTGAGCCCCCGATAATCTACACAGGGCCTCAAACCACCGTCCTTCTTCTTCACGAAGAAGACACTGGCTGAGGCGGACGAGGTGGAGGGAGTGATGTAGCCCTGAGCCAAAGCCTCTCTGATGTATTGCTCCATCACCTGCTCCTCCTCCTGTGACAGGGGGTAGATCCTGCATTTAGGGGGAGTCGTGCCTTCTCTCAGGGTGATGGTGACATCCCACGGGCGGTGTGGCGGCAATTGCGCAGCTTTAGACGCGCTGAATACCTCCGCGAGATCTCTGTACTGGCTAGGGAGAGCTTGGGGAGGAGCGACGTTGGGGCTCTCTATGCTGGTGGTTAGCACTTTACAGGGCTTTCTGCGACCCGCACGTGGATGTTTGGACAGAGTGGAACAACGGAGAATGCGACCCGTGGACCATTTAATGAGGGGATTGTGCAGACGGAGCCAGGGAAGACCTAACGTGACTGGGTGACGTAAGTGTGACAGAATATAAAACGATATGTATTCTGTATGACCCTGTATGGTGAGACGGAGGTAAGCGGTGCGGTACTGGATCACGCCCCCGCCCACAGGTCGTCCGTCCAGCGCCTGCACATGCCTCGGTTTCTCCAGCTTTTTCAAGGGGACCCTCAGCCGTTCCGCCAGGCTCTGCTCCATCACGGTTCCCGACGCTCCCGAGTCCACTAGGGCGAAAACCCCCACAGAACAGCCCCTGTAAGACAACCAGGCTTGGATGGTAAGCAAATTGCCCGTCAAGGAGTTACTCACCCGAGCTCTACCACCGCTCGGGCGAGCGGTCTCCTTGGCCGTGGTTGTCTCCCCGATCTGCATGGGCTCGGGCTTCTGGTTCTCCTTGGGGCTCGCCGGAGCCGGGGTGGTGTCGCAGGTCCGTGAGGAGCTCTGCTTGTCCTCTCCTGCAGCAAACGATCATACGTGACCGCGAGACGTACCACCTGCGTGAAACTCGCCCCCTCCTGGCGACACGCTAGCTCTGCCCTTAGCTCCGGGCGTATGCTCGCGATGAACACATCTATAAGAGCCGCGTCGTTCCACCCGGTGTTGGCGGCCAAGGTTCTAAAGTCCAGGGCATATTCTGCAGCATGCCGTGTGCCTTGCCGCATCCGTAGTAGGCTTTGTCCGCATGCACTGCCCTGTCTCGGGTGGTGAAACACCTCTCAGCTCTGTGACGAACGCGTCATAGTCCACCAGCAGAGCTGATTCTGTTCTCATAAGCGCTGTTCCCCACTCCAGCGCCTTACCGGTGAGGCGGGATAAAACGTATGCGATCTTCCTCTCGGGACTCAGAGAAGAGCGATACGTAAAATACAGCCCGCACTGCATTAGAAACCCCTCACACCTGTCTGGTTCCCCTCCGTCCGTAGGGCTCGGGAGGTGCGATGAGACCTCTCTCCTCTCTTACTGGAGGAGAGGCGCTGCTCGCCTGGACAGAGAGAGACTGCAAGCAACTCGACATTATCTGCATCATATTTCTTATTTTGGTGAGCTCTTGCTGTTGCCTTCCGATGGCCTTACCTTGCGTCGCCAGAATCTCCAAAGGTGACGGCGATTCTACTCCTGCTGTCGACGGCTGCTCATTCTGTGACGCTGGGACAGAGGCAGCAGGAGGCAGAGGTATCGGATGCTCGGGTTTATTATCCATAGCAAAACGACAACAAAAGGACTCAGGCTCAAAGGCAAAACAGGTATCAACAGAAAGGTGAACACCGAAGTAAAACTCTTAAGTTGAAGTGGCAGGACTCTCCCTCGTAGCGAGGCGCTGAGGCAGGTGAATGAGCAGCGCTGGAAGGATTGACCTGTGGGAATATAAAGGGAGAGCCTAACGCGGAACAGGTGTCAGAACACAGGTGATTGGGAGCGTGGGAGTGTCCTGCGCTGTGAGGGTGTGTGTTGTGAGATGGAGGGCGTGGTGGTGCGTGTGCGGGTCGCTTGGGACGCCCTCTGGTGGCGTCCGGGCCGACTCACCGTGACACATAGGCTATATGGTTCCCTGTAATTAGGCACAATGAAACAAAGTTTAAGAATATGTTTGCCTTCCCCTGCATGATATGTGGTTGTGAGACATATCAAACATACAAATTGTGTGAATTCCATAAGCGGCAAATATTGCAGCATGTTTACTAGAAAACGATTTGGCAGTGCCTAGTTGTAGCCCATGGTCCTCCCCATGTGTGCTAGTCCCAAAACCTTTTGGTACTCACCGTTCATGCACTGAATTCCAAAAAGTGAATGCTATCCCTAAACCAGACTCGCTTCCTCTTCCTCATTTGGAGAAATGTGTAAATTGCCTCGGATATGCAATAGTAGTAACTAAGTTAGATTTATTAAAAGGGTATTGGAAGGTGCTACCTTATCTTTGTTGTACATATCACCATTATAACTCATACAATACATTAATCCATAATGTCCCTGTTTTTTGCTTGTAAGTAGTTCATCATACCACACACACACACACACACACACACACACACACACACACACACACACAAACACACACACACACACACACACACACACACACACACACACATGAACCTGAAGCATTCTAGTATGTGTACGTATATGTATGTATTCTAAAATACTTCAGGTTCATCTATACATAATGCAGGTCAGGTTGACAGGCCGTTTAAGGTAATGTACCACTCTTCTTTAATAAGAACTTCTAATAATAACTCTTCTTTTACTGATACCTTTGCTTCTGGTCAGAGGTTCCTAGTTTTTATTATTTAGAAATGTATTATTGTAGGATATTTATGTTGATTCTATAGACCCATTGCAGCTGTGAGTATTTTTTCAATATTTTCTTTAATAACACTTGAAACTGTGCAGTCCTTAAAAGTTCAAATAACACATAAAAGTGGTGATATATTGGAAAACCCTCTATTAAAAATGTCTCACTAGAGCATATGTATCCACCTTCACAATTTTTTTGTATCAAGATCTGAATGCTGAAATAATTCTATTGTGCTTATGGTGAAAAGAGGGTATATTACTATGCCTTCCACATATTACATACCTTCCAAGTAAAAGTCCTAGAACACCCCATATGATTGCAAATATAATTCCTTGTAAACATGTTAAGAATTCTCACTGGTGTGTAATCTGATGGCTTTTCCATTTTTTTCTGACAATGGAAAATGTTGTGTGGCACTGCACATTCAGATGAGAATGGTAAGGTGCTTTTCTAGAGTGCATGTTAAAATTTGGGTGCAATGTCTTGAAGAAAACTAAAAGCAGAGGTGAAATTGTAACAAAAGTACAAAGTCACTAACTTTTAGAACCTAAGACAACACCCCTTAAGAAACACTCACTGCTCACTCTCTAACCACGTCAAACAATCATCATGCATTTTATATGTAGACCTAATACCAACACAGTGACTACTTTACTGTTTCAAGTGGTAACTTTTTTTATTTGACCTTTTCAAATATCCAGAGGTTGTAGCCTACAGTTATTCATTTACCGTGACAGTTACCAATTTATTGATGGCAGATAGATCATTATATAGGCTATATACAAAATCTAAATCATGATTATATATATATATATATATATATATATATATATATATATATATATATATATATATATATATATATATATATATATATATATATATTGCCCAAAGTAGTTGAAATGGGAGGGTAAAAATCTACTGTTGCAAAAATGAATCTGAAAAGGTTACCAGAAAAGTTATGTGTACCCTTGTTTTAAATTCTGTAAAAAATTAACTTTAGTTGAGTGACAGAATAGAATAACCTTTAGTTGCAAATCCAGAAAAAAGCTAAATATGCTGTCTTTGGTTTGAAATAATGCCCAATAGAGATCCCATGTTTTTCACAATAATTCCAACTATTTGCGCCTTTATTTTGGAAGTTCTTATTTTTAGCTGCATCACCAACTGGACCACACCACAGCTGAACAGAACCGATGACCAAACAAGAATTCTCATAAAAAGTACTGCAGGTCCTGTTTATAAACGTAATCCTCTGTGCTCATGCACGTTGACCAAACTTTCCAAGTCATCATAGAAAACGTGAAAATGATTCTTTCGTAAGCGGATCATAAATAATGCTCTAAGATAACTTCAGATTAGGGAAATGTCAAAGTAGCCTACATCTTTAAAGCACCTTTTTATTCCCATGCGTCCTCTTACCTTTACAAAATTATTATTATTAAATGACAACATCAGTCCAATAAACCGTTTGGAGAGAAATTGACTGAAATGCTGCAGAGGGCGATGCTATTTGAGATATTTTCCTCTAACTTGCTCCTCCTTTTTAGTCCCCTCTAAAAACTGGACGTCACGACAAGTTTGGAAGTCCTCCGTTCGCCTTCACAGGGCAATATAAACGTCCTCGTGCGAACCGCGTGGATACTAAGGATATCGCAGTATACCATCATAAGGAATACTGAATGAACAACCGGACGCATTTACATATATTGGACTTATTTTTTAAATAAATAGTTTTATTACATTTTATTAAAGGCTTTATAGAGATACATTCGTTTAGCTTTTTTTTGTTTTTTTTTTTTTTTTTTTTAACTAGCTCCATGAACAAAATATGATGAATATTTTTGGGACGTTGATGTGATTCTGGGGGATTCATCGCTCAGTGGTTTGAATAAGCTGTCTGTGAATAAGCAATTGTAGAGAAATGAGGGACCGACACAGCTGTGGACGCCAGAATTAACTGGTGACTGACTCCGAAAGGTATTTGTTCAGTATCCTACATTACGGTTGTTCTTCATATAGGCTACTTAACTTTTACCAATCAACAGCTACCTATGTTTTTACAAAACAACTTGTTTTTACAAAAATATTTTTTGGTTAAAAAGTTAAACAGGTAACAAACACGATGCAGTTAAACGTTGAGAAAATGTAATTAATTTCAGAATATTTCATTAATTTGTTCATTTAGGGATGCTGTCTTTTATCCTAACGCAAATAATAAAAGAATGTCGTATGCCTGTGATAAATAATATAAACAGAAACGTAAGTAGGCCTAGTAGGCTACATGCCGTATTTTTGTATATTTCATTCAGTTGGCTATGTCTTCTGAGTAGATCTGGGCAAAATAATTTAGTCAGTTTAAAAGTTTGAGCTGAATGTTTTGGTTGTGTGCTTTATTGACAGCGTTAATATGAAACCAATGAAAACTCAAATCAAAATGCAAACCGTGGACTGTTTTCCACTGACGGTGCTGATGTTGATGGCGACTTTCATTGACACCAGCGTCGCTTGTCCGCGTCTCTGTGCCTGTTACGTTCCCACGGAGGTGCACTGCACCTTTCGCTCTCTCGTCACCGTTCCCTCTGGTATCCCCAAACAAATTCTGCGCATCAATTTTGGGTAAGCGCCAACCACTGACCGTATTAAGAACTGTTTATTATAGGCATCTTTTAGTTTATGTAAACGCGTGATTGGTGTATATTATGATGTATGGTTAATTACAACTGATGAAAGTCACTTAAATACACACACACACACACACACACACACACACACACACACACACACACACACACACACACACACACACACACACACAACCCCACACCTACTACTGGGTTGGACTCCCTTTTGCCTTCAGAACTGCCTTAATCCTTTGTGGCATAGATTCAACAAGGTACTGGAAACATTCCCCAGTGAGTCTGGCTCATATTGACATTTGTCGGCTGCACATCCGTCCGTGATGTGAATCTCCCATGCTCTATTGGCTTGAGATCTGGTGACTGTGGAGGCCATGCGGGTACAATGAACTCATTGTTGTGTTAAAGAAACCAGTCTGAGATGGTTCACGCTTTATGACATGGCATGGTAACCCGCTGGAAGTAGCCATCAGAAGTTGGGTACACTGTGGTCATAAAGGGATGGACATGGTCAGCAACAATACTCATCATTGATTCAATTGGTACTAATGGGCCCAAAGTGTGCCAGGAAAATATGCCCCACACCATTGCACCACCACTACCAGCCAGAACCATTGATAGAAGGCAGGATGGATCCATGCTTTCATGATGTTGATGCCAAATTCTGACCCTTCCATCCGAATGTCGCAGCAAAAAACAAGACTCTTCAAACCAGACAATGTTTATTTCAATCTTCTATTGTCCAATTTAGGTGAGCCTGTGCGAATTGTAGCCTCAGTTTCCTGTACTTAGCTTACAGGAGTGGCACCTGGTGTGGTTCTGCAGCTGTAGCCCATCTGCCTCAAGTTTTGAAGTATTGTGTTCAGAGATGCTCTTCTGCATGCCTCGGTTGTAACGGCTGGTTATTTGAGTTACTGTTGCCGTTCTATCAGCTCAAACCAGTCTGGCCATTCTCCTCTGACCTCTGGCATCAACAAGGCATTTGTGCCCACAGAACTGCTGCTCGCTGGATATTTTCTTTTTTTCACACCATTCTCTGTACACCTTAGATATGGTTGTGCATGAAAATCCCAGTAGATCAGCAGTTTCTGAAATACTCAGACCAGCCTGTCTGGCACCAACCATCATGCCACATTCAAATTCAAAGTCACTTAAATCACCTTTCTTCCCCATCAGCCATCATTCTTCCCCAACATTATATATATATATATATATATATATATATATATATATATATATATATATATATATATATATATATATATACACACACAGTGCCCTCCATAATTATTGGCACCCAATAATTTTTCTGCATACTCAGCTCTTGTGTTACGCCAGACCCACTTACAGCATTTGTTGCCAAAAAGCTCTATCTGACCAAAGCACACGGTCCCAGTTGAAGTTCCAGTACTGCTTAGCAAACTCCAAACGTTTTCGTTTATGATTGAGAGTGAGAAAAGGTTTTTTCCATGCATGCCTCCCAAACAGCTGGTTGTTTTGGAGACTTCGTGACCCCAAGATGCTACCATTTGTTGCAGTTCTGTAACAGTTAGCTTTGGAGAACTTTTTATTTCTCTTATCATCCTCCTCACTGTGCGTGGTGGCAAAATAAACTTGCGTCCTCGTCCAGACTTGTTTACCACTGTCCCAGTTGTTTTAAACTTCTTAATAATTCCTCTGACAGTAGATATGGACAGGTGTAGGCAAGTGGCTATTTTCTTGTAGCCATTGCCTGACTTGTGAAGGTCAACACACATCTGCCTTACTTGAATGCTATGTTCCTTTGTCTTTCCCATGTTGAAGAGAAATGGCCTCTGTGTCACGTCATAATTATACCCCAGGGAAACAGGAAGTTTTAAATTGCTAATTAATCTACATACTCTGATTAACTTCATGAACTACTGTAGAAGTGACAGAAATTCTTTAATTACATTTATTTCCTAAGAATTGTTAGGGGTGCCAATAATTGTGGAACAGGTGATTTTATGAAGAATAATTATTTCTTAGTCAGGGATTTTATTTTCCCCCTTAAACTTCACTTGAGTTAAAGGTTACATTTTTCTACAATTGTCAGTGTAAGAGTATGTTTCCACAATAACAATTTAATTAGAAGCTAAAGAACACATCTTAACCAGGGGTGTCAATAATTATGGAGGGCACTGTATATATATATATATATATATATATATATATATATATATATATATATATATATATATATATATACACACACACACACACACACACATAGATAAAGAAAGCTTAATTATTGATTAAGATACTTTCCATTTCCCAGGTTTAACACCATCACTCGGATTACAGAGCACTCCTTTGCTGGATTAAGGAAACTGGAACTTCTGATGATGCATGGGAATGATATCCATAAAATTCCCAATGGAACTTTTCAAGACCTGCTGTCCTTGCAGGTAAAGAGCCACCTTTCAGTCTTTGTTATCAGTCTAAATAGAGAGGAATCTCAAAAGAAAACGTATTTGTACAAGAAATTCAGCATATGCTTATACTTTGTTTATTATATGCAGTAATAACTGTCAAGCCTACTCTAGGGATGCTATGTTTCTAATTATAATAATAATTTAATAATAATTTCCACTTCTATAGCGCCTTTCAAAGTACCCAAGGACGCTGTACAGAGAAATACAAAAAGAACAGACAAAAAAATAAATAAATAAAATAAAAATAAAAAAGTAAAAATAAAAAAATCCCATAGAACAGACCTAAGTTGAGGAAGTTATGAGAAAATGTTGATTAAATGGATGGGTCTTTAGTTGAGTCGTGAATGTGTTAAGAGATGGTAAGAGATGGAGGGAGAGGGGAAGAGAGTTCCAGAGGGTCGGAGCCGCCACACTAAAAGATCGACCACTCATGGTGCTCAACTTGAATCTGGGAACAACTAATGGTCCAGTGTAAGATGACCGAAGCCAGAGAGTAGGGACATAGCGGTGCAAAAGATTAGCCAGGTATATGGGAGCCAAACCAGAGAGTGCTTTGAAAGTAAGTACTAGAATTTTGTACTGGATACGGAGACTTATCGGAAGCCAATGAAGATGCTCTAGGACAGGTGTTATATGGTCGTACTTCCTTGACTGGGTCAGAACATGAGCAGCAGCATTCTGAACAGTCTGAAGGGACCGAAGAGACTTAGAGGGGAGACTATAGAAGAGAGAGTTGCAGTAATCTAGTTTGGAAGTGATAAAAGCATGAACCAAGGTTTCAGCAGATTTAGGAGTCAGAAATGAACGTAGGCGGGAGATATAACGGAGTTGGAGGAAGGCTGACTTAGTTAGTGAACGTATCTGAGGTTCAAATGAAAGAGTCGGATCAAACAGAACCCCAAGATTGCCCACAACAGGTGATGATTTGACCGGCATACCAGCAACAGTAAGCGATGTATTGGCAAGGGAAAGGGCCACAGACTTAGTGCCAATAATAATAAACTCAGTCTTATGGGCATTTAATAAAAGAAAATTAGCATGTAGCCACAGGTTGAGTTCAGATATACATTTAGTGATGGATGGGGGTGAGAAAGGGGCATGAGGCTTAAAGCTGAGATAAAGCTGAGTGTCATCAGCATAGAGATGGTATTTTAATCCATAGTGTCGTAACAACTCACCGAGTGGCAGAATATAAATAGTAAAGAGCAGTGGTCCTAGCACCGAGCCCTGAGGAACACCCTGAGCAACCGGAGCTAAATCTGATTTACAATTACCCAAGCGTATGAACTGACATCTATCCGAAAGGTATGAAGTGAACCAAGAAATAACGGTACCAGAAAACCCAAGATCACGGAGCCGTGAGAGCAGTATTGCATGATTGACTGTATCAAAGGCAGCAGTGAGATCGAGGAGTAAAAGAAGAGAAGCATGGCCATTATCAGAGGAGAGAAGAAGGTCATTTAACACATAAACAAGAGCAGTCTCAGTGCTGTGCCAAGCACGGAAACCATAATTGAACTTATCAGCTAATTTATGTACTACTTCATAAGCAGACTCAGTTGGCTTCCATTAAGCAAACACATATACAAAGAAAGAAAGACATTGACTGCACACCACTGCTACAGAGTGAATGAACAATGAAAATGCTGCTCCAATACTTATACTTATATGAACTGGACATCCTCTGAATCATAAATGCAATCATCAAGATCAGGTTAACACAGCAAATCCACCAGTGTTAACGCTTTTGAATTCCTTTACGATCTAGTTAGACCATGGGTGCGAAATTTGCTCTGAAGTAAAAAATGTGTGTGCTATGTCTCTTTCCCCAGGTGCTGAAAATGAGCTACAATAAGTTGAGAGTAATTACTGGCCACACCTTTTTTGGACTTAGGAGCTTGATGAGACTGCACCTGGACCACAATAGGATAGAGTTAATTCACCCAGATGCCTTCAATGGGATGACATCACTTCGCTTGCTCCAGCTGGAGGGGAACCACCTGCAAAAACTCCACCCTGCTACATTCTGTACCTTCTCCCTGCTACAGCACTTTCCAGTCTCTACCCTCAAACACCTGTACCTGTCAGAGAATCTCCTGACATCCCTGCCCAGGGGTATGCTGACGAGTATGACTCAGCTAGAGAACATCTTCTTGCATGGTAATCCCTGGACATGTGACTGCAGGCTGGACTGGGTCCCAGACTGGAGCACTCGCAATTCAGGCAAGTACAATGTCATTAAAAAGTCTTGGTCTACATTTTTGTTGGTTTAGTTTTATTTTAATTTTAAAGGTAGAGGAAAAAAGTGTAAATTAGTTACTAAATTTATTTTAGTTACTAAATTTATTTATTTATTTATTACTAATTTATATATGTAAATTAGTTACTAAATTATATATGTCATACACATATTATACAGTGTTAAGATGTAAGGATGTTATAAATTGTAGTAAAGTACACAAAGTTTCCAGAGATAGTTTCAGACAGAGCTCCTTCATCAGCTGTGCAAACAAAGTGCATCTGAAGTAACAGGAGGTAGTTTATAGGTTAAAAAAGAATTTTATATTTGAAAAAGTAGATGTCCAAGAGTGTATATCAGTTATTTTTCTTTATTTCCTTTTCTTTCCTAATTTCATTGCCATAACTGGCTATGTAAACAGATGTATTGTTAATGCAATATCCATCTGTATTAAAATGCCTTGCCATGGGAAATGTCATCCTTAATCCAGATGGTCTGAAGGTGTTCAACAAACCGATCAGCAAGTTTTCTCTTGCTGTCTTCAGTATAAAGCTGATTAAATTTATTGCAAGTAATATATTAGACGACTCCTGCTGTGATGACAACTGATCCCTTTGTGCTAGTTATTTTAGTGGTTGTGTTAATAAATGTACATGTAGCACATCTAGATTGGTTGCAGGCTACAGTACCACAGTTAGTAATTGAATGGTCAATTGTATCACTCTTGATGAGCATGTCTTTGATGTTTTTGTCTCATTTATAAAAGATGAGTGAAGGATCCTAAAAATGAATGCAGTCTCTACATCATCTTGGTGATTTCTGAAGAGTTTTAGTATAATATTATAATAATATTGTAATAGTATAATATTCGCCACTGTTTTATTTGTAGGATGATAAGTCAGCACGAAAGAAATTATTGTCTTAAAAGCAGATTGTTTATAGGTCAGTGCATTCACACTCTGAATAGGCAAAACATGAGCAAAACTTCATCTAGTTTTGAAAATGTTCATGCATTTCAATACTTTTCTGTCAGATGCCTTCATTGTCAGAGTATTTGTAAGTAAAGAGTGGGCTTTTTGCAGTCCTTTTGGAATGCCACTTGGTTTGCCATGCTGAAAAATATTTTAAAGTTTTATTGAACATATGTTTGGACATTGTTCATGAATAGCAGAAGTAAAGTAAATTTTTGCTTCTTTTCTAGGGGTGATGAAATGTAAGAAGGACAAAGCATATGCCAAAGGTCAGCTATGTCCAATATGTTCCTCACCACATCAGCTGCAAGGCAAAGAAATCTCTGAACTGAAGGCGTTTCAGTGCCTTGGACCAGTAATCAGTTCTCCAGAGAGGGATGTTGCAGCAGAAGAGAACTTCAGTGAGCTGCTATCACTAAAGGAATTCAGACAGCCTTTTGGAAATGTGACACTGAAACTCTTTGATGAGCATGGCAACAAAGTTGACTTGATCTGCCGAATTCTGGAACCAGGAGAGTCCACAAAAATCACATGGAATTACACTAAATCTTTGCAGATTGTAGCTAACATGACTCTGTCTTTTGACCTTGAATGTCCAATCAATCAGGGAAACTATGAAAGTTTATGGAGACTTCTTGCCTACTATAGCGAGATGCCTGTGTACCTCCGAAGGGAGATAATGCTAAGCAAAGAGCCTGAACTAAGCTACAGATACAGGCAGGACATTGAAAGAGATGCATACTATTACACTGGAGTTCGAGCTAATGTTTTATCTCATCCATCATGGCTTATGCAGTCATTTCTGAATATCCAGCTGAATAGGCCCTATTCCACATCTAAATCTGTAAAGCTCATTCTCACAACCCAAATGTCATCCACCACCGACAGTGCAGAGGCAAGACAACACAGGAGATCATGGGTTATTATTGATCACCACAACATGACCCAGACTACATTTAGTTCTGTTTTGGGTGGTATGATTGAGATGGATTGCAGTGTGCAGAGTTCTGGAGATCCATCAATTTTGTGGATGCTGCCTGATGGCTCTAAGCTTAAAGCTCCTTTCAGCAGCCCAAGCAGTCGGGTGTCTTTGTCTGCCAATGGCAAACTCCTCATCAAAGTTGTCGAACATTCAGATTCTGGTGTGTATTACTGCATTGCTGAGATCCAAGGAAATGTGGACCTTCTGCCTTTTCGTTTATCTGTTGTAGATTCCTCCACTCCTCCTGTAGGTGGTGAGGTTGGGATTGCTATAACAAAATTTGTAGATGAATCTATTTCACTGCCTTGCCATACAACTGCAACACCAGATGCAGTAGTAGACTGGATATTTCCAGATGGCAGTGTGATAAATGCCAAAGCAAACTCGTCTAAAGGATTTGTCTTCACTAATGGCACACTACTCATTCTTCATGGTAAACCTAATGACAGTGGATATTACAAATGTGTGGCTTTGAATCAACATGGTGTAGATTCTCTGGCTACAAAGCTCACAGTCATGAGAAGGCAAGAAATAGAGCCCCTCAGACAGTATCGCATGAGACCTCAGTCTGCAGCAGGCTTGTCTACAAAAGTCAAAACATTTTTGGAGGACACTGATGAGTCATCAGGTGATGCTGCTGTCCAAGTAAGAATGCCATCAAAAAGGCCTTTTACCAACCAAAGGACGGGGCCACATTCAAGGCCACATTCATTCAGGAACTCTCAACGAAGGTTTCCAGACCTTAGAAGGCCTATTAGGAAAGGCCTATTGAGAGGACAACAAAGAAACAATGTACTTGAGAAAAGGAGAAATAGTAAGACATCAAAAAACAAAATAGACCCACAGAGATGGGCTTACATTTTGGCCAAAATCCGTGAAAAAAACTCAGAAAAAACCACACCACCTAACTTGTTCCAAAGCATGCCTATACCAAGAGTTCAGACTGCAAGCCCTAACATAAATAATCAAGGATTTTCTGACAACACAGAAGGATCATCTCCTGATGACACAAGTCTAACAAAGGAAGAGTCTAGGAGTCTAGAAGCAACTCAAAATCTAGAGGAAAAAACTTACAACACACATACCGTCACACATGCTGAAGGCCTGCTTAACTTGTATCAAATAGCTACAGCTAAATTAAGTACTGAATTAGACAGAGTAACAGTGAGACCAGACACTGCAAAGTTCACATCTGCATCCAATTATGTCACTGAGATGAATCTCTTGGAAAGAAACCATGTCAACATTTTAAGTAGCAGCTCTTCAGACAAAGAAGAAACATATCAACCAACTGAAAATATCCCAGTGTCCACAGGACATGCTGTTGTACCAGATTTAGAAGTGAAAACTAAACACAGCTTGTCAGTTGAGTCTGGCATACACTCGTACTCTGTGGCTGTTGATGAAACATATGTGAAGGCTGAAGCTGGTATTGCTTCAGTATTTCTGTTTACCACCTCCACGCCACCAGTCAAAAGTGCTCCATCCTATTTTACTAAGCCAATGGCTCCATCCATTACAGTGCCTCCAAAGTCAAGAATCTCCTGGAACTCCAGAAAGCGATTTGGAAGTAGGCGGAGAATAAACAGATTAAGGCTAAGACCATCCTCAGCTCAACAAACAAGCAGCCCACAGTTTACAGTATCCAAGGCTCATCCGCTATCAGTCAATATAACAACTTCCTCATCACTAGCCCAAATCACAGACATCTATTCCAGTGATAGAGATATTACTTCCCAGAAACCCTTAATGCATAGAACTATCCGTAATGAAACAAATTACTCTGTCCATGATCAGAAAATCAGTCTGCTTGCCCACAAAATGAATGGAAGTGAATATTCCACCAACCAGAAAATTCAACCCATTGCAGACCTCTTAGAATACAGTTCAGTTACCCCAATTATCCCAATTATCCCAACAACAGTGTCTATGGTCACATCTTACAACAGAGTTGAAACTACAGAGGATTGGAGAAATGAAAACACAGCTCTTGGAATGGTCAAGACAAATAAGTACATTGCAGAAGCAGTTCCAACACCTGAGCTAGACCACAAAGCCGTGACTCTGGTGGCTAGTCAAGACAAGTTTGTACACATATTTTCGGCAGTGAAACCATTCCAGAAGTCCATTGGTATTGCTGATTCAAGAGACACCAGCCTCACATTGAGCCCTGATGTACCTCTAACGGAAAGCTCTTACATATTTGAATCAAACACAGGCAAACACCTCAGTGAGGCTTACAATTCTGAAGTACACAGTTCTGTTGCATCTGAAGATGACATTGGGGTTCCTCCAGTCAGACCACTCCCTTCCTCAGCAATATTTCCATATAAAGACATTAACGCACAAAGTTCACACCAGGGCACTAACATTAAGGAAAATCCACTATATACTTCTCTATTTATTCCTACAAGACACATACCAGAAAAACACAGCTCAAACTCAACACACCACAAAGTCACCACAAACTCACAAAAACCTACCACTCAAGATGAACAAAATGCTATCTCTTCCATCATTACAAATCCAGATTTAGAGTTTGGTAAAGGAGAAGTCCTGTTGTCTTCACTTGAGAATACAGTTAAATCCACTGGTATCACTTCAACAATGACTGGTTTTTCTCCTACAACCATTCCACAACTATTAACAGTATCAACTGCAGTAACAGCACAACCAATTTCAGCTACAGCTATTCTGACAGAACAACCTACAACAATGACAAAAGCAGCATTTCCTACAACAGTTGCAATGCCTACTTTTGTTACTACTGTGCTTTCTACAACTTCCACCATCAATTCAAATAGAACATCAAAACCCAGTGTGCCAATTACAGATAATAGGATTCCACTTTACTCAATATATCCTATGACAAACTACATTCCTAACGGACATAATGGAAGAATACCTAATTTGAGGTATCACCCCGGTCATAGAAATCCAATTATTATCCATAGTACACCATCAACTAACAATTTATCAGTGGATTTCAGAACCGCCAGTACCACCAAATCAACTACTGTGTCATCTAACACATCTAAAACCACTACTGAGTTATCAACTACAAGTTCCACCCTTCTCCTGAGTACAATCTCCAAGTATAGAAGTGGAATTCAGATGAATACTGCATCTACAAACAAGCAAATATATGTCATGGTCTCACCTGCACAACTCCCAACTGTTCCTGTCCTGAGGTCAAGGCCAAGAATAACCAGCTTTAATCCAAGCACAATCATGGTGAATGCTGAAACCGATGTGCAGTTTCAATGTGAGTCTGTGGGAGATCCTAGACCTTTTCTCACCTGGACCAAAGTCTCTACAGGTACAAACAGATATTTAATGAAACAAGATTATTGTTTTTTTATATAAAATTATGTATACTGATGCACAAGCAATTACAGTAATTATTAGAATTTCTTATTGGATTGTGTTTAGGTCTTTAATCTGTGAGTTTGGTTTTTCCACTAAGAGTATTTGTTGTTTGTTCAGTTTTACACTAGGGATGGAGGATGTTGAGACCGAGGAGTAATTTCAAAGAGCATGTTTATTCTGCAGCTTAGCGTGATAGTGCTTAGCACACTACACAAGACAGACAACACTTACCGTACAAAAACACAGTGTAGTGACTGGGCCTCAACAAAGACAAGCGACAAGCACAACAACAACAAACATTAAATGCTCTAACATAAAAAAAGACACAAGTGTAACATATAATGGTAATGAAACAAGTAACAGGAGCAACAATGGAACACACACACACACACACACACACAGAACCATACCCACAAACACACAGACACAGACACAGACAACACCGAGAGAAAAGTCAGTGGCAGACCTTGACACTGAGCGTGTTGCACACAAGCTATAATCTTGTGTGCTCCAAGTTCTGCTCCAAAGGACAATGAAGAATCCATAATCAGTATTGGAAATATAAGTCAGGGGAACTGTCTCTTATGTTTCTCCTACATTACACAAGGAGAATTTATCTGAGTCCAGAAGGACTGATTTAGGGCAATAATTTATAGCTGTGGATGTTGCAATACAGTTACATGTAATGTTTAAAAAAAACTATGACTTATGGGGCAGGAATATTACATATTTAATGACATTAGTTTTCCTTATGTTCCTGTATTTTCAGGAGCTGTCATGTCAGCGAGCACCAGAATCCAGCGGTTTGAGGTACAGCCCAATGGAACCTTTGTGATTCGTAGCGTCCAGCTGCAGGATCGCGGCCGATACCTCTGCACTGTTCAAAACCAATATGGTGTTGATAAGATGATGGTTACTCTGATGGTTCTGGCCCAGAAGCCCAGGATGTTGTTGCCACAACAGCGTGATGTGACAGCATACCTTGGAGACAGTGTCAATCTTGAGTGTCAAGCACAAGGCCTTCCTAGCCCTTACACCAGCTGGATGCTTCCCGACCGGACGGTGGTTCACACACTCAGCACTAGTCAGCAGAGAATCATGCTCTTAAACAATGGTACACTACAGATAAAGCAGACTAGTTATCCAGACAGGGGAGTCTATAAGTGCATAGCCAGCAATGTGGCAGGCACAGACACTGCAATAGTCCGGCTCCATATTTCCGCTCTTCCACCCATGATCCAACAGTCGAAGGAGGAGAACTATAGCATCTCTGAAGGTCAGACTGTTCACATCCACTGCAGTGCAAAAGGAGCCCCCATCCCTGCAATTCGGTGGGTCACTGCCAGTGGCATGCAAATACGCCCTTCCCAGTTCATTAATGGCAACCTATTTGTTTTCCCCAATGGGACACTTTACATTCGTAATTCGGTAGAAAAGGACTCTGGAACATACAAGTGTGTGGCCTTAAATGCTGTGGGTTCTGATAAGAGGAGTGTAAGTCTGTTGGTGAAGAGGAATTCATCTACAGCCAAAATCACCTCCACCTCTCCCCAGAGGGTGGATGTCAGCTATGGTGGCTCTCTGAGTCTGGACTGCAGAGCTTCAGGTAACCCTGAGCCCAGGATCATCTGGAGAACTCCTTTGAAGAAACTAATTGATGCACATTACAGGTACATTGTCCTAAAATCAGTAAAATCACTAGGTAGAATTTTTAATTTTTCTAAACATCCATATAATTTGAGGTTGCAAAAATCAAGCACAGAAATCAAGAACAGAAAATGTTTTTACTTTCAAATCAACAGCATGTAGTATAGCATCAAAATAATCTCAATAATATTAATATATAACGAATATTGCAAAGAAAATAATTTCCAATGATTTGCTTCAAAGAATAGTCAGATATGGTAAAACTAGAATGCAGTTTATGATTGTGATCTAGAGCATATAACTCTCATAGCTGCTCACTTTAGACACTAATGTTCTTGATGTTCAGGTCTGTTTAATGTACAGGTTTATCTTATCTAGATTTGTCTGGTTTTGAATGGCTTTGATTCCATGAAACTACAAATCTATGGAATTCCCTAAATCTACGAAATAACTATATTTCAATAATAGAACAGAATAGAGACTTAATGTGCTGAGCAGTGATGCTCATGTAATTAATGGTCATGATGGCCAAATTATTATTTTCATGTTCTTCGAGTATTTCAGGGCCCTTGAATCCATTCCATTTCTTAGAATCAGAATTAATGTATGATTTTTCCTGTGGTGTTTGCCTAGCAGATCAAACAAACAGGGGAAATGTGATTTTAGTCACTGTATTTTTTTGTGCTAAAAGGGACCATCTTAAAATTAAAACAGTGTTAATTTGTGGGTGATTTTAAAGCATCATTGATTTATATATATATATATATATATATATATATATATATATATATATATATATATATATATATATATATATATATATATATATATATATATATATATATATATATGTTTGTAGCAGTTATAATATCATAAGAGAACCAAGCAGAGAACCCAGCAAAATTCACTTAGCAGAATGTAGAGCAACAATTTGCTCATCAGAATTTCTGGACTGAAATTTAGATGTCAGTGCACCATCTGTTTTAGGTTAAAAAGTAAATGCCTCCACCTTGATTCCAGCCAGCTGATTAAGGACTCCTGTCCATATTCATACTCCCTAGAGTTAGATAGCTTGGTCAGAAGTGATTGGGTTCATCTAAATGTCACAGAAGCAAAACACATAGAACCCCTTTACATTTAGGTTCATACCATTCCAACAGCAAAACTCATCAAACTCGTCCAAATTTACACTTCTACCAAAATGATTCCCATGCTATTTTGCTAGATGTGTTTACATGTTAATCATGTCAATTTTATTTTCTGTAAAGCATAGTGCATAGGTGCAGTTGTACAAGTAAATTTATTCAACTACAGTTAGTACTGTTATAATGCTGTCATTATTCTTATTTTCCATTTTGTGTGCTAAGCACAACGTTGTAGAGAATTCCTGTGATATTTGGAATGTTTTCCTGTGAAATGAACTTATGATAAATTTGAGTATAATACACAAATGCTCCTTTTTAACCTTTCATTTTTGTCTTTCCAGCTTTGATCACAGAATGAAAGTCTTTGGAAATGGAACTCTTAGCATTAAATCAATTACAGATAAGGACCAAGGAGACTACCTCTGTGTGGCCCGAAATAAAATGGGAGATGATTATGTTCTCCTGAAAGTAAACGTCATGATGAAAGCAGCCAAGATTGAGGGGAAGCAGCTAAGCAACCACAAGGTGCAGTATGGAGGTGATCTTAAGGTGGACTGTATTGCCTCAGGGCTTCCAAACCCAGAGATTCGATGGAGCCTTCCAGATGGAACCATGGTTAATAGTGTCATGCAGTCAGATAATAGTGGGGTGCGGAGAAGAAGGTACGTGGTCTTTGACAATGGAACTCTCTACTTTAATTACGTAGGTTTGAAGGAGGAGGGAAACTATACATGTTATGCTGAAAACCAGATGGGTAAAGATGAGATGAAAGTCCAAATTAAAGTACTGGCAGAAGCACCAACTATTCGCAACAACACATATAAAGTGTTTAGAGTGGCCCATGGTGATACAGTGTCAATTACCTGTAGCGCAAAAGGAGAGCCTTCCCCATCTGTAACATGGCTTTCCCCAACCAACCACATTATATTGTCAGCATCAGACAAGTACCAGCTCACTACTGATGGAACTTTGCTTATTCGGAAGGTTCAAAGATTTGACAATGGAAACTATACCTGTACAGCCAAGAACACAGCAGGAATGGACAAGAAGGTGGTCCATGTAGAAGTTCTGGTTTCAGTCCCTGTTATTAATGGACAACAAAGCCAGATTAGTATAAAAGAAGAGATTGCCAAGAAGGACCAGCAGGTTCTCCTGCACTGCAAAGCTGAAGGAACACCAGCTCCACAAGTCATGTGGGTGCTACCTGATAATGTTGTACTACCAGCTCCATACTATGGCGGCAGGATTACTGTGCACCATAATGGCACCCTGGACATTCGCTCTTTGCGCAAGAGTGACTCCGCTCAGCTGCTCTGCATTGCTCGGAGTGAGGCGGGAGAGGCCAGGCTTCAGGTGCACCTCCATGTAGTGGAGCAACTGGAGGAACCACAGCTGAAAAACTTGGCTGCAGAATCTGTCCAGCTTGTAGATGGTGTGTCAGTGACCTTAAACTGTTCTATTGAGGGAAAACCTACTCCTGAGATAACCTGGATCCTGCCCAATGGGACATCCCTCCAGAGTGGGACTGATTTTTTGCGTTTCTACCACCAGCTTGATGGATCTTTAGTTATTAGAGAGCCTACAGTCTCAGAGGCAGGAATATATCGGTGCGTGGGAAGCAACGGCGCTGGTTATGTAGAAAGGACGGTAAGGCTGGAGGTTGGCAAAGAGCCCCACATCAGTAACAAGTACAGCTCACTAATCAGCATAATTAATGGGGAAAACCTGCAGCTGAACTGTCAGTCAAGTGGTAACCCATTACCCAAACTAACCTGGACCCTTCCAAGTGGAGTTATTCTGACCAGGCCACAGAGAATGGGACGGTATGCCATTTTTGACAATGGCACACTGGCCGTCCAGCAGGCCTCTGTCTATGACAGGGGAGCATACCACTGTGAGTCTACCAACAAATTTGGATCCTCGTCTCTGTCAGTTGCAGTAATTGTTATTGCATACCCACCACGCATTACAAGCGGACCAGCAAAGGTAACTTATACCAGGCCTGGCATGGCCATCCAGTTAAATTGCATGGCCATTGGTATTCCTAAGGCTGAGGTGACATGGGAGATGCCTGATAAAACTCATCTCAAGGCTGGATCCCAGCCTCGTCTGTATGGTAACAGGTATCTCCACCCACAAGGCTTTCTAGTCATTCAGAATCCATCCAGCAGGGACAACGGTTTTTATAAGTGCACTGCCAGAAATGTAGTCGGTAGTGATTCCAAAGTAACATTTGTTCATGTGTTCTGAAAGAAAATAATAGGTAGGTACATGCCCAATGAACTGCGATAGTCTGAATACTGTTCACAACAAAGATTTATTTTATAAATACAGAATTTGTTGATTTATTAATTTCTATTGATATTCTTGTAAATAGACTATTAAAGCTGAAAATTTAGAAAATCTGCAGTGAAAAGGCCAGCTCTGACGACTGAAGCATCTCAGCCTACCACACAAATATAACTACAAGGAAGATGTATAAGATATATGATTTGGAGAGATGTGCGCCCAGGACACAATCAGTGATATTGGGTTCTAGGATTAAACCCAAATACTTTAAGTGTGGCACATGCTAAGGTTGGTGCATTCTAGATGTGATTTTTGCCCTACATAAAATGTCAAAATGCCACGTGCAAATATATTATCGGGAACAAAAAGAGATCAGCAGTGTCCACTGTGTGATGTTCATTACTATAACTGTTTGCATGCATTAAATTCTAAAGGTTATTTTTTATAGTGACTTATTTTCTACTGAGAGTGATCTGATACTTCTGATCTGATCTGATTTTTTTTTCTAAAAACATGCTAATGGACAAATGACTGGGCATTTTTTCAGAAGTTAGATAATTGTTTTTGCCTTCATGTTGTTTTGTAATAACACTGCCTCCTTCGTAACTTATTTGTCTTTAAAAGACTCATTCATGTAAGCTGTTGACTATATTGTTTGTGAGAAATACATGGCTGTACTTCTATATTTCCAATAAATAACAGAACAATTAAGTCTATTAATTAATTAGTGTATATGAAAATAACAGTATGAGACATTATGACAGAATATTGTTCTGAATTCATCAACAGTATTTGTGATTCATCATAAGCACATAGAGTATCTATCTTATTACAACTTTTATTACTGTGAAAAGGGATATTTGTATGAGCCTGACTCATACATAAATTGTGCCTCAAGGAATGGAATTCTGTAGAGAAATCTAGCAACTCAGCTCCATAAAAGTGATCAAAAGCCCTCTGAAAAGTTCCATATAAGCTGACAATGCCTTTCTTTTTGTGGTGTTAGGATAAATCCAAATTGTAAGAGCTCACATTAAAGAAAAGTGTCATAAATGAATGTGAGGAAGGGTAGCTGAGGAGAATGCTGTGATATCTGAGAGGGTGTGTGTGTCCCATGAGTCCCATAATCTTTACAACAGCAACTGTATCTGCACATTCAGTGCAGGAAGCTTTTCAGCAGACCATCAGAGCTGGTTCTGTGCTTCTGGAATGGCTTTGCTGCCTTCTCCTCATGTAAAATGGTATTTTTTGAAAATGGCACATCAGAAATTTAAATTAAAGTTAGTCCTCCAACTAAAGAAAAAATAAGGTCATAATATTTAGTCATCAAAATTTTCTTTGGTAATTTCATGGCTTTTCATTAGGTTTGTTATGCAGAGATTCTTTCCTTTGCTGTTTTGGACTTATCACTAGATTGCACTTTGGAAACTGCCCTTAGAAGGGACATAGGAAGGATGTATCCTCAATACAGTTTCACTGATAAACTCAGAAAGCACAACAGGGACTGTACTAGTCTATAGATAGAAGACATTGAGCAGTAGTAGAAACAGTTTAGGTTTAAAAGGAGCTTTGTCTGTGTTGCCCTTTACCTTCTGGAAAGGTGGAGTTATTACGGAACACATTCAATGGTCTGTTTTTAGTGAATGTTAGGTTGGACCAGACCACCATGATGATCTGCTTTCAGAATCTTCGTGTTTAGTTTTATTTGTCTCTGAGAGCAAAAAAGGCAGAACCTGGAAGACATGGCACCGTTTAGTGTTTTCCCTGAACTACTATGTCTGAGCCAGTCTAATAATTATCTTGGTTATTTGCACTGCCACAGCCTTCCAGGACTCTGGGATTGTAATGCTAGCAAATACTGAGAGATCACACATCTGCGTGATTGCTAAAAGTAACTTATTTATTAGATATCTTCAGCTCACCTACCAGCCTGAAGGACAAAAGGTGTGGGTGAAATACCATCTCAGGAATTAAAGCTTATTCCCATTTTAAAGGTTGCTACATTTGTTAATATCACAATGGTTTCAGCATTGGCTTGTGGTGTACAGCAACCAACACTGCAGTAGAGAGGTACAGAAAGACATGATGGGTTCTGCTTGTCTCTGTACCCAGGTCCACTGTGCCAGGCAGCAAACACCAGACATGGCAATGGAGCTATGTGTAATGTGTAGCCCCACCCCACTGTCAATCACCTCCCTGTTGATTCTCCTCTTCCATGTTTTTTCCTATCCATGTGCATTTTGTTTACTTTTATTTTCACGCCCCTGTTTAACCTCTTTGTTCTTAGCCATCACAGTCACCAGCACCTTGTTTTAACCTTTATTTGTCTGGTTACTTATACCCCGAAATTCTTCCTTGTCTTTGTTGGTCATCGTCTGTTTGTGAATTCGTTGTATTTCCGAGTTCTGTTATTTTTGTATATATTTGTGTACGTTTAGCCATTTTGTTACCTTTGAATCTGTTTCGTGCTCGCATTCATGTCAATACTACTGTTTCGTGTTTAGCAATTTAGTATCTTCTTAATTTCTACGTTTAGCTATTTTGTGTCAGCCCAGATATGCATTCTAATGTTACTCCTGTGGTCTTGTATTTAAATAGTCCTCTTGAGTTATCTCCCTGCGTAATTCTGATAATTCATGTATTCCCCTTTTCTGATGTAATGTAGGTTGTTGTGCTTAGTTAGTCTATGTTTTTATCATGCCCCCTCATCAGCATAAACGTGTATCTGCTCTTCTTGTTGGTAGTTTGTCTATTTCCTCGTCCCCCACTAAAGGCACTTTGTATTTAAGTAATAAACCCTCAGCTTCCTCGTAACTGTGTCCTCACGTGACTTCTGAGGCATTACACTATGAGAATATTGGTCAGTTTGGAATGGGTTACGCAAAAGAAAAGGACAGTCTTGTACCTTTTAAACAGGTGTGTGAGACCATAGAATGGTTGGGTATAACACCCTTGGTGTTTCGCTCTCTCCATAAACTGTTGTAATACTGTTAGCAATATTCTTCATAATATTGCATGTCTGGAAGTAAGTTGTATTTAGAGAGTTAGCATTATGAGAACTATGGGGTGTCATAAGTAGGCTTACTGTGAAGTGGTATTAATCTTATGTAGTAGTGAGCTCATAGAAACATGGGAACATACACGTCCTCTGTCTGTAGCTTGAGCCCCATCAGCCAAAAAGTCTCTAATCAAATGGTTCATCTGTTTTCTTTCAACACCTAAGAGAAGGTAACGACTCCTGAATTCTCATCTGCTGCAAGTATAGAAGAATATGTAACACAAAGTGCTGAAAGCTATAATAATGAGTTTGGAAGAACAAAAAGGACAAAAGGAAACATTACCCTTGGAAAATATATTTAAAGTTATGATGTTATGAATGATAGTGCCAACATTTGAAACAAATAAAAGCTCCAGGCTCTCCCTTTTTGTCCTCTTAATATGCCTCATACACACAAGATATTGAAGTTGTTCATGGAAAAACTAGCCTTTACAAAGTTGTCTTTGAGAGCTACAAGTCTAATATAAACCAAAGCATAACCAAAGCATAATCTAATATGAACCAAGGCCTACAGCTTTTATACAAATTTTAGAAAGGATGGGTGTAATTGAGCATATCAGTAGGATCTGTAGAATATTGTTTAATCTGAACAGGGGAAATATGTTTTTAATCTTTAAACTGGAGTGCTATTATTCATTACCCCAAATCCCAGATTAAAACCCTGCCCACCAATCAGCAGGGTTCAATCTATTTCCAACAATACACATCACGGAACATACAATAGTAACAGCATGGGCCCAAACAAAGCCAGCAGGATGTTTCAATAATTCTCTGCTTTTTGTTGCACTAAACAAGTATGAAGGTTTTTGCGAGCCTTGCCAGCATGATCCATAATGGACAGCATCTGCAGAGTTGGGTTATTCTTTAACTCATATTTTCAGACATTACATTACATTAAAGTCAATATAACAAAGTCTTTGTTAAGTAACTGCATGATTTTCACTTGAAATATAAGAACTGCAGGTATGTACTTTGTGCTGTATATACATTTGTGACTGCAAGTTTCAGCTGTCTGGAAGGATGCATTTTGAAATAAATTTAAAGAAGTCTGAGATATAATAATGTCCCCCAAAATAAATAAATAGGACATAGATTAGAATCTAGAAGGAGGCCAGATGTAATTAATCTACAGTTTTGTTCTCTGGAAAGCCAAGGCACACCAAATAGTCCAATCATCAGAACACAGTGAAACATGACATGTATGTGTGACTCAGTATGTTTCAACTGAAGACCTAAATTGAAATAGAAAAGTGTGCAATATAAAATACATGAAAAACATTTTTCATATTTATAATATTAACAAAAGTATAAATTGTTTTCTTTATCATGAGAAAACCAAAAAAAAAGTGTTAAAAGAATAAAACACGTGAATATAGCGACCCCTCTAGAAACACCAGCAGCCATAGTCAAATGTATCCCAGGGGCTAGAACGCCTGACATCAGGGCTAACTGAAAGGTGCTGGCTAAGCGTAAATACTCAAAGATAGCCAGGGCTCTCAAGTTTTGGATTCATGTCAGAGTGTGAGAGTTGTTGACGGGGGGTGGCGAATGTTAATTGTTGAGCGGGGGGGGGGGGGGGGGGGGGGGGCGACATAGATATGGATCGGAGGTAAATAAACTAGATTTTTTTTTCTCGCCATGTGAAATCGGAAGTGTGGTGTGTGAGCGTGTGAAGACGGTCAAATGCGTGTGTCACACGCTCAATGCGTGAGACTTGAGAGCCCTGAAGATAGCGCTAAAGATGTGGGGTTGAGAGAGTCAGAGATTACTAAAGAAAACATTAAAGTGATGTGTGAGTTAGCAAGGACGATGTCAGATGCTGTAATATGCTCTGGCACCATTATAGTTCAGCATGGCTCTGAAACCTACAGCAGATTATGGGCGCTACACTGCTGGATGTCTAAATGATGTTTAGAAAGCAAAGTGAGCTATATAGACAACTGGACACATTTTGAGGGCCTTAAAATAAACTATAACATTGAATACCATAGCTGTGCTCATTGATACTTTACCGGATCTGACAAACATCAGGTGATCTACTGTGACGGGCGGTGTGAGCAACTGAAAAGGAAGCGATCATACCAAGTCTCAGGGAAAAAGGATGGTTTAATAGAAAGTGTGCAAACCAAAACCCGTGCAAAAGATCCAAATTAAGGATATAATGACCAGCGGTCAACTGGAACAAAGACAAGACATATATAGGCAAACAAACGACCCTCAGGTGAGACGGATCACGGGCTCCGCCCACCTGAGGGACGCACATGACGTCACCAAACAACAACAACAACAGCCGCTGTGGACGGAGGCGGCCGGTAGGGGGCCGCCTCACCGTAACAGACCCCCCCACCAAGCCGCACTCCCCTCCACTGGGTGTGTGGCACACAGCGGCTGCACACAAAACACGAAGGGGCAGGAAGGCAGGGACAGGCAGGAACACACCTCCTGCAGTCCGGGAGCTGGAACATAAAACATAGAACATTAAACAGCTCACCTCCCCGGGTGGGACCCTGGACCGACCGGGCCGTTCACAACACAAAACCACGCCCCGGTCGGTCACAGGGCCCTCACGCCCTAACCGGCGTTTAGCCAGAGAGCTCCAAGGGTGTGCGGACGAGGAGCTACGACTCCTTTATCGTCCCTAGTGTGTGTGTGTGTGTGTGTGCGCAGGTTACCTCCCCGAGGTGTGGCTACTTCTCCTCCTGGACCTACCTCCTCCCAGAGCTGACCCCGGCCCTTGGCTGGGGGTCACCCCAGCCTCCTGGGGAGCCAACCCCTCCCGGGGCCCCTCATCGCAAGGGGGACTCCTCCACCCAACCCAGGAGCGCCAGAGACCGAGGCCCAGAGCACCCCCGACGCGGGCTAGGGAGCAGCCCCAAGGGCCTCCTGGTCACCCTGGGCAGGAGGGAGGATCTCCATCTCCAGCAGGAGCTTCTCAGACCAGAGCCCCATGGTCCCCAAACATCCGGGGGCCCCAGCCCTCTAGGGAGGGGCTCTTCATGACCGGGCTCTGGTCACCCCACAACACAAGGGGGCTCCTGCCAGGTGGAGACCCCCACAAGGTCCAGGAACACCACGACACCGCCAGGGGGAAGCACCTGCACAGAAACAGAACACACACACACACACACACACACCCAACCACACACCAACATACAACACAAACGCGCCACACCGACGCCCTCCGTGCCATACCCCGTGGCACGGGACCACAACCGGTTCCCCCCCCAAACACACATTTAAGGGGAGGAGCAAGCGTGGAATTACACACAACAACATTTCACGAGCACGCTAGGACACAACGAACACGCAAATACTAGACAAACAGAAATAGTGCACAGACAGTAAACGAACGGGACCAAAACGTGTGCTCTACATAAACACAATAGTGATGCGCCGCTCAGAGTCGCAGTCGCTCCCCACATTAAACACAAGACACACGGGGAGCGAGGCGACCGTGATGAGCGGCGACCGCGTCACACACATGAAACACTAAAAACATAACGACGCGCACGCACACTGATCCTCCGGTCCGTTACCCGTACACACTTATCACTCACACGAGAGTTTTCCCAGGCAGACACCCTGGTCCTCACCGTGCCACACACAAACAAACGCACGGCGGAACTCTCTCAACACACAATGGACACGAAGGGCTTTCCCAGGGCAGACTGCCCTGGTCCTCGCCGTGCTACACACATACACACACACACACACAAAACACAAAAGCACGGCGGAGCTCTTCAAACAAAACACCACGTAGGCAAACACTTACCACGAGACATGGCCACGAACGAAGGAGAAAGAAAAAGAGACTCGGCGGCTTCCGAAGTGTGGCTGGTCATTCTGTGACGGGCGGTGTGAGCAACTGAAAAGGAAGCGATCACGCCAAGTCTCAGGGAAAAAGGATGGTTTAATAGAAAGTGTGCAAACCAAAACCCGTGCAAAAGATCCAAATTAAGGATATAATGACCAGCGGTCAACTGGTACAAAGACAAGACATATATAGGCAAACAAACGACCCTCAGGTGAGACGAATCACGGGCTCCGCCCACCTGAGGGACGCACATGACGTCATCAAACAACAACAACAACAGCCGCTCTGGACGGAGGCGGCCGGTAGGGGGCCGCCTCACCGTGACATCTACCTGTAGCTCTGGAAGGACTACAGTGTATTACCGAGCATATTACTCCACCTTGCAAAATCCTCATACCTCTCGGTTTTAATATAAAAAACATAACAACAATCCAGGACACATATTTAAAACTGTATCTAGCTTAACTAGGAATCATGACCAAATCGAATCCCTATTCCCACAGGAGTGCAGCAACTCTTTCTTCTTCTTTCGGCAATTCCCGATTAGGGGTCGCCACAGCAGATCAAACTCCTCCATCTGGCAGCAGTAAGAGTTTTATGAAGTTCTTTAATGATAAGATTGATAAAATTAGGGAATACATTTGTCATGCTATCTCAGAACCTGTCAACCTGCAAATGCACGCTGACAGCTGTCTGGTGAGCTCTGACGCTCATTTGGAGTTCTTTTCCCCAATTGGTTGTGAGGAGCTTATTTCAATGGTAAATTCTGCCAAACCTTACACATACATACATGCAGTACAAACTCATCTACTCAAATTACTGCACAGTAATGTAGAACTTGTGTTTACTATAATTAACTGTTCTCTGAGCCTAGGCTACATCCCAAAATCACTTAAAAGTGCAGTCATCAAGCCACCAATTAAAAAAACGAATGTTCAGAATGTCCAAAGGTAAAAAAAAAAGTTTTTCCTTGCCACTGCCACCTCTGGCTTTCTAGGCAGTGTAAAAAT
Organism: Brachyhypopomus gauderio; assembly: GCF_052324685.1. Taxonomy (NCBI): domain Eukaryota; kingdom Metazoa; phylum Chordata; class Actinopteri; order Gymnotiformes; family Hypopomidae; genus Brachyhypopomus; species Brachyhypopomus gauderio. The sequence continues at coordinate 8,759,054 of NC_135214.1, forward strand.
TCTTCTTTATTGTAGTTTGTTCTAAATGTTCTTTAGCAATATCAAATCATTGTATTAATTAATAATAATGTATTAATATTGTATCCCCATTACAATTATAAACCCATTTAGAAATTGTAAGTATTTAATAGCTTTTAAAATAAACATATATTGATATCAGGTTAGTAGAGTGAGAATGTACACTGTTCATTTGATTTTCTTTATTAAAAGCAGCGCTTACATGGCAACTTTCAAAAAGCATGCTGAACCCCAAAGAGAACTGATCTTCCCTAATAGGATGGTATAAACCAGTAAACACTGAGAAGTAAATGTGACAGATAGTGCTGTCCAAGTCTGATGGAAAATATACACCAGAACTATCAATACCTGACAATATACTAAATAATAACTAACAACAATAGATGCATTTAAAATTACTTACATATTGTCAATCTTAGTCATTACTTACTTAATAAATTGTACATAGTCATTACTTACATTAAATTTGGTGTGCTGGCACCCAAAGACAAACTTAAAAATTGTCTGCCTGTTCAATTACTTACACATTGCACAGCAAGTGACTCAATAAATAATGTGAACCATTTATTTCACTGTGATGAATAGCATCAAGTGATGGGTAATCCTCTCAGAGTGAATTTATTGGACAGCTATACTGCATGTTTTCTAGGTCTGATCTGCCATATGGACAATGTTAGTGCTAACACATGCTAGCACTAATCAGCACACCCCCTTCCCCCAATCCAATCATTATGTGAGCATCAAACATCAAAGTGCCCTTGGAAAAGATGTCATCATACAGCACCCACTCTCAAGTAGGGAGATGCAATGAAACTTTTGAGTGGACTTTTGTTTTTTGGAAACACAGATCAAAGTGTCTTTATGGTAAGTTTATGGAACTTATGGGACACATTTAATTAAATTTTATTACACGCTACATGTTACTGATGGACAAGCAAAACAGCTAATGTAGGATGATATTTAACTTAGATAAACATAACATTTTACTGTTGTCACGTCCAACCCCTCCCTCCTCCCGCCTAGCTTCCCTGTTCCCATGGTTTCTCCCTCTGTCTGCCACGCCCCTGTCCTCACCCCCCACCTGCGTCTCGTTTCACCGTCATGTTGTCTGTGTATTTAAACCCTTCCGTTCTACACTCCTGTCTCAGTCATTGTTTGTACGTAAGTTCTCCTTTGTTTTTTTGTCAGCCAGCTATTATGAGTTTTCCTTTTGTTTGTCCTTGTTCTTACTTATGTTCCTAGTCTTCGTTGTTGCTACATGTTTCTCTCCGTTTAGCAGTAGTTTGGTTTATGTATGTTATTTTCTCCTGACGTCCATGGTCATCGGTTATTTATTTCCTGGTTGTCCGTTTAGTTAGTCTTTCATGGTTTGATGTTTGTGCCCGCTACCCCCTTTAGTCGTTGCTCCCTTTATGTTATAAATCTTCCCGTAATGTTTGTGCGGTCTTATGGATTAGTATGTTCTCATGTGTATTCTCGTTCCCTAGTCGTCTTGCTTGCCCGTTTGTTTGTGTCTCCCCTTCAATATTTAGCTTAGTCTTGTTCTGCCTTTTGTGTGCTATTGTAGCGACTACTACTCCTCGCAGCGAATTCCCTAACAGACAGGCACTTGGCCACTCAGGGAGTTTTAGCCCTGGGGGAGCGGTGCCTGCGTGCGCCAGGGGAAGAGGAGAAAACAGTGCTATTGTTTGAGTTGCGTAGAAAATAGTTTCCCTCCTCGGGATTTCTGGATTAAGCAGTTTCTGCCTCGGTTCCTGAACCCGCTTTAGTGGTGACCCCGACGTCTATTCGGACGATTCTGAAGTATTCGCATCATGTCGGCGAACGCAGTAGCGCTTAAATTACCAGAGTTTTGGGAGCAGCATGCCACCGTTTGGTTTGCTCAAGCCGAGGCTCAGTTCGCCATCCGGAAAATCACGGTGGATGACACGATGTATTATTATGTCGTCGCAGCCCTGAACAACGGCACCGCCTCCAGAGTGGTGAGTTTTCTTCAAGACCCTCCGGAGGACGATAAGTATGAAGCCCTTAAGTCGCTGCTCCTACAAATTTTTGAGCTGTCGGAGTCGGAGCGTGCCCGCAGGCTTCTTTCGCTGTCTGGTTTGGGCGATTCCAAACCTTCGGAGCTGATGGATCACATGCTGTCCCTACTGGGCGACCACCTGCCATCTTTTCTGTTCAGGGAGATTTTCCTTTAGCAGTTACCCAGTGACGTTCGCGCAACCTTGGCGGGTTCTACCCTCAGGGATTATCGTGCGTTAGCTAGGGAGGCCGAAAAGATTTTCTTGGCCAAGCAGTGTTTTGCAGCCACACATGTCTGTACACCTCTGCTCACCTCTGGCGCTGCCGTCTCCATGCCTCCACCCTCCCCGGCTCTATGTTTTTACCACGCACGTTTCGGAGCCAAGGCCAGAAGCTGCTGCCCGCCATGCGGTTTCAGGAAGGCGGGAAAAGTGAGGGCCGACGCCTGCTAGCGGCGTCGGCCGTTCCAGTAGCCTGCTTTTCCTTAAGGACGTGGTCTCGGGGACGATTTCTCACGTCTCCTCCCGGAGTTTCTTGGTCTGACAGAACCCACGTTTTCTTCGCTATCCTGTTCCTCATGTGCAAGATTTTTCTACCTGTCTGGCCGGAAAAGTCATATTTTCAAAGGTGGACTTAGCCCGTGGCTACCACCAGGTCCCCATGCATCCCGCGGACGTTCCGAAGACGGCAGTGATCACTCCATTCGGCCTCTTCAAATTCCTCCGCATGCCTTTTGGCCTCAAAAATGCTGCCCAGACATTCCAGTGTCTCATGGACAGTGTCCTACGTGATTTGCCTTTCCTTTTTGTCTACCTGGATGACATTTTGGTGGCCAGCGCCTCAAGGTCGGAGCACCTGTGGCACCTCAGGCTCCTGTTCGAGCGTCTCAGACAGCACGGCCTGATCATCAACCCGTCGAAGTGCCAGTTCGGACTTCGCCTTATTCAATTTCTTGGCCACCGCATCTCCAGGGCCGGTGTTGTTCCACTCCCTACCAAGGTGGAAGCTATCCAGCGTTTTGCCCGTCCTGGGAATGGTGAACTTCTATCACTGTTTCATCCCATGAGCAGCCGGCCTCATGCACCCTCTCTACACTGCCCTCAAAGGCAAGGCCATCAAGCACATGGTGGATTGGACTAGTGAGCGGCTCCTGGCTTTTGACGCAGCTAAGCACGCGTTGGCGGATGTCACTTTGTTGGCGCACCCCTCTCCTGATGCGCCCATCGCCATCACCACAGATGCTTCGGATTATGCCGTGGGCGCGGTGCATGAGCAGTGGGTCGATGGGGCTTGGCAGCCCTTGGCATTCTTCAGTCGCCAGCTCCGCCCCACCGAATGCAAGTACAGCACATTTGACCGCGAGCTACTCGCCCTGTACCTGGCTGTGCGGCATTTTCGTTTTCTTCTGGAAGGCCGCCCGTTTACTGCGTTTGTGGACCACAAGCCATTGGCATTCGCGATGGCTAAGGTTTCTGAACCGTGGTCTGCTCGTCAGCAGCATCAGCTGGCCTTCATCTCAGAGTTCACCACGAACATCCAGCACGTTGCGGGGAGACTGCCGACTGCCTCTCTCGTGGGGTCGTCGGCACCGTGCACCTCGGCATCGACTACTCCCGTATGGCAGCAGACCAGGAGTTGGACCCAGAGGTCCAGGCCTACAGGACGGCAATCACCGGCCTGCAGTTGGTGGATGCTCCCTTCAGTGATGCAGGTGTGATGCTCCTCTGTGACGTGTCCATGGGCCAGCCTAGGCCTATCGTCCCCGCCCGCTGGCGCAAACTGGTTTTTGATTCCATACATGGTTTCTCACACCCCGGTAGGAGGGCGTCGCAGAAGCTAGTGGCGGACAAGTTTGTCTGGCATGGCCTTAGGAAGGATGCTCGCAATTGGGTTAGGGCTTGTGTAGCCTGTCAGTGTGCCAAGGTGCACATACACGTTCATGCCCTGGAGTGGCGTTTCGACCACGTGCATGTGGATTCAGTGGGGCCGCTGCCACCATCCCGTGGTTTCTCTCACCTCCTCACCATCGTCGACAGGACCACAAGGTGGCCGGAAGCCATACCGTTGTCCTCCACTACGGCCTCGGAAGTGGCCTGGGCGATTATTGGCGTGTGGGTTGCACGGTTTGGCGTCCCGTCGGATATGTCCTCGTACTGCGGGCCTCAGTTCACTTCTGCCCTCTGGAACGGCGTGGCTGCGGGCCTTGGAGTACACTTGCACCGAACCACGGCCTACCACCCCCAGGCCAACGGGCTTTGTGAGCGTTTTTATCGCTCTATGAAAGCTGCACTCCGGGCCAGCCTCCGGGACGGCGACTGGGTTGATAGGCTCCCATGCTGGGCCTCAGGTCGTTCCCCAAAGAGGATCTCCAGGCTTCCTCGGCTGAACTCATCTATGGCCAGCCTTTGCGGGTCCCCGGAGATTTTCTCCCTTGTCCTACTGCTCCGTGGTCTGCTGGCCACCAGCGGCAGGCCCGTCTGAAGCCGGCCCACTTGGACTTGGATGGTGCTGTGGTGACGGCACGTCCAGCGAGCTGTGGGCGGCCCCCGGTCGTTGGTCCTGCCCGCCCTGCTGGTCAACCGGCTTGTGCAACTGCTCCGCCGGCGGGTGGTGTGAGCCGGTCTGAGCGGTTGATTTGTCCCCCTCGCCGGTTGGACATGTCTGTTTTGTGAATTCTGGGGGGGCGTGTGTAGCGACTACTACTCCTCGCAGCGAATTCCCTAACAGACAGACACTTGGCCACTCGGAGTTTTAGCCCTTTAAGTGACACTGAGGGAGCGGCGCCTGCGCGCCAGGGGAAGAGGAGAAAACAGTGCTATTGTTTGAGTTGCGTGGAAAATAAAGTTTCCCTCCACGGGATTTCTGGATTAAGCAGTTTCTGCCTCGGTTCCTGAACCCGCTTCAGTATTTTAGTGTGTATTTACTTCTTTTACAATAAATGTTCTAATCTCTGCAATTGCGTCACTCCTGCCATTCTAAAACATTACAAAATGACCGACCCAGTTGATATGACGCAACAGAGTGGAAAAACATTAGTTGTACCGATACAACTGTTTGACATGGATGCTTTCAAGGAGCAGCTGGACTCTATCCAAGCATTGCTTGTCAGAGACACTGAGGGTAAGCCTGTGGCGCTGCCCTCCCTATGTCTCTGTCCGGAGGAATACGATGGTGAGAACGGGTTGGTCAGGATATTTCTTTTCCAGTGCGAGTCTTACCTGCAATTTCTCACTGTTCCTAAACCATCTGAGGACATACAGGTGATGTTTATGCGGTCTCTATTGAAAGGAAAAGCCCTAGAGTGGGCTAACAATATCCTGGCACACCGGGTTACGGATGCCTGGACAGTGGCAGGATTCTGCCAATCAATGTGTGACAGGTTTGGTGGGTGTACGTACATGTCTGCTCCTCAGCCTCGATGGGGAATACCTGCCGACCTGTCGGTCAGAAACAGGCTCAGGGCCTCTACGCCTCCAGATGACTTTGACCCGGTGGCCACGCCTCCCAATGACTTTGACCCGCCTCCTGATGACTTCCAGATTGGCTACCATGTATGTCAATCAAAATACAACCAGCCTATCATTCATCCACTACTTTTTAATGTCATGCGATCTATCCACACTTCCTTCGAGATCGTCCCACACGTAATGGACACCCCTGCTGTAGTGCCTTTCAAAAACCCAAGGTCACTTTACAATTAGCACAGGTACATTCATGACCAAAGCAGAACAAAGTGTTGAGGGGAATTGAAGATTCAAGTTACATCAACCACACCCACAATTCCAACATACCTGAGTGCTGTCTAATTACTTAACATTTCTAAGAGAGGTGAAATAAGGAATTTCCCTGGCTGCATTGCAAAAAGTGTTATTATGGTTTTATTGTAAGAATGTGCATCAGGAAAAAAACCACACTATTTTCAGCAAAACCATAGCCTGTCATCATGTATCCAGTACTGGCATAGTCAACTTGTATAAGTACAATTGTCCAGAGCTTTGGCAAACCATCAAGCAGACAACAGGTACCGCCTGGGACAATAGTCAGTTGTAGTGATGAAAACATTACTACTCACTGTTTTCACTTATTCACTGTAGAGTTGAATATGATTTCAGATGTTTTTATTAGTATTTCAAATATAAATGACCATTCATTTATTCATTGAATACAGCCAAAGTTAGCAAGTATGCATTGTGGGTTTGTTTATTGTCAGTGAAGACTTAGTGGAAGCCAATGACAACGCTCTGGAGATTTCCCAGCCTGCTAAGAGGACAAAGTCTGAAGTATGGTCATGAGACTTCAGGATGGGGGAAATGTCATGGCTTGTCAGTATAACTTTCTAATAGCTTTTCAGTAATGTAAACTGAAGCTTTTAGTGCTACATTTGTAAGAAATCTACACACTGTCATAGTGGAGTTGGCACTTTTTCACCTTTGTATTTGTAAACAGAAGACCAATTTATTTTCTCCTTCTATATGGATTTTTCTGCATAACAACTATGTGACAACATTATTAATATTTGTCTTTGGCTCAGAAAATAGCCTTATGAACTGTCGGGGGAACTGAACATTGGAAAACAGAGGCATTTAATTTGCCCTATTATTATTATCATTATATTCTGAAACAATCTAAAAGGACACGTAGAAAACAACATGACCCCAAACTTTTGACCGGTAGTGTACAACACAAGTTTTGTGTTTTCCCTGAAATCTCATACTTTTATTTATCAAATGAGTTGCAAAATGAATAGAAATATAGTCCAGACATTGACAAGGTAGAACATTTTTTTTTTATATATATAATTTTCTTCTTTAAACTTTGCTTTCATCAAAGAATGCTCCCTTAGCAGCATTGCAGACCTTTGGCATTCTAGCTGTTAATTTGAGGTAATCTGGAGAAATTTCACCCCATGCTTCCAGAAGCCGCTCCCACAAGTTTGATTGGGTTAATGGGCATTTTTTTTTGTACCATACTGTCAAGCTGCTCCCACAACAGCTCAATGGGGTTGAGATCTGGTGACTGCGCTGGCCACTCCATTACCGATAAAACACCAGCTGCCTGCTTCTTTTCTTTACTTTTTTGGAGGTGTGCTTTGGGTCATTGTCCTGTTGCAGGATGAAATTGACTCCAATCAAGCGCTGTCCACAGGGTATGGCATGGTGTTGCAAAATGGAGTGATAGCCTTCCTTATTCAAAATCCCTTTTACCTTGTACAAATCTCCCACTTTACCAGCACCAAAGCAACCCCAGACCATCACATTACCTCCACCATGTTTGACAGATGGTGTCAGGCACTCGTCCAGCATCTTTTCAGTTGTTCTGCGTCTCACAAATGTTCGTCTGTGTGATCCACAAACTTTGATTCGTCTGTCCATAACACTTTTTTCCAATCTTCCTCTGTCCAATGTCTGTGTTCTTTTGCCCATATTAATCTTTTATTAGCTAGTCTCAGATATGGCTTTTTCTTTGCCACTCTGCCCTGAAGGCCGGCATCCCGGAGTCACCTCTTCACTGTAGACGTTGACACTGACGTTTTGCTGGTACTATTTAATGAAGCTGTCAGTTGTGGACCTGTGAGGCATCGATTTCTCAAACTTGAGACTCTAATGTACTTGTCTTCTTGCTCAGTTGTGCAGCGGGGCCTTCCACTTCTCCTTCTACTCTGGTTAGAGCCTGTCTGTGCTCTCCTCTGAAGGGAGTAGTACACACCATTGTAGGAAATCTTCAGTTTCTTGGCAATGTCTCGCATGGAATAGCCTTCATTTCTCAGAACAAGAATAGACTGTCGAGTTTCAATTGAAAGTTGTCTTTTTCTGGCCATTTTGTGAGTTTAATCGAACCAACAATCGTAATGCTCCAGATTCTCAACTAGCTAAAAGGAAGGTTAGTTTTATAGCTTCTCTAATCAGCAAAACTGTTTTCAGCTGTGTTAACCTACTTGCACAAGGGTTTTCAAGGGTTTTCTAAATATCCAATAGCCTCCTTACATAGTTAGCAAACACAATGTACCATTAGAACACTGGAGTGATGGTTGTTGGAAATGGGTCTCCATACATCTATGTAGATATTGCATTAAAAACCAGACGTTTACAGCTAGAATAGTCATTTACCACATTAATAATGTATAGAGTGTATTTTTGATGCATTTAATGTTAGCTAAATTGAAAAAAAAAACAACTTTTCTTTCAAAAATAAGAAAATTTCTAAGTGACCCCAAACTTTTGAACGGTAGTGTAGGTAAATGCAGACATTAGTTGGTCCTCTCCTGAACAAGTTAGATATTGTTTATACAAATAAATGTTCTTGGTGCATATCAGGCAGAACCCCACCCTCATCTCGGATACTAAAACCAAATCTATGTTTTTCTAGTCCCAGCATACAGACCACTCATCATACTTTACAAGCTGGTCATGAAATGTGTGGAAGCTTTTCATCTTCTGTCATCTCTGCTCTTCAGAACTGTTTTGGGTACACTGACTGACAAATATTTATTAATGCTCCAACCGACGGTGACACCACCAACTTGGAGGAGTACACGTCATGTGGAGGATTACATATCATCCGAAGGAGTACACGTCATCTTGAGGACTATAGATCATCTGAAGGAGTACACATCATCTGGAAGAGAACACGTCATCTGGAGGAGTATAGATCGTCTGAAGGAGTACACATCATCTGAAGGAGTATACGTCATCTGGAGGAGAACACGTCATCTGGAGGAGTATAGATCGTCTGAAGGAGTACACATCATCTGAAGGAGTATACGTCATCTGGAGGAGAACGCGTCATCTGGAAGAGTATAGATCGTCTGAAGGAGTCCACGTCATCTGGAGGAAAACACGTCATCTGGAGGAGTATAGATCGTCTGAAGGAGTACACGTCATCTGGAGGATTACACGTCATGTGATATGTTACATTGCCAAGTGCATAGATGACATCACTGTCGCAAAGAACATTATCACATGCTCCAGCCAGAAGCCATGGATGACTGCAGAGGTGCGTGCTCTGCTGAGGGTCATAGACTCTGCTTTCAAAGCCAATGACAAAACGGCCCTGAGACAAGCAAGGGCTGAACTTTCCCGGCCATAATAAAAAGGAAGTGCACAGCAGAGCATACACAGCCACTTTGAGAACAGCAGACATGCAGCATATATGGCGGGGCATCACCAAATACGAGACAACACCGCCTGCCTGTGACAGTGATGCCACCCTTCTAGATACGCTGAACAATTTCGATGTGTGATTTGAAGCACAGAATGATGTAGCAGTGAGAAAGGCAACCCCTGCTACTGACGATCAGTTGCTGTGTCTTACTGCAGCTGATGTGAGGATAGCTCTACGCAGATATTGCTCAGAGGATGTGCAGACCAGCCGGCAGACACCTTCTCAGACATTTTCAACATCTCTCTGAGCAGCACCATCATCCCAACATGCTTCAAGGCAACAACCATCATCCCCATGCCAAAGAAGTCTTCAGTGTTCCATCTCAATGACTACCATTCCGTTACACTCAAATCCATCATCTTGAAGTGATTTGTGAAGCTCGTCATGAGGCCCATTAAGATCCTGCTGCCACCCTCACTGGACCCCCTACAGTTTTGTATCATCCCAATCGCTCTAGAGACGATACCATAGCCACTACTGTCTTTATGTAGCACCCTGGTCCTGGAGGAACGTTGTTTCATTTCACTCAGTACCATCACACTCTTTATATGGTTGAAATGACAATAAAAACCCACTTGACGACTTCAGAATCACCTTCAGAAATTATCTAAAAATTGTCCTATTATACCAACACTTTCAGAAACCACCATGCAGAAGCAGTCTTGACTCTTTCCTTTGTGCTTGATTTGCAATGAATAACGCATCCTGAACTCTTATGGTGCGGAGCCAATGTGATGTAATTGAGGATGAATGAGTCAGGCACAGACTGCTTTCAAGGACTGGAGAGTGGGCATATACCACTTCAAAATGTAAAACAATGTTTTCTGTCTGTTTGGTGATGCAGACATACACTGATCATTCATTAGCCATGAAAATAATCTAGCAGGAAGTATGAACAGGTGAACAGTCAAAAGATTGTATGTAAATACCTTGGCATTTGGAAGAACCAAAAATGTTGCACGATTGTTTTGGACGAGCACACCAAGTTCATTCAGCTGCCTTGGTGTAGTGTTTAAAGGGCATCCGTCTCATCACATTCTCTGTCTGTAAGGCCATCTCAACAAACATTTCTATTCTTTGAACAACAGCAGCTGCAATCTATGCACCATTATGTCTGACTGTGTGTAATCACTATATGTGTTTGGTGTCTGTTTCTCCTGTTCCTCATTTACTGTGTGTGAGGGAGCAATGTTAGGCTCCCTCCTGGAACAGCCTTGTCCTACAGCGCCATCCTAGCTGAGGTTAAGAATAGGAATAGATCTAGTAAGAGCATTTAAACAAAATAGTGTCTTAGCACTCTTCACTGCCATGGACCCACAACCAATTTCTTTATTAACCCCTTTTAAAAAACAAATGACAGGAGAAATAATAACAAGTAAATCACTTTCCTTCTCTAAATTCATGAATGTATAGCTTTGGAATATTCAAACCATACGAAAAATCATAAAAGCTGCCTTTTTGGTTGCTTTTAATGTAAAAAACATCAGGTCAGTATCGCTGTTGGTAAAATCAAATGCAAAGTATCAATAAAATATCACTAATCATTTTGACTATCTGACAGTTTGGATTGTTCGATACCCACTGGACCACTGGACTTTCTTATAAACACAGTTCCATCTTCATCATGTCTAGAATCCTCCTCCCCCAATGCTCTCTGTGTGTGCCAGTCAGCATTGCTGGTGAGTGAGAATCCAAACAATGGTCACAGGCTCTGCTGTGCCACAGATGAAACTATTTACGTATTAAACGCACATTCTACACTTCAGAATTAACATCCTGTCCTTGTTGTTTAAAGTACAGTCAGCAGTCGGGACCCCTACTGGCCTGGGGCCCCAAGCAGTTGTCTGCTTTGCCTGGTGGCAAGTGGAGACTGTGCTTCTGCAACTGCAATACAAACTTTATTGCAGTCAGAAATCAGGAATGTATCATGAGGACATAAGTAGCATAGCTCTACTAAAATTATGCTACATATCAAGCAAAACCCTCCTTTTTAAGAAAAATGCTTGAAAAAAAAACTTAGTTATTTCTTGTTATAATGTTATTTCTTACTGAAACATGGCACACACCAAATGACTTCTTGCAACTGAATTCACCTTTAACTATTTATCTAAATCGTCATTTAAAAGTAGGTGAGGTTTTAGAAGTTATTGTGATGATGGATGGAGACAGGCACGACGACGGCTTTAGTGCTGACACGGTGATTTATTCAGTGATGACAATGTGAAGTCCTGCGCAATAGCGCAAGCACACGAACACATGTAGCTCACTCAAGCACGAACTTTAGACAAAGACGAGCACAAGACACTGCTCGAACGCACATTAAATAGGTGATTAACACAGACCCTCGTGATCTTGAGACAAGGCACAGGTGAGACTACGAACACGCTCACAGACAACCCACACCCACGGAAGTACATACATGGACATAACGACATGCAGACAACGTAGCGGCACGCCCACAGGGAAGGGTCCGGAGCCGTCACCGTAACAGTTATATTCAGAAATAATTTAAATCTTAGTGCCATAGACACTCATAAATTACCCTTTTGAACATCCGTTTGTAAATTTGCTGTGCTAATCTGTCGTCCACCTCTTGTGCAGATTATTAATCGGATCTGTCTGAACTACCTACTAAAGTATGTGCACTGTGGTTTCTGTTTGCTTTCACGCAGCATGTAACCTTTCTTAAAAATGAGCATGCTTATAGACTGGATTTCATTTGTATGACTGGTCTGGTTACCAATATATGTATATCACACCATTTTATTGATATCAGTTTTAATATTCAGTGACAGACACTCTACGATAACTATGGTGAATTACAGAATTTTTTCATCTCTGGATGGTTTATCTTTCTCTGTGAAACTTTGTGCTTCATCACTGTCTGAGATGAGATTCTGTGTGTATATAATAATTCCATCTTGTATACTTGTACTTACTAAACATAGACTATTACATCCTCCTCCTTCTCACCTTGTTTACCACTGAGCTCAGGGTCATGAGACCACTGCCAGACGTCTGAAGTGGCTTTATAAGAAAACTGACCTTACTCTCTAGTCTGTGCACACTATATGTCTAGACACATAGATGCGATAAACAGGCTCATTTTGCTTATTTATTGGTCATTCAACCAGCCCAATTCAATTATTTTAGTAAACTTCTACAGCTTCCTTTTGTAGATACAGTTAAATTATGCAATGCTTTTATTTTGTTTTTCAGCATAAAATGAAAATAATGTGTTATCCCATTAATTTAGTCCATTATTCTTTTCCTGGTGTATTTTTCTGATATTATCTGCACACTCTCACTCTCAATCCTATCTCCTTTGATCAAAAAATCCAATTCTACATAGTGTAGATCCTGCTCTAACCTTCCTTATTAAGGAATGTGTGATAAATATAGCCACATCTATCTCATACCCTTTTAATAGATGTTTTGTAACTGGTTGCATCCCTGTACATCTGACAACTACTGCTGATACCCCCGTACTAGAAGTCAGGTTTAGATTCTGCTGACAAATAATTATAGGATAATCTAACTTTGCATTTATAGCCAAGCCACTGGAATGACAGATGCCCACCTGGAAGCTAACCTGGAAATCTTTTTAATGTAGTTTTTGTCCTTTATGCAGTAGTAGAGAACATAGTTATCAAGCATGTGCAGATGATTCTCAAGCATAATGCTTTTTGACCATAGCTCCACTTTTGGTATGTAATGATATTTTACTGTCACATGCACAACATTGGTAGTACTAAGCATTGGTAGTGCTTTTCCTTTTTCTATTTACAATTTTAAAAACCTATGCGTCTCTTCATAGGGGCATCCCACAAGGCACTTTTCACTACTCTTTACTATGTACATGTTGACACTCGGCCATATAATACACCTGTGATGTTCGCGGGTCGGTGAAGGACGAGACAGGAATCCTCTCCAGGACGAACGTTACGTTTATTTTAGGGGTGGGACACAATTAAAAAAATTTATCGAATTAATCAGAAGCTTTGTAATTAATTAATCTAAATTAATCGCATTTTAATCGCATTTCAGTATTTAACATGAGAAATATTAATTTAAGTTTGAATGATGAATGAATCAATGAACATAATCATAAACTTCAACATCTTGTTTATTTTTCCACCAGTCTAATACACAGACCAATAGATGAGTGCAGAAAACAGTTCAGAACACTGGAAATTCTGACCAAAAATGTTGTTTAATTTTGGGAGCTTTGCTCAGGATATTGGAAGAATTTAAGTAAATCAGAAGATGTTTTTTAATACCATTTTAGATGGTATATTTTTCTTTAATTTCCCGGGCCTCTGCCACAGGCATCTCCATAGTGCCTAGAAGTGTCTTTTGCATGCTCAAAGCAAATGACTGGATCTTCATCATCTATAGATTCATCATATATAATATGAGCTGTCACACCAAGATCATTCTTGTTGCTAACAGAGGTCCAGTGATCCCCAGTCAGAGCCACATTTGTGGCGCTCTTCACAATAACCTGTTTTACTTCCCTTTCCTCATCATACAGCTGCTGGATTTTCTTCGACATTGTCTTTCTGGACGGCAGTTCGTAACTTGCATCAGTTGACGCAATGTGCAGCGCTTCTTGTAAGCGCTTCTTGTTCTGAGAAATGAAGTAAGTGAATAGACTTCATTTCTCAGAACAAGAATAGACTGTCGAGTTTCAATTGAAAGTTGTATTTTTCTGGCCATTTTGTGAGTTTAATCGAACCAACAATTGTAATGCTCCAGATTCTCAACTAGCTTAAAGGAAGGTCAGTTTTATAGCTTCTCTAAGCAGCAAAACTGTTTTCAGTTGTGCTAACCTACTTGCACAAGGGTTTTCAAGGGTTTTCTAAATATCCAATAGTCTCCTTAGACAGTTAGCAAACACAATGTACCATTAGAACACTGGAGTGATGGTTGTTGGAAATGGGTCTCCATACATCTATGTAGATATTGCATTAAAAACCAGACGTTTACAGCTAGAATAGTCATTTACCACATTAATAATGTATAGAGTGTATTTTTGATGCAATTAATGTTAGCTAAATTGAAAAAAAAAACTGCTTTTCTTTCAAAAGTAAGAACATTTCTAAGTGACCCCAAACTTTTGAACGGTAGTGTATACACACACACACACACACACACACACATATATATATATATATTGTAACGTTCGTTAAAAACCAGAACAGTTTACTGTTTACAACTTGTCTATTTTATTTAAACACTAATACAAGCGAACTCACTCGAGGAAAAATAACTGAACTCTCTCTCTCACTCTCGCTCCTCGCGCACCTTTTCCACTCACACACACAACTTAACTTAAAGAAACAGTAACCCAATAATCCTTTAAGGATCATTACACTGCCCCCCCAACAAAAAGTTCCTCGTCCTCGAGGGAACAACACAATCTCTGAGGCGGGGAGGTAGTTTGTGTTGCCTCTTCGGCCTACCAGTGCTCTGAGGGGTTGTCGGAGCTGTAGGGCTTAGAGGAGGGGATGTTTCCTGTTGGGACCCCCCCTGTGCAGGGGTATGAGGGCTTTGTACCCGTCCCTCCCTGAAACGGGGAAGAGAATGTCCCCTATAGGGAGCCATTCTGTCTCTGTGTAGGACTACTTTCCTGCCTCCTGGGGGCAACTGCACCCTATACACCACTTCCCCGACCCGTTCCAGAACATTACAGGGCCCAACCCAGCTATTGTCCAGTTTAGGACACCGTCCTTTTCTCCTCTTTGGGCTAAAGACCCACACCAACTCTCCAGCCATGAAGTGCCTCCCTCTAGATGTGACATCATAGTTCCTCTTTTGGCGCAGTCCCGCCTTGGCTAACTGATCCCGGGCGTAGGAGTGTGCAGATTCCAGCCGGTCCTGCAGTTTCGTCGCATAATCTGGGCCTGATAGTGCCTCTAGTGCATCCTGTGGCTTCCCGAAAGCCAGTTCGGCAGGAGTCCTCAGCTCTCTTCCCAGCATGAGCAGGGCAGGTGTGCACTGTGTGGAATCCTGAACTGCTGACCTGTAGGCCATGAGGATGAGGGGAAGATGGGTGTCCCAATCCTGCTGGTGTTCTGATGTGAGGATAGCTAACTGCTGGACCAGTGTCCTGTTAAACCTCTCCACCAGGCCATCACTCTGTGGGTGGAGTGGGGTGGTCCGAGTCTTCTGGATCCCGAGACGTTCGCACATGGCAGCAAACACCCTGGATTCAAAGTTCCGACCCTGATCGCTGTGAAGGGTCTCCGCTGCCCCAAACCGGCTGAACATCCCCTCCACTAATGCATCAGCCACCGTCTCTGCCTCCTGGTCTGGGATGGCATATGCCTCCGGCCACTTAGTGAAATAATCCATGGCCGCGAGAACATAGCGGTTTCCCCTCACAGTGCGGGGAAACGGGCCCATGATGTCCACAGCCACCCGTTCCATTGGTGCTCCTGCCAGTTGCTGTTGAAGCTGAGCACGGGACTGATCCAGTGGTCCCTTGTGCGAGGAACAGGGGTCACAGCTGCGGCAGAAGTCCTCCACATCCCTCCGCTGCTGACCCCAGTAATAGCCTTGGCGGAGGCGGCGCAGGGTCTTGGAGACACCGAAGTGGCCAGAGCCCGCGCTTCCATGGCAGCCTTCTAGCACTGCTGACCTCAGTGACTTCGGCACCACAACCTGCCATCTCTCCTCCCCTGTGGCTGGGTCCTTCCACGCACGCTGTAACACCCCCTCGCTCATCCTCAGAGTATTAAACCTGGCCCACAGTGCCTTGGTGCTAACAGACAGCCCAGCAACCTCATCCCGGTGGGGACGCTGCTCACCCTCGAGCCATTGCAGAACCGGCATCAGGTCGGTGTCCTGCTCCTGCTGTGCCCTCCATTCTGCAGCATCTATCACCTGGAGCACCCTGCATGACAGTTGCACCCCACCGTCTGATGCTGTGAGCTCTCTTTCCCTCTCCTCTCTCTTCTCACAGTAGCGGCAACCAGCTGCGGCGCACGGGCGGCGAGACAGGGCATCAGCGTTGGAATGGCGTGTCCCTGCTCTGTGCTGCACGGTGAAGTTAAAGGCCTGGAGCTCCTCCAGCCAGCGAGCCACCTGCCCCTCCGGCTCCTTGAAAGACATCAGCCACTGGAGGGCAGCGTGGTCGGTCCTGACGACGAAGGGTGTGCCACACAGATAGTACTTAAAGTGTCTCACCGCCATCACCACAGCCAGGAGCTCCCGCCTCGTAACGCAATAGCGCCGCTCACTCCTATTCAGGACCCGGCTGAAATATGCCACCACTCTCTCTCCATCGGGCCTGACCTGGGACAGCACAGCTCCAAGTCCTACATTACTGGCGTCTGTGTCCAGGACAAATGGCAGATTGGGGTCTGGTGGGGCAAGGACCGGGGATTCTGTAAGGACTCTGCGGAGGGTACTGAATGCCTGCTGGCAATCCTGGGTCCAGCTGAAGTCACAGTCTTTCTGCAGCAGGCGGAACAGTGGCGCAGCTATGGAGGAGAAATCCTTCACAAATTTCCTATAGTAGGAGGCCAGCCCAAGGAAGCTCTTAAGCTGGACCTGGTCTATCGGAGTGGGCCAGACCTTAATGGTGTGAATTTTTTCCTCCAAAGTGCTAATGCCCTCGTGACCCAGCTTGTGGCCTAGGAACTCCACCTCATGCCTCATGAAGTGACACTTGCCCGGGTGTAGTTTCAGGCCTGCAGCAGTCACTCTCCCTAACACATGCCTCAGGGAGCTCAAAGCGGCGTCAAATGAGCTCCCGTGCACCAGGAGGTCGTCCAGATAAACCAAGCATTGCTGGCGTGGGACACCAGCCAGCACGCTGTCCATAAGCCTCTCGAAGGTGGCAGGGGCATTGCAAAGGCCGAAGCTTAGGACTCTGAACTGCCACAGCCCCCTGTTGGTGCAGAAGGCTGTCTTTGGTCTGGACTCTGGGGAGAGTGGTACCTGCCAGTATCCACTTCGCAGGTCCAGGGTGGAGAACCAGGAGGACCCTGCCACCAGGTCCAGAGACTCATCAATCCTAGGGAGGGGGTAAGAGTCTTTTTTTGTGACTTTATTGAGTGGCCTGTAGTCTACACAGAAGCACATCCTTGAACTGTTTTTCTTAGGCACCATCACCACAGCAGAGGCCCACGGACTGTCAGATGGCTCTATGATGCCTGACTTGAGCATCTCGCTCAGTTCTCTCTCTTCAGCCTCCTGATGAGCTAATGGCAAGCGACGGGGACGTACTTTAATAGGTCGGGCATCCCCTGTGTCAATGATGTGCTCCACCATGTGTGTCAGACCTACTTCGCTCTCTTTAAGGGCAAAGGTGTCCTTAAACTCCAGTAGCACCTGCCATAAACTCTCCTGCTGCTGATGTGTTAGCCCCTCACAGTTCTTGGACCAGATGTCCCTCACAGCAGACAACCTCTCATCCTCTTCAACCTGCTGCACAGCTGATGGCAATTCAGGAGTCTCTGCAGCGCTAGCAGCTATTGCAGCAGGGGCTGCGCATACCGAGGGGGAAACCAGCTGTACTCTCTCCCCTGCAGGGAGTACTAGAACGCCCTTTCTCAGGTCTAATACACCACCAATGGCTCTTAGAAAGTCCAGCCCAAGGATGCAGGTGTCCTGCACATCCGCCACCCAAGCAGCGTAAGGCACGATGACATCTCCTACCTTAAACTGAAACACTCCCCTCCCTCTTATAGGGACCAGGTCCCCAGTCACAGTCTTAAGCTGCACATCAGTTGCCTGCACAGCAGCTCCGGCTGGGATGACATCAGGTCGAACCAGTGTTGCGTTAGACCCCGTGTCCAAGAGTGCCGTACAGGGCACCCCGGAAACTGTAACAGGGACGTGGCAGAAGTCACCAACCTGGGTCCAGCCCACAGCAATGACTGTGCCTGGTGAAGATGGCAGAGGACCGGGTGTGTTGATCTTGCAGGCCCGTGCACTCCCACCTGCACGGGCCCTTACTCGTTTCCCTGCACAGTTGGGAACCTGGGGCACTGTCTGATCAGGTGACCAGATTGTCCACATCCCCAGCAGCTCTGGGGTCGACGGCGTAGACCACCCCGAGACCCAGGTGACTGGAGGGCAGCTGCCTGAAACGCGACGAGTGGTCCCTCTGGCCTCCCCGGCTGTTCGACAGGGGCTGTCGTCACTCTCACTACCGGTGAGTCGTCGGTTCCCCCAGTGGATCTCGTCAGCATCTCCCTCTCCAGCGCAAACTCTAGAGCTGCATTAAGCGTGGCCGGATGTGCGAGCTGAGTCTGTATGCGGAGTTCTTTAGGACAGAGAGCCTGCAGGAACTGATCCCGAGCGAGCTCTGCCCGCACTGCAAGTGGCATGTTGTCATAAGCCCGTCTGCACAGGCACTCGATGTCATGGGCCAGAATGCGCAGGGGCTCCCCGGGCAGTCTGCGTCTGTTGTGGAACTCAGATTGCAGCAGCACAGGCTGGTTATACTGCCCGAACCGTCTCTGTAGTGCCCCAACTAGAGCAGCATAGTCCCTCCGCTCCTCCTCACTCAGCAGAAGCAAACAAGCGGCCGCGTCCTCACAGAGGCACAAAGCTAACTGCAGTGCTTTATGCTCCTCAGCCCAGCCAGCTGCAGCAGCTAACAGTTCAAACTGGGCAATAAACACCTCCCATGGCGTCTTACCATTGAACTTCGGTGTTTTTATGTTCGCCGCAGCGTTCTGGCCAGGACCTCCTCCGTCTTTATTCGCGTCGCGTGATGGTTCGAACCCGCGGTTGTGGCGCGAAACATTTTCAAATCTAGCGAAACCTGGCGAGAATCCAGCCTCCGCGGACATACGCAGCGCCGTCTCCCTCACTCTGCGCGCAGCAGACCGTGGTCGGGCACCCATCTCCTGCTCCTCCTCTTTAATCTTGTCCGCAAACATCGAGCTTCGGAGTTGGTTCGTCGTATAAGCTTCTGACACCAGTGTAACGTTCGTTAAAAACCAGAACAGTTTACTGTTTACAACTTGTCTATTTTATTTAAACACTAATACAAGCGAACTCACTCGAGGAAAAATAACTGAACTCTCTCTCTCACTCTCGCTCCTCGCGCACCTTTTCCACTCACACACACAACTTAACTTAAAGAAACAGTAACCCAATAATCCTTTAAGGATCATTACAATATATATATTAGTGGTGGGACTTTAACGCGTTAATTTCGATTAATTAATTACAGGAAAATTAACGCACTAAAAAAATTAACGCATTTTAACGCACGATACACTTTTGCATCGTGGAATGTTTCTCAGTGCACGAGTTCCAGGCATACAGATTATATGGACGCACGATAAGATGAGCATGATGCAGATGACTGAAGAGGCTACGCTGGTGGATGGGAAATTTAAATATAAGAAACTTCCAGATGGAAGTTCAAACAAAAATAGTGTTATTTACACTTTATGTAGGAAGGAGTTCGCTTATCACAGGAGCACTTCTACCCTTCGTTACCACCTCAACGCAAAACATGTTGCAGCTAAAGCTGGGCGTACACTGTACGATATTTTAAATCGTGTACTCAGCTCCAGCTCAAACTGTACGACTAACTCGTTGCGGAAAGTCGGCTCGTGGAGCTGCTTCAACAGTGCGATACTCTCACGAGGAGCGATTTGAATTTCAAACATGTTTGATATTCTTGCGATGCTGCGATTTCTGATCGGGAGTTGGTCGTGAGGTGTGAATCGCTCCTCGTTTACCTGTGTAAACTATACGATGCACGACACGCGATTGAGCCGAAACGAGTGAAAAATCGGCTGAAAATGGGCCAAAAATCGCACAGTGTACGCCCAGCTTAACGCGCAGGTCAGTAATGATAACTTAGCTGCTAAATGTATTCCTAGTACGATAGGGTGACCTAAACGTCCGCATTTCACATCTTGTCCCGGTCGTCCCGGTTTTTTTTAAAGTGAGGAAATGTCCTGGTTTTTAAAGTACCTTCATTGGACCATTAAGACTGGATTAAACTTTCGCGAGTGACCGTAGCGCGCAACTCCGCACGCGTTTATACATGACGCGTCATATTATTTGTGTTGTTCGCTCTCTGTGGTCGAAGATAAAGGCTTACAAGAAGCGCTGCACATTGCGTCAACTGATGCAAGTTATGAACTACCGTCCAGGGGTGAGTTTCCCAAAACGTTCTTAGCGCCAAGTACTTCTTAACCTCGTACGTAAGAACGAGGGGAAAAAAACAGGTTATTGTGAAAGGGAAGTAAAACAGGTTATTGTGAAGAGCGCCACAAATGTGGCTCTGACTGGGGATCACTGGACCTCTGTTAGCAACAAGAATGATCTTTGTGTGACAGCTCATATTATAGATGATGAATGGAAGATCCAGTCATTTGCTTTGAACATGCAGAAGACCACTTCTAGGCACTATGGAGATGCCTGTGGCAGAGGCCTGGGAAATTTAAGAAAAGTATACCATCTAAAATGGTATTAAAAACATCTTCTGATTTACTTCAATTCTTCCAATATCCTGAGCAAAACTCCCAAAATTAAACAACATTTTTGGTCAGAATTTCCAATGTTCTGAACTGTTTTCTGCACTCATATATTGGTCTGTGTAGTAGACTGGTGGAAAAATAGACAAGATGTTGAAGTTTGATTATGTTCATTGATTCATTCATCATTCAAACTTAAATTAATATTTCTCATGTTAAATACTGAAATGCGATTAAAATGCGATTAATTTCGATTAATTAATTACAAAGCTTCTGATTAATTCGATTAATTTTTTTAATCGCGTCCCACCCCTAATATATATATATATATATATATTGGGCCAGTCTGTCAGGAACTCCCGGGCCACTTTTTCTCCCCAGTCCGCCCCTGGCTGTGCCCTCCAATGGAGGATGAGTTCCTTTTGGTCCTCCTCAAAGTTTGGGAGTTTTTCCTTGCCATTGTCTCTCCTGGCCTGCTTATGTGGGATCTGGATCCATGAGCTTGTAAAGCTGCTTTGTGACAACATGTGTTGAGCTTCACCTATAAGTCCTTATATACATATAGTAAGATCGCTTGAAAATGTGGTCCTCCTTCACATTCCAAAATGTAATTTAATGTCTAAGGGTGATCAATTATTTAATCTTTGATAAAGACTTACTTGTGTTTATTAAGTGGTCAGTGCTCCTCATGTAAGTTAGTATTGCATGGTGGGGCCCCTAAGAAGATCCTTGGCTACTCATCTCCCTGTCTGGAGAGCTTATTCAGCTCTCCCTGCCTAAGCAGAGCAGCTAACATAGTGAAAGATCCATTCTACCCTTGACATCATCTATTTCACCTGCTTCCCTTTTGCTTTACGTCTATCATATCATGGACAAACAGACTTTAGAACAGGTTCTACCCCAGGGCCATATGAGAACTGGACACTGCCAAACACTAATTCGGACTGTTTGAGACACATTTGCAACACAATATATTTATAGAAAGGCTACAGATGTTACATTCCAACAGTACCTATGTATATATTCACTCCTAAATGACATTGTTTGGATAAAGAGCAAACCTCTCGAATCCCACATAAACCAGTTTTATTGTTCTGATGAAGAACAACTGTGCAGAACTCAAACATAAATGATTGTTAATTAGCTAAACTACTGTTGAGAAGACCATACGGAAATGGTTCCAAATATAGCATATATACTCTCAATGTGTAATATAAATAATATGCACTATGCAGTCTTCTTTTTGAATAATGTGCTAATATATATTTTTTTAATGGCATAATTAATTGGATTTATATTTTATCTTAATTGTAAGCCCTTCTAAAATAATCAGATTTAAAATAGTACTGAATTTTAAAGGTCTGCCAGGAAAGCCACCAGACATTGGTGAAAATCAACATAAATTGTAAGTGTTTTAAGTTGTATGTGATCTATATGCATTCCTTTGTGTTTTACAAGCACATTACTGTGGAAAGTCTCCATCTGCTGGGGTCCCATTTCCTGTGACATAAATGTTACATCTGTGCACACTTACACAGCCTCCTTTTTACATGCATGGCACCCTGGTTCAAATATGTTTCATTTAAGGGTGTTATATGTAGTGGAGAAAGCAAAAACTTTTCTATTACTTCACTGATCACGACACAGAGATGACCTTCCCTCGCAAAGTGTGAGGGACGTCCCTTAAAGCGCTTGGCAAAGGTAACAAGGAATGCAAGAAGGTTTTCTATCCATCACCTCTGCTCTGAGAAACTCATAGAACACAACCACAACAATGATCTCCCTTCCTAAAGTTTAGAATCCTAACCTTATCTGGTTGGTCCCTTAAACTCAATGCGTCAAAAACAGAACTCATGGTTATTGGCACCAAGTCAGCCATCTCTGCCTTTTCTGAATGCAGCCTACGTGTTGATGACACCTCCGTTAGCCAGTCGCCTACTGTGAGTAATTTAGGTGTTCTGTTTGACTTCTGTCTCATGTATGTACCACTCATCAATTCTGTCTGTAAGTCTGTCTTTCTCCATCTCCGGAACATTGCTCAGCTTCGACCCATACTCTCACCTACAGCTACTGAAACCCTGGTCCATGCTTTCATCACTTCTAGATTGGATTACTGTAACTCACTGCTCTATGGTCTACCAGTGAAAACACTTCGCCCTCTTCAGTACATTCAAAATTCTGCAGCCAGAGTCCTTATGTCAGCTAAAAAGTTTGAACATATCACTCCAATCCTCCATAAACTTCACTGGCTCCCGATCTCAGAACGCATCCGCTACAAAATCCTCTTAATGACTTTTAAAGCCCTCCATGGCCTCGCACCTGTTTACCTCTCCAACCTGTTGCACCCTCACGTTCCATCGCGTCAGCTCAGGTCCTCTAACTCCGGTCTATTAACCATCCCAAGATACAGATTTTCCACTATGGGTGGCAGATCTTTCAGTGTTCAGTGTTCCCTCTCTCTGGAACTATCTATCTTCCTCTGTTCGCTCTTCTGCATCTCTTCTATTTTCAAAACTCAGCTAAAGACCTTACTATTCTCTCATTACTTCCACTCTCGCTGATACTCCCTAACTCTCCTCTCTTATATATGACCATGTTCATGTAAAGCGATCTTGGGTTTTATAATGTTATTTAGTTATTTAAAATAAACTTAAAAAAATAAATGTATTATTATTATTATTATTATTATTATTATTATTAATGAGGGGTGTGTGGAAAATTCTTACATAATTTTTAAAAAACTTTTTTTTTAAAGGCAATAGCTGTTTTTAATATTGTAGCGTCGGTCCAATGGGGGACGGTGCTACTCCCCATGAGTCCCTGCGGCTCCGGTATTGCTTGTATGTCGGTATGTGTTTGTGCATGTATTTATTGATAATGTGTTTGATTATATGTGCTGTTAGTTTAAGTTACCCCATGTCAGTTTATATAGTTGTACTCTGTCTGAACCTCCTGCCATGTTTGTGTAATGTTGTCGCATTTATGACATCCCCTCATGTTTCACAAACAAGTTGAGTCTGTTCTGCGTGATCACAGCTCCATACGTGATTACGTTGCTGAGGCAATTTGATTAAAAGAGCCTTGTTGCATTGCAATGGATCTGTTTGCTGCCTCTCCTTCCTACACCATGCCACAGTATTATATTGAACACGATGGTAACAGACACAGCACATGTTGATATTTATCACTGAAGTTATGTATGTGAGTGACTGAGTGTGTGATAAACAAGAACAGACTGATGAAATGCTTGAGAGTTTATTGCTGAATGGAAGAGCAGCAGTAGTGAACAGGAAGCAGAGAGAGACATCAATGAAGATCTCTTTTAGCGTAAAATGTAAATGAAGGCAGGTAAAAGTCTGTTAGCAAATAAATTTAGTGCACACACTGATCAGGAACAGTTCCTTTACCAGTAGTAACACAGCGAGTACAACCGGCGTTGTTACAGCGGTACACAGGCACATCATTATTCATGCGCACAATGTTCTGTCTCAGAAACTGATTGTTAGGATTAGTTCTGTCCGCTGACCAAACCTGATTGAAAACAAAAGCTGTTGGACCTTTATGTTTTCTGAACATGCTGAGGGCGGGAAGGATGCTGTTGGGTGTTCCAAGTGATGAGCAGCTTCTCGTACAGGGAGAGTTAAATGTGTAGAAGACTACACAGCCATTAGGGTTTTTATCCAGGAGGGTCTTCATGAGGGGGTCGTCTGGGGACTCGTTTGGTGGGTTTGAACGGATCAGCAGGAGGTACTCAGAGTGAAAATTCTCTGCTATTCTGGGTTTGGCACCAATCAGCTGCTGACCATTGTAGACCCTGGCAGGTGTGTTCATGTCTGATTTCACTGTCTGTGACAAATCATCTGGGAGGAAGTTCTGATCAACTTGTGCACCAGTGGCACACCTGTCAGCCGGGACATTAATGGCCACTGCAAACTGATCAGTACCACTTCCATAACTATAAACAAACAGAGAGAAGAAATAAATCACTGAAAGCAGCATAATCACAGGAATAAATAACAGCTAAAGCAACAACAACAAAAAAAGACATGAACAATATTCTCTGGTGGGATTAATCTACCATTAATGTATTTAGATCACACTGGGGGCTGGTAAGAATGGTGGAGGCAGTGTTATGGTTTGGCTGAACTGGCAGGTCTTAGTCATTGCCTTAATTAATCAGGTCTGAACTTACATAATAACCTCTAAATCTAGGTTTTTTGTAAATAAAACTGTGGCTCTCACTTGTCCTGGAGGTAGGTGGTGATCCTGCTGAGAGTTTGGAGATCAATTTGAGCCCTGATATCAGAAAAGAGCAGAGAGAACAGGACGAGTCCTGTCAGGACTCCACAGCGAACCTGGACAAAACACACACCAACGTTAGAACCTGAGCAAAGCATAAATCGAGCCTTAACATCAACCTAAACATTTCACTATATATCCAAATAATAATCCATATAGACCAGGCAGCAGTCAATTAGTTAATGTTTTACTCAAATCAATCATAATTTTTGCTGATGTCTTTTAGTAACTGAATAATAATAATAATAATAAGAAGAAGAAAAACAACAACAAAAAAGAAGATTAATATGATGATGATGATGATACTGATGTATCATACTAACCCTAACCCTAACCCTAGGTTAACAACCTAACCTAACCTAACCTAACCCCAACCCTAGGTTAACCTAACCCTGCTCAGAGGGGAACAACAGAAAAATCAATGAGCAGAAATCTAAGAAAAGCAAAATTTACTGCTTTTAATTAATTGGAACTAAATGTATCGAGTTCAATATGTTTTTAAATTGAGAATTAAGAATATACTTATTACTTGAATAAAAAACTTGTATGTTACAGAAGTTACAGAGGTGTTTGTGTAGAGATACTTGCCATGCTGAGGTTCTACAATCAGAGAGAAGTGAAGCAGGTTTGTGATGAACTGGTGTTGAAGTTGTGCAAGAGGCTTTTTATATAGAGCTTCAAAAACATCATAATTACAACATTACAGTTCTGAGAAAAGAAGCTGTTCTCCTTTTCTCAGAACTGTAATGTTGTAATTATGATGTTTCACAACTGTATGAGCAACATTTATTAACGGTCAGTTTAATCTCACAAAGCACCTGTTGATAAGAGCAAATTAACAAAGTGTGAATTTTTGTAAATGTAAAATTTTTTAAAAGGGAAAGGAAAATCCTCCTCAGATTCCTAAGAGTTCAGTGTTTTCATTTTAGTTTTTAGGTTCAGTGACTGAGAATCAGTTTATTTAAATTTAGTCAGTTGTATGTGTGTATGTGTGTGTATGTGCGAGAGAAAGAGAAAGAGAGAGAGAGAGAGAGAGAGAGAGAGAGAGAGAGAGAAAGAGAGAAAGTGTGTGTTGGGAAGTTTTAATATTACATTTAATATTGGGATTAATATAATATACAGTCTAAATAAAATGTACTGTAATATATATATTTTCTGATGTCAGTAACAACGCTGTGTTTACATCACTAAAAATCAACCAGTACATCATTATTTTGAACCAGTACATCATTAATTTGAACCAGTACATCATTAGTTGGAACCAGTACCTGATTTTCATCCTGAGGTTTCAATGGATTATTTGATGTAAAACAAAGTCTCTGCTACAGAAGTTTATAAAACATCATATATAAAACTGTGTATAGGGCTTTTAAATTGAAATGACACACAGTGAGCAATAGCCTAGTGAAGAACATAACAAGATTTACAAATAAGTACATTTAATAAATTTGTGTGCAGACTTTATACACAGTCGTCAGAGGTGTCCCTTCAACACACACACACACACACACACACACACACACACACACACACACACACACACACACACACACACACACACACACACAGGACTGTATGTAACCAAGGGGCTGTAATATTTATACACTATTTTAAGTTTTTATAAACTCTCCCCACACACTTATACACTTCAGAACACTTTCCCATTCCCTTAATAACCTTTCCCACTGCACCTGTTTCTTTTAAAACACTTTAAAAAAGGAATTGCAGAACATGCATCTCACAGCTTGAAACGGAAGAGTGGAGAGGGGGAGCTGAGCTCGCACAAAAAAACTCCAACATGCCACGTTTACTGAGCCAATCAGCAACTTGAATACAGAGCAGCATTCTCTGGTTGGGCGTTTTCCATCAGTCAACTAATCATGTCATCTACGGCCGCTGGTGTAAGCATGCTAAAGGACTGTGCTTACCCTTAACGCAGTAATGTGATGCTTTCCGTCGTAGTGTATACCGGTGATGCTTGTCCAAGACTTATCAATAGTATCTGGAGATTCAGTGGAGTCACATATTCTGATGGTGGCCATCAGAATTGTTGACCCCAGTTAAAAGGCTCACCTCTCCATCCCATTCATAACTATGGTTACATCCCATCCCATAACTATGGTTTAAAGTGCTGGGAAGAGGATAACCTTTCTCCTGAGGAAACAGAGCTCATGGACCCAAAAAGGACCTTCACGCATAAATTGCAGAATCCAGCCTTATCTGACTCCCCAAGGTTTCAGCCCTGATTTGCCATCTCTTGGAAATTCCTTGTTAAACTTATACCAAAGGATGCAAATGTTTCAGAGGTCCTTATAACTTTACATCCAAGGCAGGAACTGGATCAAAATCTAGCCGAGAGGAAGTAACTCAGTGAAAGCAGACTAAAAACACCAACTCAGCAGCCTTCCAACCAAGAGAAAGGTCATTACCCTCAAAATCAGTGTCTATTTTACCAGCTCATTAGGGACCCCATGTAAACACACGACTTAGGATTCCTCATGTGTTAGTTATTAATAGATTCCACCTTTTATTATATAATCACAGAATACATATCTATGTATTCTTGTGTGTTCCACTATTTTAGGCATGCATGTCAATATCATAGACACCTGCATACCCATGTATTCCTGTGCTGCGCTATTTTACACACACACACACACACACACACACACACACACACACACACACACACACACACACACACACACACAATGTAATGTATAATGTAAAATATGTATTTACCGCTGTGATCAAAATGATGAATAAATGTTCAAATTTACATTGAACACAAGTCCTTCTCATTATATATATATATATATATATATATATATATATATATATATATATATATATATATATATATATATATATATATATATATATATATAATGTATTGATATATGCAATTTAGACATGTAATTTTGCCTTCATATAACATGCACAGACTTGATCAGAGAGTTTTGGTAATATAAAGGCTGCATTATATAAAATAGTAAATTTCCTTATTTTACTACAGAATCCGTAGTTTTGTACATTCCAGTGTTGGAAGAATTTTGATGAAATAGACATTGGCTGACACATAGACCAATGCAGCATCTTTTCTTGGACTGTGTTGTTTTGTTTTTAATTACTTATAGCTGTCCGATATAGTTTCACAAGCATACAGTATCCTGTATGTGATTTTAAAGTGAGCATTAGAGGGCATTCAGCAAAAACAACAACAGATGCTTTAAAGGAACATTTGCAACAACAAAGACTGAAAGAATGAAACCAATGTGCGTGATGTCATGCCTGCTGCCTACACCCACTACTAGTTATTGATAGTGTAATTAGTTTTGTTTGGATAAAGTATCTCTTCACCCAAACTCAATCACACTTCAGTTGCCCACTACATAGACTTATTGAACGAAGGTCCCCTAATCTAGTCCCTAATCTAGTAGGTCCCCTAATCTAGTAATTTAGGTGTCAGATCCACTACCTTTCACCCCCTCTCCTCTCCACTTGTTGGGAAGAGGCTTGAGTTTGACTGGTTTCTGGAGTGAGATGTCTATGCCATTAGTCTGCTTCCCCCACAACAATCTCCCTCATCCTCCTCACACAGCTCTTCTCATTTCAGCCAAGTCTGAATGGCGTACACCAGCAGCAGCGCTGTGGGTGCTTACCAAACCACACATCCCACACACGCTCATACACAAAAGGTGCCCATTATTCATCATGCCAAGGATGCAGTCCAGCAAAGAGTGGAGACTATTCAAATATGGTGGGAGAAAAACGTTTCTTCTGTGTTTCATGGCTACTTTCTTTTTTTTGGTGTGCAATAGTGTGAAACAGCACCAAGGTCATGACTCGGTCAGTGTACACTATCACTAGTCTGGTCCTTCTACTGTATGTAAATGTAATCAATCATTGATCCAGTGGGTGAGTGGATTAGCATATTATAAAATTCACCTGTGGCCACAATTTAAAATACTGAACCGTTTGAACTATACTGTTCCTTTTGAACTCCCAAGAGATGCTGATGCTAGCACTTGTTTGCTGTACTTGCAGAATTGTTGTACTCATTATTATGTTTTTTGTATTTTCTGGTTATAACTTTGTTACAGTTCTGAGAATTGGCTTGCAGTTTGAGACTGTCAGCTGTGTACATACACATTAGGTAAGTGGGGTGGCGTAATGGGGGTGTAGCAGTAGTATTTTCATCCAACAATTTAGATGAACTTTTATTAATTTGAGGAGAGATTGTGACTTAAAGCAGGAAGATGTGAGGGCTTAATATCAAGGCACTGGCCTTGGATGCTGTCACGGTACGGCGGGCCCCCTACTGGTCACCCCCGTATACAGCCGCAGTTGTCCTGTTGTTGTGGGTGTTGTGTTCGTCCCTCAGGTGGGCGGAACCCGCGATCCATCTCACCTGAGGGTCGTTTGTTCGTCTATATATGTCTTGTCTTTGTACCAGTTGACCGCTGGTCATTATATCCTTCATTTGGATCTACGTCACGGGTTTGTGCACTTTTCTATTAAACCATCCTTTTTCCCTGAGACTTGGCGTGATCGCTTCCATTTTGTTTCGCTCACCCTGCCCATCACAGATGCCAAATTCAAACTTTGACCGGTTGACAAGGACTTGTGCAAGACTTATATCACTTTTATGGGTTCTTCTAAAGACAACATTTTATATTTGTATATATTTGTATTGTCTATGTTCTTTAATTTGTTTAAATATAATTGTTTGTATATATGCAGGAATGTTGGAAAATAATAATCACAGTGGTCCCCCAGAGCTGGCCTAGGAATATGAGCAAAAAATACTTTAGATAAGTCAGTGATGTGGGATAAGCTAGGTGCTTCAGGCTTCAGAATGCAGGGTCTGGAAGCAGAAAAGGAGGTGGAGCTGAAGTGTGGAGTAAGCCCTCCCAGTCTGCCACACACCACTCTAACACTGGGTTTCAGAAGTTGATCATGTTTGCCATCACTTTCTGTTAAAATTGATTACATTTTGTACAAGAGAAACATCCGCTTTAACTTTAAGTTTAAAACAGTCAACAGTATATAAAAATTGTAAAGAAAAACAAAAAAAAACGTATTTTGCTGCATTTGTAATTTTCCAATATGTCTTTATTTTGTGTAAAATAAGATGTAATTGATCTCTGCCTTCTACAGAATAACCTTGGAATCTATTACTGCTTTACAAATCCCACAGAAAAGGTCAGTGTAAGTGATTTATGCAGCACATGGAATTTTAGTTGTAAGAGTGTTATGGTCTGAGTTTGAATACTTTACTATTTCCTTCTTTCACTGTCTCATGTGTATAAAGATGAAAGCTGATTGTTCATTCGCCGTTATGAAGTCCAGGAAGGACCCTGCTAATGGTACTGTCAGCCCTTGTGCAATACACTTATTCCCATTCAAGGCAGAGGCCAACAGCAGTGCCTTTCACTAATCAGCACTAACATTACCATGGTGCCCACGTCACCCTTTCCACTGAGCTCATCCCACTGAAGTCACATACTCCTATATACATACACCAGACGTTCAACTACACCTCTAGTACAATTACAATAGACACTTTTCTGATTTTACCTTACAAGATAACTGTGCAAAATTTGCAGGCACCCAAAATAAGAAGCCATTTATTTCTAAACAGACTTGCAACAGACTACAAATATTCAAATAAAAATTAATACAATAAAGGTAAACATGATCTTTTGTCTGTTTTAGTGGAAAGTACAGACAGATGTTGGAGCCTGTACTTATGTCTGACCTCCAGCCATCCTGACCTCCAGCCATCCTGACACACACAAAAAACCTTCAACATGAGAACACTAAAAGGTTACACACATTGAAACACAATTAAGAACTACATATGTCTCCTTAGAGAATGGTCAAATCACCAGCCCTCCCCACCCCACGCCAATAAGCATACCCCTCCAGCGTGACTACGTGAGAAAGAGAGCAGTGAGATAAGGATGGCCAACAAGAGGCATCTGCTCTCCACACTGGACAAGGACTCCAGACATTCAAACAAACACCATGAAGCACACAAATACTGAAATTACACTATTCAGTTTAGAAAAGGTAGGAATGATGTTTCACTATAAAGTCTTAAAATTTGTGACTTGATAAAAGAATGGCTGACAAGATATTTTCATAGGTGACTTAGCTTGAACTTTAGTGCTTCTCGGTCAGATATTTGCATCTCCCTTTCTCCAAGGTTGCATTATGTGAAAGCATTCGAAAATAATTTAATTAGTTTTTATCTTGTGCTCTAAATATCTGTAGGATTTGGATGTCACTTCCCTGTACAAAGGATGCTCAGACTTTCAGAAAAAAAGATTTGACTAACGAGCTATGTCTAATTTTCCAAAAGTTATAAATCAAGTGAAGGTATTGAGTCTTCTTTTTTATTGGAATTTCAATTGATTTTGATGTGGCCACAGACCAACTTTTGGACATTTGCTTTCTTTATACAGTTTTGTTTTTCAAGTTTCTTATAAAGGCAGCAGACCAAATCAATGACAAATGCAGGACTTGACACTGTAAATCTTACAGATCCCTGCTGCAATGGTCTCAACCCCAATAAAGCCAGCAGGAGTCCGTTTGCTTAAGAAACAGAGAATGACTCCCTTAGCATGCTTGACCTAAGTCAAGTTAGCATGCTAGCTTCCCCAATTCATCTTTAAGGACACAATGCTAGTAAAGACATTAGATGTCTTTAAAATCCACGTTTCAGCAGACATCTGGCAATATCTTAGTGAACAACAAAGGAATTATTCAGCAACCTCAAAAGTATATCTTTTCAAGTTGGGTGAATGCCATTTCTGAATAGAAACAAAGCACCCCGAGGGACAAGATGAGAGAGTGAATGCTTTATCCTTTCTGGAGTGATGCTGGGAACTGCCTCCTAGATTCTCTTCCAACAAGCAATTACATGGGTGATAAAAAGCTCTCTTGCATTGTCAGACTCTCATCAGTCACATTTCTAAAAAGAAATTCCATACGAAGCTACAATGTATTTCAGATGTCCAATTTAATGACTAGATGACTGAAAAGCATCCTGGAATATCTATGCATGTTGGTGCTTAATATCTGACTTTGTAAACACATGCAAGGTCATTGTAATCAGTAATAAGCCTATGGTACATGGATTGGATCTGTACAGATACTTCACGCACATAAGAGCAAACAAATAGCATATATTTCTCCTGGCCAGTTTGAGATATGAGGATGCAATCTGTTTAAGGTCACCACATATTAGATGTCACAATTTGGGAGGCCTGAATGGAATTATTCAATTTGAAATATCTTAAAATTTAAGAATGTGAATATAGGGTCCTCGGGTTGTGAATGCTCAGATGCATATGAAGCACAGTATGATGATCACATCTGTTACCACTGTAAAGATGAATGGATTTAATATCCAACCTTCACTGCCCATGCATTAAAAGAACAAAAATAAGCCTAATAAAAAATGGCTTAAGGCCATCACTCAACTATAGTACATAGCTACAGTAAAATACAAATTTCAAGCACTTCAACATGACCAACACCATTGATGATTTGTGGAGTTGACAATTTAGAAATTTCAAAAAAGATTAACACCATTGTTGGTTATTATGTAGGAATAAAGAAGCAAAATTCAAACCTTTTTTGGTCTGGAAATAAATATATTCATCTTTGGATTACTTTTCGGTCAATCCTCCCATGGCTGATGCTTGCTGGGCAGTCATGGCCTGGCGGTTAGGAAACTGGTCTGGTGACCGGAGGGTCGTTGGTTCAATTCCCAGACAGGCCATGACTGAGGTGCCCTTGAGCAAGGCACCTAACCCTAACTGCTCCCCGGGTGCCGGGCAAGGGCTGCCCACCGCTCTGGGCACGTGTGATCCACAGCCCCCTAGTAATCACTAGTGTGTGTGTGTGTGTTCTGACTGCACAGATGGGTTAAAAGCGGAGGACAAATTTCGATTGGGGTGTAAAAATCACAATTGACAAAATATGGCACACATTTTCATTTCATTGCTCATTGAAATCTGTCATCTGCTGATGTGTATTTCAAAAGTTATTTTAAACCTTTGTGAACTCAACTAAAACATCTCAACACTATGCAACACTATCCAGATCCTCAGAGCCAAAGGGATCAAGTGGGTTGGTTCCAAAACAAAGAAAGAAAGGGAGTTTGTGGGAGGAAGAAACCTTACCTACAACTTCAGTGAAGATCTGCTATTTCTGACAACAGACATTTGACCTCTGTCTTACCAAGTAAAGATGACAGTCCTTAACCAACACATATGGTTAGACGCAGTGTTGTGTGTTGTGTGTAATTCACTGTAATCAAACCATCACTTTCTACAAAAACCCAAGCAAACAGTAATTCAACAAAAAAAAAAAACTGAAATAAAAATTTATCTTCACAATTAACCATAACCCACATGGCTTTTGAACTAATTCTGATTCTATAATTCTGACAATGACAGAGATGTGATCAGTTACATGTGTATAGTGCAAAAATGTCTAATTCCTCCAAAAGCTACCCTCCTGCAGAGTTGAGTTCCAAGCCATAATCCAAAACACCTGATCCAGCTAATCAAAGTCATAAGCCGTCTCTGCATACTACAACCAGGTTTGTGTTAGATTATGTCTGAAACCAAACCCTGCAGGAGTTTGCTCCTTTGAGGGCAGGGTCACACAGCGCCTGTGCAGTATGTTTGATCGACTGAAATCTAGTAACTGGCTATGGTGCCCTCTGTTGGCAGGGGGTGATTTTGAAAGGCAACAGGCCTGTACTAGAAAGTCAGATTAATCTTCTCAAATTCATCAATGTGTGTATATTCAATTCAACTGTGTTAATATTCACTTATTCCATCAACCCTCCATAGAAATTTTCTAGTACTGTTTCAGTCACAGTGGGGTAACTGTCTTGTTATTTTTCAATGGAAACAGTGCCTCCTAGTGGCTATTGAAGGATATACATTAGTCATTTAGTTTGTAAATCTAATTTTTCAGCTTTTTTAACAGCTAAACAAATTAATGGTCAATTTAACTGCATTTTTTTTTGCAAGTAGAGTATAATATGATGTAAAATTAATACGATCTTAATTAACTTAATCTAGAATGTAAAATATGGTGCACAACTTCCAAAACTTGTTGCAGATCCTAGTTTCACCGTTTTATAGTAAGTGCTCCTTGAACTACATGAGGTATCACTCTATAGTCTCTAAGGCTGATTTACCACTCCAAAAGATGTTGCTCCCATACATAGGTAAAGCACATTAATAATATTTTTTTACATTTAAAGAGTTGGTAGAATGCATGTTTTTGAGAAGCTGAAAAGCATTATTGAAATCATGTGAACTGTGTAATTACTTGATATGAAGGCCTGTAAAATATGCATTTTACAGTAGATTTAAAGCATCTTCTATGGATAGGACACCTGTTATGATGATTGCTAATTTTCTTTCTTAATTTTTTACAAGCCAAAAGAGGTTTGACTACAAATAACAAATGTTAGCTGCAGCTGTGGAGTACACCTGGTGCGGTGCTTCAGTGACTAGTGTCATCTGTTTTACTGTGTATCTGGGTGGATAACAGTTCCTTCCTTGATCCTGTACCAACTCAGAGTATGTCTCAATCTAGATGGGACACACTCAATCACAAAATCCAGACTGGACAACTACCTACCTGCCCAACATTCTGTGTTACTTTTTACTATTTCCACAATTTCACACCACATGATAGCATATACTATTTGTGTATGGAATAACTTAGACAGCATGACCTTAGGAAAAAGTTCATGTATGGTCAACATATTTTACATTGCTGTCGTAATCCTTTTTGACAGAGAAATACTAATGTTGATGCAATCCCCCCTGCTTTTTGTCCTTTTGTTGTTTTCTACTTTTCTTGTGTGTTTGTTTTTTATTTATGGTTTTGTTCTTCCTGCAGTTCTATCCAGCATTGAACAGAGAAGGATGAGTCTTGGCACATCTTGAGGTTCCTTCCACACTCCTAAAGAGATTTTCTGAAAAATCTGTAATGCTGCTTTGAGATAAAGCCAATACAAAAATAATTGAATGCTTTCCTAAACTTGGCAGTTAAGGTTATATGGAAAAAAGTCTTTTACTGACACCACAAAGCAATGGAAAATTGGTGAATCAATTTAGAGAATCAAATTAGCAATCACCATAAATATCTTGATAGCTAATGCTCATCTGTTTTGGATAAGGGAACAAAACAAGGTCATCCAGTAAAAATAAACCAGGCAGCAGGACCATGGATACCAACTTCTGCAGTATCAAAACTAGAAAGAAAGTTTGTGAAACTTTAACTTAAAACCTTGTCTATGTTAACTGAGAAAAATTGTGTAATAGTTCCCAGGAGGGTCTAGTTTTTCTGTGTTCTGTGTTTGCAGCTTTACAGCAGTTTAAAATCAATGGGTTCTTATGGAAGGATAAAGGGATGAATGAAATGATAGAGGCGTGGTTAGTTGAGTGCTATCAGTATGAAGCGCAATTGGACCTAATAGTTCAATGAGTACAACATATTTAGTTACTCTATCTTTAATTTAGCTATTCTATTAGAGCAGACATGCTATATATATATATATATATATATATATATATATATATATATATATATATATATATATATATATATATATATATATATATATATATATATATGTATACACATTTTATTATTATTATTTTTTTTTTTGGTGGATATATCATATACATAGGAGCAAAAAGACACTTAAAAAAATTTATTGAAGCTAATGGGTGAAAAGCTAAAAGATAAAGAAGATAGTGATAGAGGTGACATTTGACAAAATGCCCATGTATGTCAATGGGATAAAGTGATGATATAGAGGGATGAAAAAGAATGATAGAAGCAAGGGATCACTATAAATTCCCAGGCAATTCTTTCAAGAATAGAACAAAGGTTTCTTGTTTGATGGTTCTACCTATAAAACTGTAGACAAAGTGTCTTCAAAATTTTTGAAGTGGAATAATAATAAGAAATTAA
This sequence comes from Brachyhypopomus gauderio, assembly GCF_052324685.1. Lineage (NCBI taxonomy): Eukaryota > Metazoa > Chordata > Actinopteri > Gymnotiformes > Hypopomidae > Brachyhypopomus > Brachyhypopomus gauderio. The sequence goes on from NC_135214.1 coordinate 8,795,029, forward strand.
ATTTTTTTAAGCCAACTTAACCATACTTCATATTTAAGATATGTCCTAAATCTCTCTGAGTGTCTAACTGAAGGGGAGGTGGTCGATAATAGGTGCCAAGCTCATACTTTATTAAAGAGCATGTTAAATTCTTCCAACTCTCCAACCTTTCTGAAATCCTGGAAAGGTGTTGTTCAATACTGTTTACATCATCTGAAAACCTGAAGAAAATTTGTGCTGGTATAAAATATATAGCTTTGGAATTGCCTTATGTTGTGTGTATGGAGGTGGAGTTGTCCTCGGAACAGGAGCAAAATGGGAATGTACCACAGCATGGCTGCAGCCAGGGCTTCCACAAAACGTTGCTCCAGGAGAGCTGACTTTCTACGGGACTCAGCGTTTGATGGTGTATCTCCACAGCCTCCTGGACCCGCTGCAGCACCTCTGCATAGCGGGGCTCTGTTTTTCCTGTCAGGGGAGCGCTCTCTGATGGGTCCCTGGTCAGGTCGAACATGAGCGGTGGGTCATGCTGGGTGACAAACTCGCCATGACACATGCACACCTTAGTGTGGTAGCAGCCTATGGCTCCAGGAGGGAAGAAGTTGGGTGTGAAGAAGTGCACCTTGAAGACTGAATTGCCTGAGAAGAAAAGTAAGATCAAAGACTTCAAATCCTCTGCTGACTGCTACTGATCCACTAGTATGCCAAGTAGTTGCTGACCCTCTTGGTTTGATTTTTGGGGTAACCAGAAAAAAAGAAATCCACTCACTGGCCACTATGTTAGGTACACCTGTCCAACTACTCATTAACACAAATGTCGAATCAGCCAATCACATGGCAGCACCTTAATGCATTTAGGCATGCAGACATGGCCAAGACGATCAAACCGAGCATCAGAATGGGGAAGAAAGGTGATTTAATTAACTTTGAACATGGCATGGTTTTAGAATACTGCTGATCTACTGGGATGTTCACACACAACCATCTCTAGGGTTTACAGAGATGGTCCACAAAAGAGAAAATATCCAGTGAGTGGCAGTTCTGTGGGCGCAAATGCCTTGTTGATGCCAGAGGTCAAAGGAGAATGGCCAGACTGGTTTGAGCTGAACAGCAACAGTAACTCAAATAACCAGTCGTTACAACAAACAATGCATTCACTGTAATTGAATGGCCTCCAGTCACCAGATCTCATTCCAAGAAAGCACCTCTGGTGGATGTGTGTGATGTGGTGGAATGGGAGATTCGCATCATGGATGTATGCATGGACTATGTAATGCTATCATGTCAATATGGACCAGACTCTCTGAGGAATATTTCCCGTACCTTGATGAATCTATGCTACAAAGGATTAAGGCAGTTCTGAAGGCAAAGGTGGGTCCAACCCGTTACAAGGTGTACCTAATAAGGTGGCCGGTGAGTGTAAATATATATGTGTATGTGTGTGCATATCTGAAAATACCACCTACAGTCCGTCAGTATGTGTATGTGTCTGACACTCACTGTCTGGAGGGTGCCAGCGCACAGCATTCAGGTACACGCCGCAGTAGTGGAACATGAACTCATGCTCTGAGCGCTCAGTCTTCCCCTCCAGTAGCGGCATTAGGTCATGCCCATCCAAAACTCTGAAAACACACACGTACACATACAAACCAAGACCAGCAATTGTACCTTATTTTTATACAGTAATATTATGATACAACAGTTTCATACTGAGGAACACAACTGGATCTCCAAACTTGCATTTACAAGAGATGCAGCACATGTAAGAGATGTAAATGATTAACACAAGCTGACTTGCAGTAATGCAAAAAACCCTGCAGTTAACCACACAAAGTGAAAAGAACCAGAACTCAGGAATGAGATCAGATGCAACCTCATTTATAGATAACTGGAAAAATTATTAATTATGATGCACTTTAAAATGCCACTAGTACTTAATCTAGGATCATCACCATTTCCTCTCACCGGTCCTGAGGCAGTTCTCCCCCAGCAAGCTTCACCAGCGTGGGGTACAAATCCATCAGACTCGTGGGTTCCTCCACAACTCTGCCTGAGGGCAGACGCCCGATCCAGCGGAATATTCCTGGCACACGGATGCCCCCTTCCCAGCCCCCCATGGCTTTCCCACCTACAAGAACAAATGCAAAACAAACCCTGGAAATGATCTCCAGGTAGCCTTTCCCCAGTTTAAAAAGCCATTGAAATATGTTCTGGAAATCAACATTTCAATGAATCTTTTACTGCTTTGTCTTACACTGTTTAACTACCATGAGCAGTCTTGTAAAAGCATGTTGACACAGAGAAATATGTGAAAAAGCTGTTACATACAATAGCCACAAGCAGGGAAAAGTGCAAAATCTAATTTGTGAAAACATTTGCTGTAAAGACTGGCAACACTGCTCAAACATCTGAGCTAAACATGTATTGTAAATTTGTTTTGAACAATCTGATAAATGTCAAAAATAGCGCATCTAATTATCCTGCATTTAGTTTTTCTTTTATAATTAAATAATGAATTAGTTCATTAACATGTAAAAAGTTCATGTTGATACCAGGAAGCCCAGACAACTGGGCTCTAAATAAACTGATTAGAGAAAAGGGGAATAAAGTAAGGTGAATTTTGATTAAGACCTGCTGACCTTCAACTGTTGTTCAATTTATCCTGGCTAAAAAATGAACCAAATGGTTAAACATTGCCGTAAAAGACTCTACTGGTGGATTGCTGTGGCTGACAAAGATCATCCTTCATAGCACAGGAAATTAGAGACTACTCAAGATGAATATGTGTATTTTAAAGCAATTACACAAAACAAGACTATATACATGAGAGAAGAAATGGAAAAATTGATAAAGAATGTATTTATTTTGACAATTTGTTTTTTAAATTTGTGACTCCACAAGTGCTTGCTGTTAGCAGTCACAGTCTGACCCCAATGATCAAAAATTTGATCTTGCTCACGTTACCTCGATAGACCCCATTCCAACCCCCTTTCTGGCCTCGAGTGTCTGAGTCTTCAATATGACCTCCGTGATCAGAGGTGAAGTACATAAGGGTCTTCTCAGAAAGGTTACGGCTTTCAATAGTCTTCACCATTCTGCCTGTAGGAGGAACACATGAAGCAGCAGCATCCAAAGATATTTCCTCAAAGGACAAAATACAACTGACTGTGGATCAATCATCAAAGGGCATGGCTAATGATGGCACAAACATGGAGACATCTGCTTGTGCTTAAACCGCTGAACAATGTGTAGAGAATGACAGAAAGAGTAAATCCAGGTTGTCTGCAAAAGGCAGAATAAACTAACACATGGCAACAGATTTGTCTCACCTATCATCCAATCCACCTCCTCCACATTGTCACCATACAGACCATGCTTGCTCATCCCTGAAAAATCCCTAGATGTGAACAGTGGTGTGTGGACATGTGCCAGTGAAAGGAACAGCAGGAAGGGCCTGTTCTGATTCCTACAATCATAAATCAAAGTGTGCATTTGTATTTATAAAGGTGGATCACAGTTACCATGTTCCTTGAGGCAAAGTACATTCTGTGTGGGAATACAGCAAAAAAAAATTTCACATGCTTACTTACACTTCACGTGAAGTTTATTTACATAACATTCCACTATTAAATGCAACAGGGATGATTAAGTAAATAGGCATGCGTTTTGCTGCTGTATATGATCAGTTCTGCCATATGTTCTGACAAATATTTTGTACTTCTGTTTTTACTTTATTATAAAATATGTCGCCTTCTGATTCTCAAACCCTTAAAATGTGTTAATTAACATTTAAATGGATTGACTATTGAAATCTCAATAGTCAGTTTTCCCAACAGGCAGTACCATTCATATCAGTGAAGAAGTACACAAATAATGAAGAACAATCAATCTTTAAAGGCATTTATCGGAAAAAAGTCATTATTATTGAGCCATACAATAATTAGAGATACCTAGAATTTCTGCATTCTGATGCTAGTGTATAAGGCACCATGAGAGATCTCTGAAATACTGTATTTACTGACCACAAACAGGCCTCAGGCCATTTCAAGGAAACTTTCTGGTGACTGGTGTGAACTCACCTTTCTACAAACTGCTCTGCCTCTGTCATAAGCCGTTGGTTTAATGTGTCAAGGTTCATGGGCTGCTCGACAACCTGATGGTTCCTCATGATGATGCAATTCCAGGTCCGCAGAAGCCCAAGGGGAACATACCATACCATGAAGCCCAGGAGGCAGAGAGCTGCCAGAGTTATGAGCAGCTTCACACCCACCTCCAGAAGTCCGGTGAACCTTACCAGAACCAGAGTCAGAAAGCCAAGTCCCACTACCATGGACAAGTGCCACAGTGCCACCTGAAGATCTGCTAGCACATCCTTGCCTTCCCCAGGCTTGCAGTCATTAAAATTTGTAAAGGGAAGGCCATAGAAGTAGTCAAAGCCATGGTTGTTGGGGTGGTGGCAATGATCGTGCCTGCTGTTGCAGTTCACACCCAAGTGCCACTTACCTACAGAAAAGTTCATACTGATCATGATCCAAGAAACATGACAAATGCAACCTCAGAACTCAGAACTAACCGATCTGCAGTGAGTGCCTCACCCACAATGCCTGTGGTGTAACCCTGCTTCTGGAGAAGTCTGGCAAAAGTAGTCTCATTGGGAGGAAGTCCTCCTGAGCCTCCAAGAAAGAGAATCACCTGCACTCTCCCTGTACTGCCAAGACCTTTGACACAAATCCATTTTAAGATGAGCATGAAGTACCACATTGTGTGCATGCCATACTTCTTCAGTATGTCAGTGATGCGTGTGAATGATGGATAGCAGGAGCTCTAAGATTTAATCACATTTTTTGTTCAAGATTATTAGTCCACTCCTGATCATTAAGAGACCACTAGTAATAAAAAGTGGTGTAAGTAGTTGTAAGTGTATATATATATATATATATATATATTGTCACGGTGAGGCGGCCCCCTACCGGCCGCCTCTGTCCACAGCGGCTGTGTTGTTGTTGTTTTGTGACGTCGTGTACGCCCCTCAGGTGGGCGGAGCCCGTGATCCGTTCCCACCTGATGGTCGTTTGTCTGTCTATATATGTCTTGTCTTTGTACCAGTTGACCGCTGGTCATTATATCCTTAATTCGGATCTATTGCACGGGTTTTAGGTTTGCACACTTTATATTAAACCACCCTTTTTCCCTGAGACTTGGCGTGATCGCTTCCTTTTTGTTGCTCACACCTGCCCGTCACAGAATGACCAGCCACCCTTCGGAAGCCGCAGAGTCTCTTTACTTTCTCCTTCGTTCGTGGTCATGTCTCGTGGTAAGTGTTTGTCTGCGTGGTGTTTTGTGAAGAGTTCCGCCGTGCTTTTGTGTTGTCTGTGGCACGGCGAGGACCAGGGCTGTCTGCCCTGGGAAAAAACTCTTCGTGTTTGTCGTTTGTTTGTTGGAAGAGCTCCGCCGTGCTCGTGTTGTTTGTGGCACGGCGAGGACCAAGGCAGTCTCCCTGGTAAGCTCTTCGTCTTGTGTGGTGTTAGTGTGTCCAGGTGAACGGACGTGAGGATCTGTGTGCGTGCGCGTTTGTTATATGTAAAGTGTTTTGTGTGTGTGACGCGGTCGCCGCTCGTCACTGTCGCCTCGCTCCCCGTGTGTCATGTGTTTTATGTGGGGAGCGACTGCGACTCTGAGCGGCGCGTCACCGTCGTTTATGTGTAGTGCACGCAAGTATCGGTCCCGTTCGTTCAGTGTCTGCGCACTAAGTTCTGTTTGTCGAGTCTTTGTGTGCATGTTGTGTCCTAACGTGTTGTCTAATGTTTGCGTGTAATTCCACGCATGCTCCTCCCCCTGAATGTGTGTTTGGGGGAGGACCGGCTGTGGTCCCGTGCCACGGGGAGTGGCACGGAGGGCGTCGCTCCCGAGGGAGGCCCTGACCAGGTAAATGGGGGGTTCTCCTGAGTTAGGATGGAGACCCCTCCCCCCTGGAGGGGAGATCAGGGTAGTGCGCGTTTGTGTTCTGTGTTGGTGTGTGTGGGTGTGTGTGTGCATTTGTGTTTTATGTGCAGGTGCTTCTCCCTGGCGTTGAATCGTGGCATCCCTGGACCTTGTGGGGGTCTCCAGCTGGCAGGAGCCCCCTTATGTTGTGGGGTGACCGGAGCCCGGTCGGAAAGAGCCCCTCCCTAGAGGGCTGGGGCCCCCGGATGTTTGGGGACCATGGGGCTCCGGTCTGAAGAGCTCCTGCACAGGACGGAGACCCTTCCACGGGGTCCTGGAGGTGACGTAGCCACGCCCCAGGGAGGTAACCTGCACACACATACACCCCGGACGGACAAGGAGCCGAGGCCCGCCGTCCTCGCACCTGTGGGGCTATGCGGCTTAAGGCCGGTTAGGGCGTGAGGGCCCTGTGACCGACCGGGGCGTGGTTTTGTCTTGTTGACGGCCCAGTCGGTCCAGGGTCCCGCCCAGGGAGGTGAGCTGACTAATGTTATGTGTTTTGTGTTTCAGCTCGTGGACTGCAGGAGGTGTGTCCCTGCCTGTCCTTGCCTTCCTGCCCCTTCGTGTTGTTGTGCAGCCGCTGTGTGCCACACACCCAGTGGAGGGGAGTGCGGCTTGGTGGGGGGGTCTGTCACGGTGAGGCGGCCCCCTACCGGCCGCCTCTGTCCACAGCGGCTGTGTTGTTGTTGTTTTGTGACGTCGTGTACGCCCCTCAGGTGGGCGGAGCCCGTGATCCGTTCCCACCTGATGGTCGTTTGTCTGTCTATATATGTCTTGTCTTTGTACCAGTTGACCGCTGGTCATTATATCCTTAATTCGGATCTATTGCACGGGTTTTAGGTTTGCACACTTTATATTAAACCACCCTTTTTCCCTGAGACTTGGCGTGATCGCTTCCTTTTTGTTGCTCACACCTGCCCGTCACATATATATATATATATATATATATATATATATATATATATATATATATATATATATATATATATATATATACTGCTCAAAAAAATTAAGGGAACACTTAAACAACACAATATAACTCCAAGTCAGCCACACTTCTGTGAAACCAACCTGTTCAGTTAGGAAGCAACACTGATTGTGAATCAAGAAGGAACAGGAGGAGCACTGCCAGAGCCCTGCAAAATGACCTCCAGCATGCCACAAATGTGCATGTGTCTACACAGACGGTTAGAAACCGACTCCATGAGGATGGTATGAGGGCCTGACGTCCACAGATGGGAGTTGTGCTCACAGCCCAACACCGTGCAGGACGCTTGGCATTTGCCAGAGAACACCAGGATTGGCAAATTCGCCACTGGCGCCTTGTGCTCTTCACAGATGAAAGCAGGTTCACACTGAGCACATGTGACAGACGTGACAGAGCCTGGAGACGCCGTGGAAAGCGATCTGCTGCCTGCAACATCCTTCAGCATGACCGGTTTGGCAGTGGGTCAGTAATGGTGTGGGGTGGCATTTCTTTGGAGGGCCGCACAGCCCTCCATGTGCTCACCAGAGGTAGCCTGACTGCCATTAGGTGCCGAGAAGAGATCCTTAGACCCAGTGGCGGACTTAGCAATTTGGGGGCTCAAGGCGAATTTAGCTAGGGGGCCCATCAACATTAATATGCGAGAAATAAGTTCAGGTTCACACTACACGATTTTAGGCTGGTTTTTCAGTCGCCGACTGTTTTTGTAGATCGCCGACAGAAACTGTGGTCGGAGGCAAATCGGGGATCATTCGGCGCTCGCTCAGTCGTGTAGTGTGAACTGCTGAAAGACGCTCGCCGAGCCGTCGCCGAGTGGTCGCCAACTCATCGCAGACGACCGGCAGATATCTAGCATGTTTAATATGTAGCCCAGTCGGCGACTGAGAGTCAACAGCAGCGTCTAGCTTCATACAACTTTACTACAACACTGTGTTTAAGTTACTGTGACAGCACTGGAGAAATAGTGCGATTGACTATATCTGTGTTCACTGCAACGGAGAGATGAAATAATTCTGGCAATTTGGGACTATGGAGTGGTTAAACGGTACAAAAAATAATAATAATAACGAAAATGTGGAGTACATGTACATTGTTTTTATCTTCTTCGTGGTGTTGCTGGTTCTCGCGAGTGTTTCGTTTTCGTGTTCTCGTGTTTTTGGACGGCAGCCAGATGAGTCGGCGATTCCCAAGTCGTGTAATTCGTGAGCCCGCGTCGCCGATCAGTCATGTAGTGTGAAAGCCACAACAACTGAGAGACTCGCGATTACAGCACAACCAGTCGTGTAGTGCGAACGGCACAAAAACCTGACGACTGAAAAGTCGTGTAGTGTGAACCTGGCTTTAGCTAGACAAGGGGGCCCTACAGTGGGAGGGGCCCAAGGCAATTGCCTAGCAACGCCTCTATGCAAAGACCGCCTCTGCTTAGACCCCTTGTGAGACCATATGCTGGTGCTTTTGGCCCTGGGTTCCTCCTAATGCAGGACAATGCTAGACCTCATGTGGCTGGAGTGTGTCAGCAGTTCATCAGCAAGATGAAGGCATTGAAGCTATGGACTGGCCCGCCCGTTCCCCAGACCTGAATCCGATTGAGCACATCTGGGACATCATGTCTCGTGTGATTTTGTTGTCAGCACATTCAACTTTGTACAGAACAAAGTATTTAATGAGAATATTTCATTCATCCAGATCTAGGATGTGTTATTTGAGTGTTCCCTTTATTTTTTTTGAGATATATATATATTAGTGCTGTCAAATCCAGGTGCCGCGATTAAAAGTCCTCACCAGGATTTTGCTCAGGCTTCCTGGATTGTGTTGATTCCACTAATTTTACCTGGATTGCTAATTAGAAAATCTAGCAAGCTTGAGCAGAATCCTGGTGAATCAACACAATCCAGGAAGCCTGAGCAAAATCCTGGTGAGAACTTTTAATCGCGGCACCTGGAATTGACAGCACTAATATATATATATATATATATATATATATATATATATATATATATATATATATATATATATATATATATATATATATGAGAAATGTGCATTTGGTCTGCTTGGAAAGAATAAAAAGGGGAGCATCATAACAGACACGCACCTGAGCGCAAAGCATACCGCCCCGTCATGAATGCAGTTCTACTGGGTGTGCAGAGGGGAGCAGCAGCGATGTGATGAGTTAGCTTCACCCCGTCCAGTGCCAGCCTGTCGATATTTGGGGTTCTGGGGGAAACTCAGCGACACACACAATCATATTACAGCACAGAAATGGTAATGTTGCAAATCAGAATCCATGTTCTTTCACCAGGTTCATTCACCTGATCGTATCATTCCCGTAGCATCCAACATCCCCTATGCCAAGGTCATCAACCATAATAAGAACAAAGTTGGGCTTGGGAGTTGCAGCACTTGAGAGACATTGGCTTTGGATGAGTAGGACGAATAATCCAAGCGACTGTAACCTAATTGTGCAAATATTCATTCATCATCTCAAAAAAGTGTGCTGATTATGATTACACGGTATATTGTAAAGATTTGGTGCAGGAACTGACACAAACAGATCGTACCTTACGTTTATAGATTCCATCAGGAGAGCTATACAGTTCTCCTTTAAGACATGCAGTAGTTGACGGGTTAAATTCCACTCTAAATTTCCTAGCAGGAAGCTGACAGGAAAGTTTAAAGGACAAAGGCCAGTTCACAAAATCAATGTGTAATGTAGTCTGACAAAAAAGTCTGAAAAGATTGTTTGCATAAGATGGGTAGCCAGTTTGCAAACATTTAGAATGTAATTTCCATTGAATCGGTCTCTTACCTTCTTTCACTCTGTATTTGCCTACTATCCCCGGGACCTGTCAAATATCTCAGGTCTCCATTAGTGACGTTTTAGACCGTAAATTTTCAAAATATCGTGAAGGTGAAGAAACCATTTGCACATCGACCGCTTTTACTACGACTGCTTGAATGAGCGCTTACCAGAAACACAGTCGATAATACAAAAATGTGCTTCCATTTCCTACTCACAAAAATAGATACCAGTTTGATATGTTATTTACGGTAAGGATAGGACTCAAATGGGTTTGATTGGTCGCTGATGTTTACTCTGCATTTTCTCTACTATCGCTTCTGTTTATTGTTGAAATGGCACGCTTATGTTTTTGAAAACCCCAATAATAAGTACAGAAAAAAAAATTAATATTTTAGGTTTCCAGCACGACGTTACTTTTTCGCAACATCCGATTCGGTTACATATTCGCAGCTTCTTATTCGCCGACTGACACTGGTTCCTTATTCATAAACGGTGTGTTCAAGACGCGTATTTGCTCTGCGTTTTACAACGATGGGTGAACCAAATTAATATGGGAGCATACATTTAAGAGTTTGTTATTTCCCATACTGATATTGTGAATGAAGAAAAATAGAAAGAAAAATATATATTTTCCTAGTGCTAAGGAGAACACTAGGCCTGGGCGAAAAACGATAACGATAATTATATTGATATAGCGTTGTCTCGATAGAAATATAAGACGCATTCGACAGAAATCGTTCAAATTAAATTCCAGCCATGTTTTGACAGACAGCATCAATAGCCAATGACAACAGCGCCGCCCAGACCAATCAAGCGGTTGAACGAGAGATCAAGCAATTTCAGGATTGGTTGAAGCACACAGCGCTGAATGTGGGCGTGGCGGTGGCTTGGCGCACGTGCTGATATTTTGGTTACCGCAGGCGCGAGCACGTCAGGACTCCGGCAGTGGTACTGAAAGAGAAAATGGCAGAACCAGAGTCCTATATAATATATACGGTCTCTGGGCAGAACAGCATAACGTGAGCGACACCAATACAGAACAAACGAAATGTCCCCCTCCCCCAATTACGTCCGTGTGCTCCACATAAAACGGCCAGTGTTTTACCGGCGCAACAGACCATATTGTCCAGCTTCTCCAGCGCCACCGTATGACAAAAAAAACGAAGAGACACAGTGAGATCACTAAAGCATACCTGTCAAGTTTTGTATTTAAAAATACGGGACATTTGCCGTATATGGCGTCATTGCCTAATTTGCATAATTGTTATTTGCATATAGCTGCAATCGAGGCTGTAGGAGAGACGAAAACATCTTTGGAGTGGCAAAAAGTGAAGAAAAAACACCCCAAATATGTTTTGAACTACAAATGTGACTAAACCCACGAGTTTTCAATTTTTATTTTTATTTTTAAAGCATTCATGTGCCTGTCACTAGCCTCGCGAGAACTGCCACCTGCAGTAGTCTGGGTAGCAGTTCTCGCGAGGCTAGTGACATAATTCTGTTTGCAGCGGCACATGAATGTTTAAAAAAAAATAAAAACTGAAAATACAGAAAAATAAAAATACTGGATGACACCGAGACAGAGCAGTAAAATACGGGACTTTCCCGGCCAAAACGGGACATGATGCCACTAAATACTGTAGAAAATGGCTAATTAAAATCATCGGTCCTCCTTACCAACTACCTGTCCGTAAACATTTCTCTCAGACGGCACTTGCACAGCTATACACAGAGAGAGACCATTGAAAAGGGAGTTGGAAAATGTCATACTTCGCTACTACATCAGAGTTGTGGTCAAGTCACATGTCTGAAGGATATATCAGCCTCACTGCTCACTTCTTTGACCAAAACTGGAATTTGAAAAGCAAATGTCTTCAAACTGCCTACTTACCTGAAGACCATACAAGTCATAGCATTAGGATTGAAAGAAGCACTTCAAGAAAGAATCACATCACTTAACAACTGGGAACGACTAGTGCTTTGGGCATATATTTCACACAGCTATAGGTAAGTTGTTGAGCAGAATTTTTAATAACAGTATATGCCTAACTCAAATAAAGATGGAATAATGAACTTGAAATCCCACGTTAATGTTAAGCTTGTTATTAAGAGTAATAAAAATGATGCTAATAAAATTATATTGAGTATGGATATTCAATTAAATCCTTAACTTAAGATTCATAAATAAATGACTGGTTTATAAAAAAAACTATGCTGCTTGTTATTTGACATTTTCATGAATCAATTTTAAATTAAATATTAATATATTAAATATTTTTATTTAATCTTTAATTTATTTTTCCATCTCTGCACAAAAATCTTTAATTGTATTAAACTTATCTGTTTACCTTTTTTTCTCAGAGAGAGCAGGGAAAGATAAGAGGGTGGAGCGAGCTGTGGGTGTGTGTAAAAAAGTGGTGTCTGCTTTCACTTTCTCTTGGAAGAAGAAGAGAGACTTGGCTATTGCCCAGGAACAGCATCACCTGCCCCAACACAAGCTGGTGACAGAGTCCCCCACCAGGTGGGGTTCACGTCAGAGAATGATTGGAAGGTTGTTGGAGCAGAACAAAGCAATCTCTCAGGTACTAGGTGCAGATAAGAAGACCATGCACTTGGTTCCCTCATGGCAAGATGTGGATGTGATGGAGTCAGTGCATGAGGCCTTGAGTCCACTAGAATTCCCTGACTCACACTCTGGTGAATCTTACGTGAGTGTGTCCTACCTCAAGCTGATGATGCATATCTTCAGAACACAGATTCTGACGACATCTGAAGATAAAACACAGTTCACAAAGGACATCAAGATTACTGTCATGGCATACCTTGATGAAAAGCAGAGCCAGAGTGGCTAATCGGGAAATTCGGGAGGATTTCCGATGGGCCGGCTCATGTCAGTCACTAGTTTGGACCGATTGGGAGGGGAAAATAATTTTGGGCCGGATTTGGGCATGAAACTCCCGGGCTGAAAAAGTGTCCCACTCCGGCCCTGATGAAAAGTATGCTGATCAGAAAACCGATGACCTGCTTGATGTGGCAAGCCTGGTTTTTAACACAGGGGGTAATATTGTCACCTGCCACAGGGCAGCTTTAACGCAGTGGACAGGCTTGTCTTCCTTGCCCGAAACCTGTAGCAGACTTGTCTGAAACACAGAGCACTGTGAAACAGTACTGCACTAATAGCACTTTCCTGTGCCTTTCTTTATTTGCTTTAGCATTAGCTGACCACAACTGGAATGAATGTTAATTTTGTTTGTTTAAACCTTTTTGAATTTATACTGAGGATTTAACTCAGAATTTTTATTATTATTATTATTATTATTATTATTATTATTATTATTATTATTATTATTTGTGTGAGTTTGAATCTGTACACGGAAAAGAACTCAGTACAGCTGTATTTCTTTGAGATTGCATTTTGTATTAATGTCACGGAACAGCTCCGGACCCTTCCCTGTGGGCGTGTCATTATGTCGTCTGCGTGCAGTTGTCTATGTTTGTACTTCCGTGGGTGTGGGTTGTTTGTGAGTGTGTTCGTTTGTTACACCTGTGCCTTGTCTCGAGGTCACGTGGGTCTGTGTAACTCACCTATTTAATGTGTGTTCGCGCAGTGTGGTGTGCTCGTCTTTGTCTAAAGCTACGTGTCAGCGTGAGTGAGGGTTTGTGTGCTACTTGCGCTCCACACCAAGCTATTTCGTGTTGTGTCCAATAAATGTTGATTGTGCACCGTAATCGTCGTGGTGTCTGCCTCCTGCACCCAACGATACAATTAATATATACTTTTATTTATTGGGGTAGACCAAATATTCTCTTATATAATGTTCTATAATACCTTTGTCTGCCTTATGTTAGAAAATAAATACAATAAAAAAAATTAATTTCTCTTCATTTCTCACTTAAAAGTATAAAAGAAATAATGATTTAATGTATATTGTGATATATATCGACTGATATGAAAAAAATATTGTGATAAGATTTTTTCCTATATAGCCCAGCCCTAGAGAACACACAAGTCAGCTATAAAACACATACAATAAATTTTTTATTGAAATTTTTCATTCTTATTTACAGAATTTCTTATCAAATAAACGTAATTGGGACTCAATTTTGTGTAATCACAATTTTTTTGTTTAAATTTAAGAAATAGTTAAGTCAGTGGGAAAAGATTTAACAACAAACATGTTTGGGGATTAGATTGTTCAATAATAAAGAATTGATGGTATATGAAAACAAACAAAATAGTTTAGTGTCAATGTAAGTTCCTCCCCCAAAATCTATATTCTAGCTAAGTGATTGCACACACACACACACACACACACACACACACACACACACACACACACACACACACACACACACAAACTCAACATGTATGCATTTTACATTCAGAGTATAACAGTCATATGAGTACAATAGTACCAGAAACTGTAGTCCAAGCTGCAGGATGTGTAAGTATGAAAAAGGCCTTTTGGTCTTGGAGGTAAAGACAAATCAAAAAGGAAAAATAAGAAACCTCTCTGGTCAATGTATTTAAGCTATAATGTCAAAGCTATTGCTCTAATGGAAAACTCCACATCCCCAAATTATCAGCATTCTTAGATAATGGTCAGGCGCTGCATTTCTGTCCCTCTTATTTCAACTGCAGCTAATTGTTAACATGGCTAAAAGCAATTAAGAACCAGTTAGCACAGTCCAATCCTCTGACTGCTACAATCCGCTTCAAGATCTCATTTGTTGAAATTTCCATTTGCATTTTTGTCTCATCAATTTCTTTAAACCAGTTCTCAGCGGCTTCATGTTGTGTGGCCTTGTCCAACTATTTCCATGGTTGTACTGAAGATTATGGTGAGTTAAGAAGGCTGCTGAGCACTGTAAAAGAAAATATAGCTCCCATGTCAAAATGAACCAAACAAAACTCCTCATGAGTTACATAGATGTATCACTGCAGTGTTTGTAGACATCATACTATATGTATACACTAAACATTCTACATAAAATGTGTGACTACATCTTACACTTTAAAATAATCATTCAAAGATGAGTTTCCTAAATTATTAAAGTGTTAGGATGGCAGAGCAAGTGTCTCTATGAATACTCTCTAATTTATTATGTGGGCCTAGATCTGATATTTTATGTAAAACAGTGCTGGTTTAATTGTTGAAGGCAGTAATGATCAGTAGTCAGAACTGAGGCGAGGTCTCACCTTGAGGCTCATTCTGTGTCCCATTCTCCTCTTTTGCTCTGTCGGGATTGCCTGCGTAAGGGGTATAACACGGTTAATCGACCACTTTCCAATTAGTCAACTGCATAGTTGGTTGAATTTTGATTCAGTTGTTGCAACAGAATCAAAATGTCCCAGATGTTATCAAAATATGGATAACATATACATAGCTGGATGAATTTTAATGCATAGCTTTTTAAGTGCATAGCTTTCAACTAAATCCCCTAGTTTACATACAGTGCTGCTTGAAAGCTTGTGAACTTCTTGACTAGTTTAGGGTTTTCTGTTTTTTACCATTGTTTTCTTACTGTTTTTGTATATAAAATGTCAGGTTTATGTTCATCAATTCCATTTACTTGTTTTGAGGAAAATGAGTTGCCAGCTGACTCCATAAAACATGGAATCAGAGCATGTGCAAAAGTAAATTAACCACTTAGGTAAAGGGTAAAGGAAATCAATCAAACCAATGTCATGCCAAGGCATAAAGCACACAGTTCAACAATGCTGAGAGGAAAGGAGACATCAGTCTGGGGAAAGCTACAAGACAAAAAACTCCAGCTCCATCCATCCACTGTAAGACTCATTTAAATATGGAGGGCACTCAGCATCACCACAACTCTGCCCAGAAGTGGATGGCCATCAAAACTTACACCAAGAAGCACCAGAAGAAGAAGAATTCAAAGGCAAGCAGACTTCTCTGGCAGTATCTGGGATAAACATACATGCGTCTACAATCAGGCAAAAAAATCAAGATATGGCATTCATGGGAGAGTTGCTAGAAGGAAGCTTCTGTTCTCAAGACAGAACAAAGTTTTTGTTGCCTGTCAAAGTGCCTGTTTAAACCTTTCCAGAGTGCACTTGGACAAACCAGTCTTTCTGGAAGCCCACTCTCTGGACAGATTAGTCCAAACCTGAATTATTTGGCTCAATCACAGGCCCCAAGTAGAAAAAAAAGTTAACACTGCATATAAAGAGAAGGACCAAAAAGCAGATGTGATAGACCCATTTGTGGATAAAGAAGACATTTGGTTGAAGTAATAGCTGCAAAGGGAGGCGCCACAAGCTACTAAAGAGTTCACATACTTTTGCACTTGTCAGATTTTCAGATTTTGAAGAGAACTTACCTTTGTTGAATGAAAAATGAAAATAAATATATTTTTTCTGTGTATCCCTTATTTGGAAAGTCTGCATTACAAATTGAGATTTGGATCTTCATTTCATATTTACATTTTTTATAGTGACAATGTTTCAAGCAGCACTGCATATATAAAAGCACCACTAACCACTTAGTGAAAATACAGCTAACCATTTGAAGCACAATTCATAACTAAAAAAAATTTATCCAATTTGATTAGTTTATTTTTACAATTAGTTTAGTTTATTAACTCATAATGCAATGATAAAATAACCTGGAAGCAGTGAAAATGAATTGGGGACTCCAAAATGAGAATACATTCTCTCACTAGGTTAGACAACTTACGTCCTTGGACCTTGAAGCACAGCATCTTTTTCTGATGAGTTATGTAGCTGAAGACAGCACCAATAATCGCTATGACGATTGCTGCCACTACCCCGACAACAGTGCCTGACCCCAGGCCTGTGTAGTGGGACAAGAAAAAGTGCTCAAAAATTAATTTACAGCAGGCTCACTATGGTTTCAGCACATATTATCTGAAGATTAATCATTTTTATTTAGAAATGCAGTGTATTTTTTAAACTATAACATCAAACTACTATATAACTATGAAAAACAATGTGTATATATGACCACCAGTAGGCAGTATTGCACTGTCATGCTGAAGCAAAAGCATTCTCTGCTTTTAGTGGCTACTAATTTGTTTATGTGCAGATACTTAAGTAGGTGACTTATCAAAAGCATGTCACCTATTCAAAATATGAGTCCTTAATGTTTAAAAAACAATAAAAGCACATTAACAAATAATTTACAACCCTAGACGCTATTATTTGGAGCTAATGGCTGTTTAATTTGGTTAAATTATTTGAGCTTCCAGAGGGAAAAGCTTATCTTGGCTAGCTGCTGTTTTATAGATTTTTGCTGTCCTGAAAA
Organism: Brachyhypopomus gauderio; assembly: GCF_052324685.1. NCBI lineage: Eukaryota > Metazoa > Chordata > Actinopteri > Gymnotiformes > Hypopomidae > Brachyhypopomus > Brachyhypopomus gauderio. Next base: position 8,812,064 of record NC_135214.1, read on the forward strand.
AAAGCCTATAGTTCCATGCTATTTAACATTGTCATTATGTATGACATTCTGTTCTAGACACCCTGCAATACTGCAGCCCATCAGTCAGATACATTATGCACAGTATGAACTTAACAGAGCCCTGCACTCACCAACACCTTCATGTCAATGCACTTGGATATTTTCTGATGTTGAATATTTCATAGAAATCACAAACGATAACTCCAAAAAATAATCCCTTCCGGTCTAAATTATCCTCAACTATCTCCATTACATCATCCTAGGCAATAATGACAAACATTCCTGTTCTGCTGTATTTGAAGCAGCTGTTATTAGGTCCTCCACCCCTCCAGTACATTTACTAGCTGTAGCTCAAACACACCAACAAGCACAGCAGTAGCATAAACCACAGTAGAGATTCTCTGGGACAACATTAACATAGCTACATAGTAATAGTGGTACAAGGATACTTAGTGGTTACCCCAAAACACAGACAATCTGTAGTGCATGGTCCAGGGCCTGCGTTAACCCTGCCAAAACCTAGAGCGTGGCCATGCAACAGCCCCGATTAGGATCTATCATGAGCACTGATGCAGACCAGAAGGCATCAACAGTTCACTCCACACAGACCTGCTGCAAAAGAATTTGTACGCTGGTCACAAATGCGCCCCTCAGGAAGTTACTGAGGCATCTGCAGGGCTTGACAGTGCAGAACAAGAAACGGCACATTCAGTGAGTGGAATATATGTGTGTGTGTGTGTGTGTGTGTGTGTGTGTGTGTGTGTGTGTGTGTGTGTGTGTGTGTGTGTGTGTGTGTGTGTGTGTGTGTGTGTGTGGGTGTGTGTGTGTGTGTGTGTGTGTGTGTGTATGTGCATGTGTGCATGCATGCATGTGTGGTTGTGTGCAAAAGTGAGCGGATGAAATTCTTTTATACCAATGACTGAGCAATACTGACTCTGGAGTCATAAATGGAGGTTTATGCAGAAAATAAACTAATTAGATATATTATGAGTGTAGTGAGGTCAGCACATGTGAAAGACCTGCAGCTAACTCACCAATTACCGATACAGAATAAGCAGCTTTACCAATGCAAAAAAACGTAAGACATACAAGTAATAGACATACAGACAGTTTAAAGTGGTCAGATCCCCAACAGCATATTGTTAGAAAGAACCTTTCTAGGTCATCTCAGACAGACATGAAAATCAATCCATGTGAATGGAAAAATGATCTGAACAAAGAACAAAGAAAGAGTTTTATGAAAGGTTTGCTTCCTAGATTATTACTATAATCTGTTAAACATACTACATGATGATTTTTAATTGTAATTTTCATTGTAACTTCGTATTATGCACTTGACATGAAGTTACAAGAAAAACACATGTCATTCAAACATATAGGGGACATTTTCAGTGATGGAATCTCCATGTAATCATCTGAAGTCAATTTGCTCATATATAAATGGTCCCTCCATTGTGTGCATGTGTGTGAGAGAGGAGGTGGGGGACCACGCAGGTGTGTGTGTGTGTGTGTGTGTGTGTGTGTGTGTGTGTGTGTGTTTGAGGGGGGACCACTCCAGTTTGTGTGCATGTGTGAAGTGGAGGAACCACTCCAGTGTGTATATGTGAGGAGGGGGGGGGGGGGGGGGGGCACTCCAGTGTGTATATGTGAGGAGGGGGGGGGGGGGCACTCCAGTGTGTATATGTGAGGAGGGGGGCACTCCAGTGTGTATATGTGAGGAGGGGGGGGGGGCACTCCAGTGTGTATATGTGAGGGGGGGGGGGGCACTCCAGTGTGTATATGTGAGGAGGGGGGGGGCACTCCAGTGTGTATATGTGAGGGGGGGGGGGGCACTCCAGTGTGTATATGTGAGGAGGGGGGGGGGGGGCACTCCAGTGTGCATGTGTGTGTGGGGGGGGCACTCCTGTGTGTGTGAGGTGGGGGGACCAAACCAGTGTGTGTGTGCGTGTGCGTGCGTGTGTGTGTGGAGGACATACTAGTCTCCTCTGATCCTTCTGCTTCTCCTGCTGAAACACAACAATAAAAAATATATGTCTAAAACAAACTGTACACTTAAAGCATTTGGCCTGACATCAATTTTTTGTTTGTATGTCTATGTGTGTGTTTGTCTTTTAAAATGTTTTTAAATATGTCTTTAAATTAATTACTTGTACGCAGGTGGACTTTTAAGTGTGTGATGAAGAAGACTAGTTGCTACTGCTAGCATGTAATATAAGGACAGGCATAAAAAAAATAATTATTATTATCATACCGTTGGGTCCAGCTACTGCTCCAGCACTGCGCACTATAATGCAGAATAAATGAAGAGATCATAGGTGTACATTAATTTACATGACATTATTCTTAGCAATAACAGCCTTACAATAGATACAAATAATACAAATAACAACAGACTTCAGCTGATGGATGTGTTCCTTTGGAACAACAAACCCAGTTGGATGCTTTGGGCAAAAGATCAAAGTTTCACCTGATTAACTGAGTGCAACTGTTAAAAAGATGAATAGAACGAGGGTTAACAAAGACAGAGCAGTACCACTGCCTGCCCCCTCACTTGGACTGTCTGTATCACCAATGCCACTTTCACCTCATTTATCATCATGACCTTTAGTCATTTAGAACAATAAGGAAATCTGTGATCACACTGCAGTGGTAGTGATGGCTAACCAACTGCTTCATCACATTTAACCTCACCAGGTCATACGAGGATACATGAAACCCAGTGACCTCATAGGAGGGCAGCTTTGTCATTACAAACTATTTATTGTTTAATAGTTGCTTGGTTTGCACTGGTTGTCTTGTGCTAGTTTTCAAAGATTAGCAAGGTTAAATTAAAATGCCTACAGCTTGAAGGTAGGGGTCTCAAAAGCAAAATGTAGTACCAGTGTACACTCCTGTATAATCCAAAAGTCTTACCTGAAACTTCCCCTACACTGGCCAGATCTGTCTCAGCATTTGTCGCTGCAAGAAATGCATCAAAACACACCATGAAGCAACGGCATTCTTCTTCCTCTTATATATTTCTTGTTCTGCATGCCTCACTAATAAGTAGCTTTTTTAGAGAAATAAGTAAATTCTGCAACAAATAAAAAATGAGAACCATCTGTGCCCAATTAAAAACAAGAACACTCTGTATCCGATTAAAACACAGAGACAAGGCAGCAACAATAATATAACACTAAATCAGGGATCACAAAAAAGGCATTCAAAGCCAGCTGGATATGAGAAGCCACCCTAACATGCACACCCAGCAGGACCACTTTTATGAGATCCTACTGATGCTGCCATTGGGAAAATGTTCAGGCCAAAAACCAGATCATCAGCACATTATGTAAGGAGGAGTATTAATAAGAACTCAAGAGATCTCCATCATGCAGTTAGCCGGTGTGATTAGCAAGAGTTTACATAAGCTCAAGATTCTACCTGACATGTCCAGAGCATCAGCCAAACTTAGTCCTTCTAAATGAGGAGGAGAGAAAGTATACTATGAAAAATATAATAAAGTAAGAAGAGAATCTGTTAAGTCTATCTTTTGTAAAATTACAGAGCATTACAGAGAATGCTTTTCCCTGTAACTAAGTATTGATTAATTCATTAGTTGATTGACTGAATGTTTGCGAGGCAAACTGTTGGCATACCCCCTTCTTCTTGTGGTGATGGGGTGTTCACTTGTTCTAAGGACAGAAAATATGTTTATATAAAAACTTCATAAAAACTGACACAAACCTTGGGAAACTGAGAATGTGATACCGTTATAAGTTTGCAGTGTTTATGACAGACACACATAACCTACCAGAAAGATCCAAATCTCCAGTATGTGGATCTGACTCTGTGGAGAGTGGAAACATACATGCACTATTCAGATAAACAATGTGGACTGTACACCAACCAGCAAGATCTCACATAGAAGGAATCATATAAATGACGTTACAGACAGCTAAGGTTAACAGCATATACAAGGTTAACATGATATATTTTATAACCTGGTTTGCTGGAGAAGTCAACAACTTGTTCTGACATGTAAGCACTACGAACTCATGATATCAAGGAATAAATCAAGAAGGTCCTGATTAGGACAGGTCCACAAAATTTACGTAATTCCATTAAGGTATGATATCAGTCTCAAGAGAGAATATAACACATACAGACATGGACAAGGGAATGGTTATAAGTTATATTTTTGAATGTGATATGTCTAAGGTGAATGTAATCTCTGAGATGGCTGTAATGTTTAATTACCTCCTTCAGGACCATCAGGGTTTTCAGCAGGGGCCTCCTCTTGAATGAGCCCTATAGATCATACATAAACAAGCTTCAGCACATGTTTCATCAAACACCTGGCAAGACTTCTATGCATACTTTTCGTCAGGCACACAGAAACACCTTTTACAAGAACGTTTGAACATCCATTTGCATGAATGTTTGCCAGACAAACCGGCTTTGCCTATTCTAAGTAGGCTATGGAGTGGTTCAGTGAACATCAGATTAGCACAAGACTTATCACTTACCTGGTTCTATAGTTGTGCCATCCATCTCAGGGGTTTCTACAAAACATTAGATTTTCCATGAGACTAAGTCCTGTTATTTAATATGATACACTCACCGGCCACTTTATTAGGTACAACTGTCCAACTACTCATTAACGCAAATGTCGAATCAGCCAATCACATGGTAGCAACTCAATGAATTTATGCATGTAGAAATTGCCAAGACGATCTGCTGCAGTTCAAACCGAGCATCAGAATGGGAAAAAAGGTGATTTAAGTGACCTTGAAGGTGGCATGTTTGTTGGTGCCAGACGTGCTGGTCTGAGTATTTCAGAAACTGCTGATCCACTGAGATTTTCATGCACAACCATCTCTAGGGTTTAGAGAATGGTCCAAAAAAGAGATAATATCTTGATGCCAGAGGTCAGAAGAGAATGGCCAGACTGGTTCGAGCTGATAGAACGGCAAAAGTATTTCAAATAACCAGTCGTTACAACCGAGGCATGCTTCTCCGAATGCATAACGTATTGAAGCTTGAGGCAGATGGGCTACTCCAGCAGAAGACCACACTGGGTGCCACTCCTGTCAGCTAAGAAGAGGAAACATTGCCTGGTCTGATGAGTCTCGATTTCTGCTGCGACATTCGGATGGTAGGGTCAGAATTTGGCATCAACAACATGAAAGCATGAATCCATCCTGCCTTGTAACAGTTCAGGCTGCTAGTGGTAGTGCAATGGTGTGGGGGATATTTTCCTGGCACATTTTGGGCCCATTAGTTCCAAATGAGCATCATGCCAATGATGAGTATTGTTGCTGACTATGTCCATTCCTTTATGACCACAGTGTACCCATCTTCTGATGGCTACTTCCAGCAGGATAATGCGCCATGTAATAAAGCACAAATCATCTCAGACTGGTTTCTTGAACACAACTGTACTCAGTTCACTGTACTCGAATGGCCTCCACAGTCACCAGATCTCAATCCAATAGAGCACCTTTGGGATGTGGTGGAATGGAAGATTCATACCATGAATGTGCAGCCGACAAATCTGCAGCAACTGCATGATGCAATCATGTCAATATGGACCAGAGTCTCTGAGGAATGTTTCCAGTATCTTGTTGAATTTATGTCACCAAGGATTAAGGCAGTTCTGAAGGCAAAATGGGGTCTAACCCGGTACTAGCAAGGTGCAGCTAATAAAGTGGCTGGTGAGTGTATGTAATCCTATTATCACACTATGGTAAACATTGTTTGATAACTACTATTTAACGAAATATAAAAATACTTGACAAATACTTAGTGTTTAACAAATAGAAATATTAATATCAAGTGCTTATCTAACAACTGTGCCCCGGATTTAGATTGTGTATTTAGATTGTGTGTATTTAGATTGAATGTTTCAAGATTGACTGTGGTTGACTGTGGTTTCAAAATCATTATATTGATTTAAAAGAAAGAACGAAAGAAACAGGGAAAGAAAAAAATGCTTATGTGAGAGAAACGCACTTTCCTTGCATGTCTGGATCATGGTAAGCCAAAAGCTTGGGCCATATCTCCTGATCAGCAATATTAAATAAACGCTATTGCAAGCTTAAGAAACATGTGGCTTTATCAACAAAAAAAAAAGATTATCTTAAAGAAGATGGTTAAACTTGTTACCAGTACCTGTTTTGATATATGGCTTGATGCATGTATTGGGGTAGATATCCAAAGGTATTTGTAAAATAGTGTAGTAGATATCAATAAGAGTTTAAGACTACTTGAACCTTTGCAACCTAAGGTCTCTGGCCAAAAATAGCTAAAACATAAATGTTAGGTGACATTATGACACAACAGGGTTGTTTCTGCATGTTTCCACGGGAGCAGTTTGGACTAAACAAGTCATACAACCATTTAGTTAAACCCATGTGAACTGAAGCAGGATTTTGTCAAGTAGAAGCGGGTATATCCACAGAAGAGGGTAAACCCACAGGTTTGTTTTCTGCAATGTCCTCATACCACCCTGGGGTGGCTATGTCAAACACCATTCTGTCAGCATGTGCATATCAGTCTGCACTCTTCACTACAGCAGAATTAGCTGTTACCAGTCTAATTTAATCTAATTTAATAGCACTCAGTCTGCAAACAATGCATTTGTCAATGGTCACATGGAGACAGTTGCTACAAAGCACACAAACAAGTGTGATCTGTTAAATGACGACAATGTTAACAATTATGTTGCAATTTTAATTTCCCTTAGCCTGTCATTTCAGAAATTTAATATATTCCAACAACAGCACAAGCACTGCCATCAGGATAGTTAAGACTCTTCCCTAAAATGATGCAAGTAGTGTGATGTCTGTTATGCTGTAATAATACTCCACTGTTGGAAGGAGAGGACATTGTGACATAGGCCATCACTTCCTGAAGGAGAGAGCAGCATAATGGAGACTCACTCGGGAAGGTAAAATCTGGCCTCTGTGCCAGGGAGCTAGCTGGCTCTTTCGTCTGGTGGTCAGGCACTTGTTTACCTCCTGGAAAGTTTGGTTTAAAGTCTGGGTGGGTCAATGCCCTCTGCCTTTGCCACACATAGGCAAATCATTTTTTTTTTTTTTTCATAAAATGCAGTCCTACTTTGCTTTGGATACTAATGCCAATGTCCTGCATATCAGGGCTCCTCAGGGTTTGGTGGCTAAACCAGGCATTCAGCAAGGATCATTAATCCCAAAACTGAACCTCGAGCCTGCACAACAGCACACTGGCGTGCAGGGGTTCCACATGAGGTCGAAGCACTGAATGCACACTATATGTGCACTATATTTAAACATTATTTACACAGGTTGCTGTACCAGTTGCGGAGTCCTCTCGATCGTGTAATGAAGAGTATGTAGTTACATCTGTAAGAAGAGAGACAGTAGCATCATACATCAGATTTACATCACAGCCCTCAAAATCATTTTAGCTGTTTTATTACCTGGTTTAGAACAGGTTCTGTATTGTGCACAAACTCTGTATTCAAAGTGCATGTTGATGCTTTTATACAAAAAGGTGTGTACCTTGATCTGAGCCAGTCACTTCAGGTTCTGCTTCTGGCAATGCTACAAAGGACAATTAAGAATCACCACTAAATATTCTGTTTGTTAGCAAATGCATGTGTGTGTGAATGTGTGCTTCAACCTACCTGTTGTCAGTTCCTCTGCATCTTCTACTGTGTCAATTGCTGTAGCTGTAAAGTAAAAAAAATATATTCAGCAAATGGTCTGCTTCTACTCTCCCTACCTCTATGAACAGCCATATTTATTAATGTAGTTCTTGGATTGTGTACATAACTACACTAGATGTTTTGAGAGGTTTTGTCTAGTGCTATGCTTTGACATTTATCAATTGTTCATTAGTTCCACCACAAATCAAAACTTTTTTGAAGTGCAAATAGGTGTCAACCTTCAGTGATATCATTTGGACTCCCAGCTCCTGAAACACACAAAATGCCATGTTACAGCATATGTTTACTCTACACACAGTTTATATATTTATTTTTATATATTTCAGGCCATATAACCCTGGGACATAAATCCTTCCGGTTTCCCAGAGCTCCATAGGACATCTGGACAATGAGCTAAGCAGAGGTATAAATTAAGAATGCACACACATTGTATAGGAGCTTTGCATTACTTCTTTTCCTGAAGTACATAATTAGGCATTTCAGCTAAATCTAAATAACTATTAAACAACTATTAACAACTATTAAATATGTTTGCTCTCCTTCGAATTTATGTATATTGATCTGAATGAGTGTTGTGTATGACAAAAATAATACTGTCTTTGCAGACTTTGGTTGCATTTCCCTCCTGGCTGGACATAGTTAGGGTGTCTGATTAAGGCTAGGGGCTGACCCTAGTGAAAGTCAGGCAGGGTCAGCAGACTGACAGTTTACCCCCATCCTCAGCTGGGTCCTCTGCTTCTGCTAAGACAGGGCCAGTTGGCTCTGCACTTACATCTGGAAAAATGAAAATAAATATGATGTGTTAAACACTATAAGCAATATAACCATATTTATTATGAACAAATCTGTTCATAGTACATCTTTATTTTGTTTATGCATTTATGTAGAATAATCTTACATACAATCTTTAATATTTTATATCAGTGGAGCTCCAGCACTGGAGTCTGATTTAATATTTTCAATATTTCCTTATCCAGTCTTTAATGCTTGTTCTTCTCTCTATGCAAAATATACTTTATGCTATTTTAATTTAGAGTTTAATGCAAAGACTGCCCTGCATCATTCTGTCCAAAAGTATTTATCATGTGAATGCTTTGATTCATCAAAACATCTATAGAACACACATCTAAGACCAGTCAGGATGCCTCCAACAGACAATAAAATCTGTGTTTTGTTAAATGGCTCTTTTGCATATTACAACATTCTGTGATACTGAAAAAGACAATAGGGAATAGCAATTGACAAACACCTCCACTGCACAACTTCTGGTTTGAAACACTTATGTAGAAAGCTAGACAGAAAAATGCTGGGTGGGTTTGTAGTGGGGGTGTTTGTGTGTGTGTGTGTGTGTGTGTGTGTGTGTGTGTGTGTGTGGGTGTGAGTGAATCATTCCACTGTTACAGCTCTGCTAACATGAAAAAACCTGAACATACTGGCCTCCTCTGATCCTTCTACTTCCCCCTCTGAAACACAAGAAAAAAAAGATGACGAAGGCAATACATAATGCAAAAACTGATTACAAATGACAGGCAACTCCATATATTTTCATATTTCAAACAGTTAACTGCCTTTGCACACTAATATAGGTGTACAATGTGACTTCTTCACAACACCAATCCTCCAAAGTGGGCTTCAATCTTGTGTTTTATACATCCTTCCTATTTGTTGTACGTTCAACTGTTCACTCATAAAACCTTTTGGCCTGACCTCTATTATTTTTTTGCCGTTTCTTTTGTTTTGCTCTGGTATTGCTTCCCAATAGTGGTTTGTGCCTCCAGGAGGCTTACAGAATGTAATGCGTGCCATAACTGTGGGCTTGCAGGTAGACACACACACACACCTGCCTGTTCAACCTACACACATGGACCCAAACAAAGAGTGTCTTTCCTCTCTCCTTACCTCTCTACCTCCCCCCTCCCCCCACAAAAAAGATAAATAGATAAATAAATAACAAGGCCAGGGCAGTGTGTGCCGTGACTAGCTCTCTCACACACAGGGCCATGGGAGGGAGACGTTCATGGAACTCCTCGGGGTGAATCCAAACCAGCCCTCACGTAACTCAGACGTGTTCTCAAGTTGAAGGGTGGGGTCCTGCTGCAGCTGGTGCTGAGATTCAGTTACCGTTGCCTATAACTCTTTCTTTATAGCCTCTGTTTCTCACAGACCAAATGAATGGTGTGGTGTCAGAACACCCAGCCAAATGCCAATGTTTGTTTTGAGGCATACGCATATTATATTGTACTGGAACGAGAAAAGCATAATGTGCATGTTATATGAGGACTGCCCATAAGGAACAAAATGTACTGGCAAAATACAGAGACCTGGTCTAGACTCCTGAGGGGGAGACCATAACTTCACATAGCACAACAATTCTGTCTCAGGGGACCACTCCAACAGTTACATGCCAACCATTTCTACATGATACCAAATGTCATCACATATAGGCTATACATACATATCTAAAACTAACATTGCCCGATAATTGGGCATTGTAAATGTGGTTTGTCATTTTTTTATTAGTAGCTGATGTAGGCATCAAATTTGTAAACGTTAAAATAATGTCTATTTTTATGTATTTAACTTTTATTTCAGTCACTCGGCTACAGGCAAAGATTTCTAAAACGTTTCTAACAACACGAGATAGTTTCGCACTTGCTAAATTTAATGACAATTTCTCGTCATAACTAAACTATTCATATTGTCATATATTCATATATCATATGTCAACATCTGTTCCTTAAAAAAAACATACCTTGTGTCCTCACTCCGGTCGCAATAAGACTCCCAAAGAACAAAATCCACAAGCATGACATCACTGCGGCTTGAATGAATCTGAACTACTTAAGACTTCACAAAGCAAGTACACTGTCCAGTTTTTACTAATAACTGCAGGTCCACAGCCGCGTGCAAGCAGTGGGTCTCCAACTTTCACACAACCTTTTGTTTTATAAAGTTTCAAGGGTGTGCCAGCGCAGAGTCTGCCCCGCCAACCAAATTCATGACTGACTTGCCTGAGATCCAATTGTGTGCTAGAAAAGTTTTTTTTTTTTCTGTCAGGCAGCTACAAAAAAAGGATGCTGTAGCTGAGGATGCTGTAGCTGAAGAAGGTGCGCGCGCTGAGGCCACGCGCTAAGCCCCAACAGTCGACCTCGCCTCACACCTCCTTGTGTAACTTGATAACATAAGATATATCAGGTTATACCATGAAATTTTATCCGTTAAAGTTATGCTAATTTCTGGGTTCTGTACATCGCTATGAGACTACAATCTTTGGTGTGGACTGCAGTGGTGCGCTACAGAAATACAGCACACAATCATAGTTTGCGGACCCTTTTAACCTTTTAACTTTGTACATGGCACACCCCACTCTTCGTTTGAACAATAGCTCAAGCATTGCGTATTCCCCCGCCATGTAGTCGTTGATCAAACTGCGAAAGTCCCTTCTCGACGTATAAACCCGTAACACTGGTTGCTAACACTGCATCTTGCCAATAACATATTTTCCCCTGCCAAACCGATGCATGTTGTAATTTATTAGTGTTTCTACGTTTCAATTAGGGAACACAGACGTGGCTCTGTGCACATGTATTGCCATGGACTACTGTGAGGCATGTCAAGTGCTTCAAGTAGCATAGTGTCTAAATTACCCACTGATTTATAACCGTTAACTATTTTAGTATTATGTTATTCGAGCAGTGGACTATTGCACCGATGACATCACTAGCATAAGCACCAATCTTAGATGAACACATAAATATGATTGCTATCAATCATCATCAGTGTTGGCGTCATCATAATTGCTAAACTATGACAATCATACGTGTCCAAAGTTTACTATCAACAAGTTTCCTCTAACACGACTGGAGTCAGTCTGCAAATCCTCGAGGCAGGGGGGCATTATTGGATATCGCCTTTCCGTGGAGTTCCCAAAGCTCTCGTGGGAACTGGAGAGTGAGTGGCAACCTGTTCTTCACCACTGACCTGCCAAACTTAGGATGTGAAATCTCTCATCTCGTCATTGCTCTGTGACTTCCAGCAAAGTCCCACGGCAACAAATTTCGTACGTTACACTGGCTTCGCATTAAGGAAGTTTGACCGACGACTTATGTACAGTCTGAAGGAAGGTATCTTTTCATCACCAAAAATCAAGGCTTTCGTCCTCCGTTGTCGGAGACAGCCGTACATCATCCATGCGCCTACACTATTGTGAATTGAGCTCCGTTTCAGCAGCTGGATGCTGACATGCAGTCTCTTATATCTCCAGTGACTAAGGCTATTTTAGTAGCTCTGTTTATTTTTGCTATTTTGCTCATCCTTTATGTTATACTTTGGTATATATGCAGAGACGTGGACTGTGATCACGGCATTTGATTTTCGCAGTTGAGCCAGGTTCGTTGGGATACTCGCTCGCTGGCTATGGAGAAGTCAGGGTGACCCTGGTAAGTGTATCGGTATGGATGTTTTATCGCTCAGAAACATCGTGAAAATATCGTGGAAAATATACGTCCGTGAAATTGAACGAGTTCTGGTCTTAAGGCTTATACATTTTTTAAATGACATGTCAGCATTGACGGACGCATCTTTAAAGAGCAGCTTACCTTTTAAATGTACGTTGAAGAGAGCGCAAGTGGGGAACCTCAGACAGACTATGATTTGCTTTCGTTAGCCCAAGACCCTTTCATTAAGTACCTATAGATAAGCGAATCAAAAAGTGATAACTGAGGTATCAGTGTAGTTTCATTGATAAACCACTCACGAAATTGTTCAGATAAACAATTATGAATCAGTGCGTAATGGTCTATTCCAGAGGAACATAACACAAAAGAGTTATCACGTTGAAAAATCCTACAAATAATACTTAGGTTACAATATATGCCTCGACTTGCCTGGTGAATCATTGGTTCATCAATACAGGCTAATTAGTATTGGTTTTTTTGGTATGTGAAAACAAATGATTTCGTTTTCAGTTCTAGGTGTAGTTAAAGTATAGAAATGCGTTTTAATAAACAATCTTAACAAAAAATGTGATCTAAAATACAATTTTTTGTCCTTTCCCGCTAGTTCTTGTTGCTTTGGTCCGGGGTTTTTAAGTGCTGGGTGGGCCGACCAGTGTTGCCAGGTGTACGATAATTATCATATTTGTACGATAATTTTGTCCTCTGTACGATGTACGATCAGTAATCCAAAAAATGCCAAATATTCGATAATGTGACCGTTCAGTGAACGCGTGATTGTAATTGGTGATACTCAGCCTGGCACAACTGTCTGTAGGAGTTTTTTGTGAACCCTGAAGCATCTATGAAGTTGCAGATGAATCCAAACTGTACTGCCGCCACAAAGCTGTGTGGGCCTGTTAGACACTACTCAACACTAGAGTGACTAGCGCATCAATAGACTTGTTATTTTATGACAGGTGTACGATAATTTCCCTCGAAATGCGACATTTTTTTGCCTCTGGTACAATAATCCTACATTTCTCACCTGGCAACTCTGGAGCCGACCGGTCCTGATGGGAGAGGGTTATGTCTGTGCTTTCCTTCTTAGCAATGGACGGGGCATCATTATTCACTACAAGCCAAAAAAGAGATGATAAATGTTATTTGACTTTAATGCAAAATATTTACGATACCGTAAAGCTGTTTTAATCTTTCAGGTTTAACATGTGCTAGCTAACTAGCTGCCTTGTCGCCATGTCAGTCGACATTAACATGCATTTATATATTTTACATTATTAATGCAATTAATACATGCATTAATAATATTGAACTTTATTATCTTAAAACGAAAAACTGATCCTAGCTACTGAAGTATAGGCCAGCTTCATCAGAAAGTGATTTTAGCCAGTAGAGATGCCTAGCAAATGTTTGCTAATCACGTAGCTGGTGTGCTAGCAAAATATAGCTAATCAGGCTATATGAGGCGCTTTTGGGCAATTGCAAATGTTTTGGCCGACGCAGATGTGAGCGGGTTTAAAACACATTTAAGCAAGTTAAATTTCAGACAGGGGCGGTATGAAGTACATGACTGCAGATGTAACATCACAGCATCAATTTCTACCCCTTCTACTAGCACACACTTCCGTTTCTCCCAATCAGCGTCAACTTCATCCTTGCCGTCCAGGACCCAATATCCAAGAAATGTTTAAAGGTAATAATGTTTGGGAAAAAAACCTTCTAAAAAACCCTTCTAATCTAGCATCAGACCAACTCTAGTGGTGAATCTATGGTAATTAGCTAGCACTAATTCCAACAGTTGGAATAGGGAATAAATTGTCTATGAATATAGTAATGCAAGGTAATCATAATTTAAATAATTGAATTGGGATAAATAAGAATATGAGCCTAGCTAATATTTTGAAAGTGAAACAAAGATGAAATGTCTTTAGGCTTTACAGTACTGTACTGCAAAGAAGATAAAACAACCCAGTAGCAGAGCTGTATGTAATCTCTCAATGTTTTTTATATCTGTAACTATAAAAGGATAGTGCTGAGTTCAATAGGTTGGATACACAATACTGAACTTGAGTCCACTAGCTTGATTTAAGAAAGCTTACTTTAGCCTTACTATGATTTTAAATGCAGTCCTAATGTGTTGTAGGAATGTTTATCTTGGAGAACTCGAGAATGGAAAGCTGGTGAACAGAAGAATGGTGGTTGAGGTTTACTGAGCAGGATGCCAGTCATGATCTCCAAAGTCAGTGCAATGTTGGCAAGTGAACGAGCCTCTTATTTCAATGAATGACAATGGAATGGATATTCTAGACTCTGAAAAAAACAAAAGGTATTCTTGTGTGCTCCTTTTTATTTTTATGTTTGTTTAAGTCAAACAATGACAGCTTGGGAAAACCCATGGATATTTGAAAAATAATCTGTAAATATAATACCTATGTAACTGTGTAAATATGTATAGTTTAAATAGTTAAATAGCAAGCTGTCAAAGTAACATATTCATATAAGTATATTGTAATAATATTTGATTGTTTGTTTCTGTTATAAACCAACATAACGCTTAAGCATCAGCAGACAAGCAAGTGAATATGAAAACCATATTAGGCTAGACAGCATATGATTGCTTTCACATGCACACACAGATTGCATAGATGTAGCCTTCGGCAAATTACTATAAAACCCTACAAATATACACTGTATCCTAAGTATGTTTATATATATATATAAATGTTCAAATATAGGCTCCTATTTTTGGAAGCAGAATGCACCAAAAATTATAGCTGTAGCAGATGCTGACATATTTTTATTAAACTTTGTATGCTAAATTTAGTATTTTACATATGCATGCAGAGTTGCCAACTTTTGATGTTTGCTTAGAGGGAGATTTTAACCTGGAGGAGGTGGCGAGTGTAAATTGTTGAGTGGGGGGGGGGGGGGGGGGGGGGTGGCGAACGTAAGTTGTTGAGCGGGGGGGGGGTGGCGAATGTAAAATGGACACAAAGTAAGTATTATATCGCGGATCAGATGTGGATCAGAGGTAGATAAAGTGGATTTTTTTTTCGGCGTGAGATATCGGAAGTGTGGCGTGGGAGCGTGTGAAAACGGTCAAATGCGTGTCAAGTTCAATGCGTGAGAGTTGGCAACCCTGTGCATGTATTTATGATTGCCTTCTTTTTTACAAAAAAATATAAACATTTTACATTTTTTTCTCAAGTTACAGACATGATGACATTGGGCTTGTCTGAAAAAATAGAGGAGGTTGTCCTGGTTGTTCAGGGTTTGTTTGAGGCCAGTAGTACCATCCAGGCAATCTGTGACCTCACTGGCAGAAACTTGGGAGACAACATTGGTAATGACCAAAGAACACAAGGAATATGAGGCATATGCGTATCTCTGGCTTTGCCGAGGTCAGATTGAGAAGTAATTCAAGTTTTCTTATCTTTTTGTGTTTAACATGTGCCCTTGTTTATTGTGAATTATTTGTACTAAACTTTGTTTTCTATATTTTGCAGAACTCGTGCAAGATCCAGTGTTTGTGGTCTGCTGCAAAAAGCCAGGTTTCTGGTGCCAGTATGTGGATTCAGAGTTCACTGTAATATCCAAAGTGTCAGGCTGAGTTCCCCAGTAATGTGCTTAGGGTTCCTGGAACAAAATCCTGAGAGGAACTTACTCTTCCTGGATCCAGATTTGCCAACACTGTTTAAGGTGTCTATCAATAAAAATGCTGTTTGAATTCATGCCTGATTTTTTTAGTAGTAGACTAAATAATGACCTCATTCACTGATCTGCTTAAAGCCTTTTCAGACCAGAATCCATAGGCTCATCTGCCCTTTGTGTGCTGTGGTGTCCTCTCCTTTCTCTAGCAGCGTTTCCAATGTCTCATGTCTTTGTTAAACATTTAATTAGTTACAGATTTGTATAGGACTAGAGATGTCATCAGACTTGATTTCACTAGAATTGGGTAAGTAATGATGATATGGATGAAAATCTCTTGTCATTTCAGTTTGATTAAAAGAAATATAAATATATTTTGAAATATTCAGTTCTTTGGATTCTGGAATTTAAAATGAAAGAAACATCACTTTGTTTGACATATTTTTAACTAGAAAAAGGAAAGCTGTTTTTCACATTCTCCAAACAAATTTACAAATGCACCAGTGATATCCAGTGGGTTGTTGTCATTCTGTTTTTTTTTTTTTTATACAGAATAATTGATCAAAACAGGTTTAGACAAATTGGATATTTGGCATCAAGATTTTTATTCTTATTTATGCACTTTTGCCTTTCGTAGTATTATGCAGTTCATATACGTTCTGCTGCCATTGTGTTTGACATTTTTGCCACTCGGTTTTCTACATTGCAGTGACATGGTGACATGTCGCTTTGTAGTTACACACTGCATTTACTCTGACTCATGGAGCTTGCTGGCACTAACGCACCCCCTTTCCTCATTCAGTGTTGGATATTCACCCTTTCAGCTAGTCAGTTGCTCACAGAAACTCTGCAGTCTGATTGGCTAAAGGTATGGATAATAGAATGCTCCTTATTCTAAGGATACCACAATATTGGTTACAGGGGGGTTGTAAAGGACAAGTCAATGACAATATGCAAATCCTACTGCAGTACGCAACCCATTAAGCAAAGACCTGAGAATTTCAAATATTTTATGCTTCTGTTTGTAAAAATTGGTGATATGAAGGATTTATTAACCTAATCATTCAAGCTCATTAACAGTTTTATATGGGCACACTTATACTTGAATTTAATTGAATTTCACTACATAGTTTTTGTCATGTTGTGTAGTTTATCAAGGGACAGCTCTTCAATAATCAGGTCCTTTAAAATGGGACATTTTCAACAGGGAATAAACACACCCTGACTATAATAGCTCTTTATAATGTCTCTTCATGATGAATCAAAACGGATCCAAAAGACATGTCACTTTTAACAACAGCAGGTATTCCCCCCATCCATCCAGTCAATTTGCCCCCTCTCAGTCCTCTCTGCTTAACAACCCACCTCTGTGTCCACTAATGGTCAATGAATTGGTATCCTTTGCAGGCTACGATAGATCTCTCCTCCAGAAACTACACATTTGCAGTCACTTATAGCCACTGTCATAATGGACAGTAATCATTAGTACTAAAATAACATCCTACAACAGCAGCCTGGCATCTCCCTCTCAGTCACACTGACCAGGAAGCAAATAATGCTCCATTTAGTCCCAATTTGAAATTGGTGTGAATCCAGACCTCCATGCATAACATGATGCCCTGAAGTCAAGGATATTGTAGAAATGCTGTCATATTCAATAATGTACTATGCAAGGATGTCTTAGTGAGATGTTCAAAACCCATGTATTGTAACCCATGTGTCATCACCATGCAGTCATGCATTCTTACAATGAATGATATGTGTTAATGTGTTCATGATTCCACATTTTTCTGTTGCCATGAGGCAATATGTGTTTGTGAGTTTTTAGGTGGTTGTTGCAGGCAGCTTTGGAGTGGATAGGAATATATAAGGGAGATTGAATTGGAAATCTAAAAGATTGGCACTGTCAGGAAAAATGGACCAGGAAGTGTCCTCTCAGGAGGAATTCACAGCAGCCCCTTATATCTCACATCTGCAAACACCCGGCTGTCAGTCGTACTCCTTCCACTCCACCTACGGTGTGATGTGGAAAATATGGCAAAGTCAGCCAAGCGGACACCTAAGGAAGGGCCGCATAAATCGACAACGTGATTTATTTGAAGTGCCACTTGGACTGGGCTACTCGCAACAGATTTTATAATCCAGATTTGATTCGATTGAGGGGATAGATTGAGGCTGTTTGATGGCTTTCTTTCTATGTTTTCTCCCTCCTCTGACAAACAATGTTTTGCAGAGTGTGTTACACACTGACACTGTGGGACATGAGGGGAATGTGATGTCTTTTGTACTCTTTCAGGCACTTTTCAAAAGAAGCTCTGGAAGACTGAGAGGTAAAGGAATAGAGGTCTGAATGGTAGTTCTCAACCATGCTGTAGGTCCTACGCAAACATAGGCTCAGAATGCAGTTTCCAGGTCTGATTTTATTTTTACCACAAAATCAACCAGAGAAACACAAACTCAGTTCAGATATATTATAGACACAGACACATGACATTAAAAGGTACTGCTGAGAAAGGTAATTACCATTAAGGTCTTCAGCAAAGCGCAGTCAGGAGCCTCACTCTGTAGACAGCAGATAAGGTCAGCCGATAAGATGGAGGCTAAGCGGCTCTGGGTTTTCCACTCTCATCCTAGGTAAGGTGACTCTCACACAACCTGTGAATTTCAATCAGCTGCCCCTAGCTTACTTCAAGGCTGTGTAATTGCAAACTTACAACAATTTCTAGACATGTAGTCCTGTTTGCCTGTTGTTTCAGTGACAGGTGGCACTGGACTTCAGAAGCTAGGGCATAGCATGGCTCTGTCATTCATCATATGTTTTATTATTTATTATTTGTTTATTATTTATGATTTAATCCTGTAGTTTATTTATTTATTCTGGAACATGAGAGAAAAGCTTAATTTGAGACGACACCTCCTACTTCAATTTATAGAATATACATACATTCACAGCAGTAAACAGCAGTTGCTGATCATATTATAAACACTGCCTTATATGTACATACACAGTTTATTAGGTACAACTAATCTTTTAGATATTTTGGATAGGAGTACCATTGCAGACTGTAGCTTATATTATCACTGTGCTCTGGTACATGTGTATCAGGCATAGCAACAGGGTGTTAGCATTTTATATGTCAATGTCATGGTCAACCAAAGTACAAAGTCAAAGTTCAGTACACTTTCAGGGTTTTTTAATTACTAAATATTTCTAATTAAAGGTGGTATGTTGACTGTAACCCTAAATTGGATTGAATGTAGATGGATGGGTTCCAGACATGTCCAGATGACTTTTTGCTTGATAGTAGTCATGAGTGTAAATTATGCAGTAAATAATGTTTTAAAAATAGCTGCCAATTGCGTTGTGTCATTATTTTCAGCAGAAATAACTTTACTAGGGTAAAACATCATGAGTTCCTGTGTTCACAGATCAGTTATATAAAACCACTGTCTGACACCCAAATTAGCTCAGTTTTGACTCTACAGTATATTATCCTCTTTAGAAGCTGTAATAAGTGATCATCTGTTCAGAATGGTTTTACTCACAACATTTTA
The DNA here is from genome assembly GCF_052324685.1 of Brachyhypopomus gauderio. NCBI lineage: Eukaryota > Metazoa > Chordata > Actinopteri > Gymnotiformes > Hypopomidae > Brachyhypopomus > Brachyhypopomus gauderio. The sequence goes on from NC_135214.1 coordinate 8,831,408, forward strand.
CTATTTTTATTTACTTGAAGCATTAAAAGTGTTAAAATGTGTATTTGCATCTACTGATGCCTAGATAGCAGAATCATTTCCTCATTACTCCAAAACAGGCTCACAGTTATAAGAAAATCTTTGACAGCAATAAGGAAAGTTCAGTTAACCAATGTGCCATTCAGAGCTCTTACAAGTCCGATTTCAGTGACAAAAACTATATTGAAGTGTTCAGCAGCACCACCTGTCCTAAGGAAGAAAAGTGTCATGGGACATAACTAGAAATGTTCATAGCTTTGTCATATTTGTTACCACTAAAATCTCTCAAATTCTAGCAGTGCATCTAAATATATTAACTCTGGGGCTCCATAGGGAGAGTAGTGCTTTTGTTATGGGTCTCCTTTCTTGCATGCTGAAACATAAGCCAGCCTTGAAAGCAGGAATTAATATGCAGACACAAAGAATTTCACAGGGCACAAGATTAATTTGATAACTTGAACTCCATTTACCTTGGATAAAAAGCACTCAGGGAATGGCACCTAATGAAATACAACTAATCAGTATGTTTGCATTGATGCATGAGATGAGCTAAATGGAGGTACACTTGAGTGCACGTTGATCAGGATTCTTCACTTTTTATGAGATTGTGATGTTGGGATGTAAGCATGTTGTGATGTGAGACAGGGCAGTCATGGCCTGGTGGTTAGGGAACTGGTCTTGTGACCGGAGGGTCGTGGGTCCGATCCCCAGACCTGAGGCCATGACTGAGGGGCCCCTGAGCAAGGCACCTAACCCTCAATTGCTCACTTGTATAAAAATGAGATAAAAATGTAAGTCGCTCTGGATAATGCCATAAATGTAAATGTAAATGGTATGATGTGTGTACTGTTTGGGCCCCAAATCAGAATGCTATATGTAGTTTGCAGCCCAACTACATTTGTCCTGCACATGAAAGATACACAGATGTTTGATCACCAGTTTGTGATCAAAGCTATCTTTGTGGTGGATTGCTTCCTGTCATGCAACAATGGAAGAAAAGTGACTTTATATTGTGATGGGTGAGGAGTGCAAAACAAAAAAGGAAGCGATTACGCCAGTCTGAGGGGAAAAGGAGGATTTAATGGAGAACGTGTCATGCACCAAGTGAAAACCTGTGACACAATCCAAATTAAGGATTCAATAAGCAGGGGTCAACTGGTACAAAGACAAGACATATATAGACGGACAATGATGAACATAACTCAACAATAACAGGACAACTGCCGCTGTGGACGGGGTGGCCGGCAGGGGGCCCCCATATTGTGACATACAGTATATGTTCACACGACCTCATAGTATGGTCTGCATTTGTCACATGCTGGACATTACTATGGGATCAGTATTTATTATATGTGTATATTGAGTGTAGTATGCAGTATGTAACAGGCTATTTCAAACAGCCATGGGCTGTGTTCCAGACCATGACATAATGTCCTGATGTGGAAGCAGAAACTAAAAGGCTAAAAATGTTAAACTAAAAAAAAACTAAAATGTTAATTTACCAGCTACATAATAAATATTGTGTTACATGTAGGTTTAATTAATGAATAACTGACATATAAATGAATAGGTAAATAAATTAGTCATAACATCAGGCATGACAATGCAGGATTTTTGAAATTCTTCATTCTGCAGATCTCAGAGTAGCATCAGTTCAAACACTTAAATAGTTCCCATCATAAAAAGTAATCCTCTCCATAAATTATGTAGAAAAATACGTCCTTGTCTATTTCCTTCTCAAATTTTCAGCACAATTTAGTCTCCTTATATGGGAGCAGTGTTTTGGTCTGTTAAAATTCGAGCTTTCGGTGGAACTATCAACATGCTTTTGCGCATTAGTGAGTGTCTGGGGAAAGGGGAACTGTAACACTGCGACGCGTCGACCGGTGGGAAACAAGAAATGCACGGGGCTGTGCGATAACGAAGACGCGTGTGGCTTCTAAAGAAAGCAGACATGTCGATTCTGACATACATCATCCCTGTTTTAAAACTTTACATTATTGGCGTGAAGGTTCTGTGGTATCAGCTCTTCCACAGACCTTTTACTGTTCCAGGTCAGCTGTTGGGAGTTTTCGTTATGGTTAGCCCGTCTACTCTGTCGAGCCCTTGCATGGTTTAGTGAAGTCTTTAGGCACACTCGCTCGGTTCCGTAGCGCTATTTGAAGCAGCCTTTCCTTCCTGCTGAATGTAGTTACAGTGTGGCGAAGTGCTGCGTTTCGTGTTTCTGGCTAGCTAAATGACGTTAGCTAGTTAGCCATCTTCCGTCGTTACCACTAGACTAGCCAGTAAATTGCCTCTGGGTCCATTGTGTAACGTTATTTAAGTGCCACAATCAAAACAATTACAACCACACATCTACACGTGGGAAGAAATTAGACGCTCGGATTAATTTTCATTGTTTAGCGCGGACATGTCACTAGATTTGTCAAGTTTCAGCTGGCTAGCGTACCCAAACATCTAACACTTCTACTCCGCATCCAGTGTTCATTTGACGTCCCGGAAAGACACAAACACGTCCGTAATGCTCACCCAGTAAAATAAATTAAATAAAAAGATTACACAATTGTTCAACCATAATTTTCATACATAAAAATATAATTTTAGCTAAATCTTTATGTTAATGCACATCCGAATCTTTTCTGTGTGCCTTACAAAACACCTAATAACATTTGGTACCTGCACATATAAAAGATTCTGTGGACCTGCTTTAACACAATGGGAGTGGGGTCAAACTCATTCACTGTAGCTTAATGCTTTTTCATTACGTTAATGGCACTCCAAAGCCCTATAAATATAAGCTATGAACTATCAGAGCTGTGTTTGCTCCCTCTGCAGAAACACACAGGTCCTGAATGTGAGTATAATATCAGCCTAGGAGTGCAGAACATTTGCAATCCCTTCAGAGAGTAACAAGTTGGTCATTGCACAGTATTCTGTAGCTTAGACTTGATTCAAGCCTCACTAGATTGATCACCTATAGCCTAAACATTTTATGCAAGTCCAGGTGGAAACATAGAACTTTGTTAATAAAAAGGTGCTCTACTGATGGGTCAATGGAATGTAAGCTTATTTCAGCACTGGAAGATAGATTTGCTGTTTAGGTGTATTTGATGTAACTGAGTATTTGTGAGATGGTTCCTGAAGGTTCCTTCTTGCTACTGTAAACGGTAAACAGTAAAGACATTTTTTCCCAGAATGAAATTACTGTTATTTTTAACCTAGTTTTGTTTGGATACAGACACCAGTCGTCTTACAGTAATATGCTCTTCTGAATTACAGTACTGTGCTCTTAACGACGCATGAAAGAGCAACATGTTGAGCTTCCTCATCTCTTCTGTCTCTTACAGCTTTGCCCAAACAGCATGGGAAGGTTTCCATAGTGACAGGGGGAGCCAGGGGCCTGGGATATGCGATAGTGAGGCAGCTGGCTGGTCTGGGGATGCATGTTATCATAGGTAGCGTAACACTCTGCACACACACACACAATGGAGATGCGTGTTATCACAGGTAGATTAACACTGCAAACACACTCATGATGAGGATACATGTTATCATAGGTAAAGTAACTGCACACACACACACACACACACACTATCAATGGGGATGCATGTTATCATAGGTAAGGTAACAGTGCACACACACATTCAATGGGGATGCATGTTATAGGTACACAGTCAGGATGCATTTTATCATTTTATTTGATCATAGCTGGAGTAACACTGCACACTCACACACACAACTCGTCTCATGTTTCATGACGTTCACATTCGGTTATCCCTGACCTTTTCTGCTCTTGTAAAATGATAAAGATGAGAGTGTGTTATGTAGCTCACCCCAGGGTTCTGTGGGCCTCTCTATTCACTGCCCACACTGAAGAAGAATGAGCTTGCACAGACATCAGTGAAGATCAAGCAATGTTATCTGAATAGTCTGATGCATGCTGCATGATCCGCAACAGGCATTGCACTCATGCAAAAACGCTATCACATGCAGGAAGGCTAATTTATATTGGAAGACAGAGTATGAAAGTGAGTGCAAAGCCTCTTCTAACTATATTGAAGAGCCATGACTGGCAAAGAGTTTCCTGGTAATTAGTAAATGTTATTTAACTGCAGTGAGAGACATGTGTGAGTCTTCTTTATTAGAAAGCTTTCTGTCACCACTGGAATTTCCTGACTGCTGTGCAGAACTGATTTGTGCTTTGTGGAATGTACATTGAAAACTGCCTCTTCTTATTACAGCTTCCAGGCGTTCTCAGAACATGAGCACTAAATATCATTAAACACCCCCTTCTCACTAATATTTCACTTGGTCTTAGACAGGTAATGTAGACTAATACACACAGTAGGTTTTGTCTTTGACTGAAGACATTGGCCCTAAACAATGGAGGTTTTATCCATTAAGATACTTAAAGTAATAATTGACATCATTGACAGTGTGCTGTAGTCCAAGACTAAATCAGACCCAATAATACAGCCTTGTGATAGGAAAAAGGGCATCTTTAGCTTTGATTTGTATGATACCATGGGCTGGGTCTGCTCCTCCCTCATGGTGCTTTCAGCAAGCTTTTCCCCAATCTGGAAAACCTCTTACTAATGGTTGCCTTCACTGTGAGGCTGCTGTGAATGTGGAACATTCAGATGTAATTTTAGCAAGAAAACACATTTTTTCGGAATTCTGCTTAAATTTCACCTTTAATAAAATATAGCCTATATCATCATTTCATTACATTATCAGGTTGACACTAAATGTATGGGAAAACTTTAAAGATAACTCCATCGGGCAACATATATTTCTGAGAGAAAATTTAGAAATTGTCCCAAAATGTGAAAATTATTGAGTGTACAGTATAGACTGCATTAAAAAGGCTGCTGTTAAATCCAGCCAGTATCATTAAAATAGTTGAAACATCCTGATAGTTTTATATGCTGTATTTTGTCTGAAAGAAAAATGGTTTTGAAAGGTAACTGAGCTGGAATTGTTAACACAGTCTGTTCAGTGAGCAGTGAAAACACTACAAATCTCTGGAGTGAGGCTGCATTCTATGTTGCTGTTTTCATGTACATATTGGTGTTTTGCATTATTGATACCGTAAAGGTCATTTTATCGTTGTGGCTTCACTGTGTGTGTGTGTGTTGTGTGTGTGTGTGTGTGTGTGTGTGTGTGTGTGTGTGTGTGTGTGTGTGTGTGTGTGTAAGGTGTTTGGGTGTGGTGTATGAAGTCAATGAAATGCTGAAATAAAACACTGCTAGACATAATGAAATGTACTACTGTGAGATATGCATCAAGTGCCTACTGATGCACACAAGTGCAGTGTTATCAGCTAGGTAATGAACTCTAACGGTTATCTCACACAGTGTAAAGCACAATATGTAACGACATTTATAATGACACACAATTTATTGCCTAGTAGTAATAAGATAATCAGCACAGATGTGTCAGCAACAGCCATCTGGCCCTCTGCGATTGTTTATTTTCTATTCAGAAGCCTCTGTGGAACTGGGGAACTATCAAGAACAAGAACAGGCATGGGGATGAGTATCCTTAAAACATAACCCCAGCAAAGATGACTGTGATGATGTGTTTGCATTCATGCCATTCAGTTTCCAAAGAGAGCAAAACCTTGACACACAAAATTATGGTCTGTTTTTGTTCAGAGGAGATTTACAGAGATAGTAAAATAAAATGAACTGTGATCTTAAAGACTTTCTGGAATTTCTCTGTAAGGAGAGTAAGTAAAGGTTTATCTGTGTAGTGTTTTGCAACACCTATACAAAACACTTGACTGGAAAAAGATACAGAAATAAGACTATAAAATAAGCTCCAGTGTTCCAGTGTGGTGTGTATTTGAATATTTTTGTAGCTTCCCTATAAAGTACTAAATGACAAAAAAAAAGTATGTATGTTCTTTATCCTGATTTTGTCTTTCTCCTAATTTGTGAGTTATTTAATAGGATTAATTAGGTTATGTATTTAATTCCCAGTAGCCAAAAATATTACTAGGCAAATTACTGCCTTTGGGTGTTGATGCTCTGAGACTAAAATAGACATAGTCTACTTTGGTTTGATCCCTTCCTCACACTGTGGATTTACTGTTAACTAAATAGTACCTGTGGTACCTGTCATATCATTTCTGAAATATCACAGAAAACTGACAAAGCATTTTCTAAATCAGGCTAGTATTTTTATGAGATCATGTTTAAATTCATTATTTCATTAGTTTAATGAAACCTGGACATGTAGAGAAAGATTTCAACAATTAATGGTGAGTGCATTTTGTGCTCCTTAGGCTCATCATTCTCATCATCAAAGCAGTATTATACGGGTTGTTTCTTAATTTTAGCAATGAGCTTTTAGCAATAGTTATGTGATTGCTGTAAGCCATAACGTGTGCTCTCTCTCCCCAGCCTCACATGATGAACAACAGGGTCTGGCTGCTGTGAAGAGTATTCGGGAGGAGCAAAGCGGAGCTCATGGTGAGGATATAGTTTTAATTTATTTTACTCTATATTTGCACATGTACACTCTTCAGCTGCTCCACTCTCAGAAGGGGTGCCTGAAGGTGCTAGAGGCAAGAGATTTTATGCATTCCTGTGTGTTCTGGTTTGAGTTGTAGCTGCTCAGACGTTCTGAGGAGCTTTTGGGTTTGCAGGATCTTGGTAGAGATTATTCAGGTTTGTTTGCAAAAACACATGCCGTGCCTTATGCGCCAAAGCAGAACACCTGTTTGCCATCTCAGAAATTACTGCTTGATCTACATTTGGGGGAAGATGTTTGTTAGCAATCTGTTCTGAATTTGTGGTGCAGCATAACTCGCAGGCATAACATTCAGGGATTTCTTCACCACAAAGGGTACATGGACATAAATCCACAGCAGTCCTGGTTTTCCTAAACTCTTATTTACATTGCGAAGTATGGTTTCTTGCCTTTCAGCATTGGCACTTTTCTTATTATTGGTATTTTATGGCAAAATCGAGTGTTCATTATTCTTTAGGAAAGCCAGAGTGTCAAGATTGCCTGTCCTCAGAGAGTGTGCCACCAGGCCAATGATGTCAGGAGCATGCTAATCTACACCAGCTACAGGTTGAGGGAACACAGTGGAGTATTAAACAAGTTAAACATCCCCAGGAGGGTCATGTGAAGTCACGACAGGAGTTGTAGCCAGTCATCGCTGTAGAAGAAACAGCATGGTACTCTCATTACACTGGTGTGAGCCTGTCTGTTGTAAGCATTTCCACTGAGCGCCTGTCTGCTGAGAACCTCAGATTACAGACATGCAAGTTAAATCTTCTAAGAGAAGAAGAACACAAGGCAACTCAGTAGGCAATAATAACCTTTATTTCTTAGGTTTAATTGTATTTGGGAAAACTAACTTCTGTTGACTGAAGAGACTTTCACATCACTGCCTCTGTTCTATGTGCAATTATCTTTTAACCTCTCTTTCATGCCAAGCAAACTCTACAAACAATTAGATGTGCAAGTAATTACATCTCTCTGTCAGTGTTGCATTTTAAGTAGCTGTAATAATGCCTAATGTATTTCTCAGTAAACAAAGGCCATGAATTAATCTTTCATTGTATCATATATCAAACATTCATATGCTCATATAAAATATATACTAAAACTTTAACTTAAATTAATCGACAAAAGAAAGACTAATCTGCACTTTAAAACAATTTACAAAAGAAGTGACATTGTTTTTAATCCAGTTGATAAAGGTGGAATTCTTGTTTGAAGAAATTACATTTACAGGAAGGAAACAAGCACACAGTGTTCTGATACCAGCTTTTAACAGGAACAACTTTCCTCAGTTATAGTCCTTCAATCAATCCACTAATAACCAGTGCTTAATTTATAAATCAAACGATGCCGGAACGCAAACAGCGGACAACATAAAATGTTACCGGATCGAGGCAGACAGTTACCGGAACACACGCTTCAAAATTAAAGAGTTCCCGGATCCTGTTCCGGCAGGATCTGGCTCAAATTAAGCCCTGCTAATAACCATGCTTTTTCAGCAGGACACCTCCCTGATTTTGCACAGAATCTTAATGTAGATAATCTTCAGTGTAGCCATTGTTGACTTCTCCCTAAATTTAAGGAAAAACAGTCCTGGATGTCCTATTGCATCTATTTATTTGGCTATTTATTGGACAGTTGGGGGTTCACATCCCAGTTCTGCCATGCTGCCATTTTTGGGCCCTGGAGCAAAACTCTTAACCTGTCAGCTCCAGGACGGGCATATAAAGCCCGACCCTGCACTCTGACCCCAGCTCACAAAGAAGATGGGATATGGAAACAGAAACATTTCATTGTACTCTAAACGTGTACATGTATATATGACCAAATAAAGGCATTCCATCTGGCCTAGATCTTAATCTACTTTTCCAGCCCAGCAGAAATAATATATCAGTTTATTAATGACATTATTCACCCAACTATTCAGTCCTTACCTACATATGTTAAAAACACTTCACATTTTCCACAATCCTTAAATGCCTGAAAGAACATATATACCCTGCCAACTCCTTAAACGTCACATTTATACACATCATCCCTAATGAAGATGTAAGATCTGGAGGGGCCTAAATTGCAGTGTAGGACAGTGCAGTGTTCATTTCTAGGAGATATCTGACAGTGGGTCTTCATCAGCTGTTTAAGCAGTATGCTTCTGGAATTCTCTAAAATCATAAGATTCCATAAGGGTGTAAAGTTCTGAGACTGTATATCAGTTATTTGAGTTTTCTAACTTCATTGCTGCCATGTGTACTGTACACACCCTTCAATGTTCTTATTATGCATTATATACTGTATGTTATAATGCATTCTCATACATTACTTTGGCAGTTGGTGCTTTGGCAGTTTTTTCATGGGTGTTTTTCTCATCCCCGACGCCCCCTTTCCATCTTTCCACTGGTGTGCTGCCTTTAGATTTTGGATCTTGTGTGGAGTGCCCCATGCATTATGAGGAGTTTCCTGGTCTTGTTTGATAGATAGTTAGCATTTAATTATGAGTGTAGGTAATCCTTGTTGAATAATTCTCTTTTGCCATTCAGCTGGCCCTCTGGACCAGGCCATCTTAAATCTCTGTGAACAAACACAGCAGGACTTGATCTGTCTGCTGTAACAGAGCCTGAAAGGATAAACACTAAATGTGTGTTTTTGTCTTAAAGGTGGCTTAGCTGCTGCTCACAGTCCTGTAATGAACTCAAAGCTCTTTGTTCTGTAGAACTGGTCACTCCCAGCTGCTTTTTTTCCTGGAGAGGCAAATATGATCAGGAAAGTGGGTGTAGCCTGCTGTCCCACAAGCCAGTGTTAGTACTAAGCCAGTGCTAAGGCTGTATGTATGTACTGTATGTATGTTTTTTTACACTTAGTATATTTGTGTAGTTTGTGCCATAAGCTCACTGGGCTGAAGAAAATCCTTGACCATCTGTTTAAAGATGTGATCTGTCACTTTTCAGAAATAAACCTGGGCACATGAAGCAACTCAAATAAACAAAAAACCCTCATCTCTCGAACTCTCTCCCCCCTTTGTGTGTGCGGTCATCAAGCTTCCTGATGGTAGAGAGGAACAGCAGGGATCCTGCACTCCTGCTGTTTGCGAGCAAGACAGTCTGCTGCTAATTATAGTACTGGACCTAACTGCAACTGTGTAAGATACGATGTAAGTGACCCGCAGAAGTTCATTTTTCTGAACACCTAAAGGCATACAGACTAAGGATGTGACAATACATTGCCCTACAGTTGGAATCTGGCAGATGAAATGAAAAATTAGTTATCTGCTGATTATTTATGTAAAGTTGAAGGTCAATGCTGATGGTTTTATATCAGTCAAAAGGGAAAGAGAATAATGAAAATAATTCCTTTCATGATGCTTCTATCAGAGAAGCTGAAACTGCATTATTGTTTCAGTTGAGACGGAGGAATTTTGGAGAAGAGTGTGGCTCTGCCAATATTGAAGCACCAAGAAGCCATGAAAAGACCTGCTGTAGGCCAGGCCTCAGGACTTCCAGCTTATGGGTCTAGCTGGGAGACCATGACTCAGCTGATCATGGCCACTTAGTACAATCATAGAAGCATGACTGTGTGTCAGAAGCTGCAGAGGACTATTTTATACACTTCTGCACTTTTATTCTGAACAAGATGTGGAGCACCATGAAGTCCTGTTTATATGAAGTCCAGTACAATGTAGTACAATGCAAGTGCATCTTGGCACTTTTTGGTTTCATTATCAGTCATTGGTATAAGCACAGCATGGTATAATTCAGGTGTAACTATTAGTTTGCCAATCAGTCAATCATGTTTTTTTGTAATGTTCAGTCCTGACACAGCTCTTCCTGTACTATTGTACCTTTTGCTTAGACGTCTAAAGCCTGATTTTATTACTCAGGTTAAGCTACACTACAAGCTTACTGGCCATGGCATACACTGCTAAAATACTAGTCAGTGTTAAGAACTGTAGAACAGGACTGTTTTCTGCAGTGCTTCTCCTGTCACAAAGTGCCTTGCACAAAGCTGCCACATTTCTTCAGACTGGACTCAGGCTATACCACCATCAGAGACGGTTGCCAGGGGTTATATTCTGTAGTTGTCTTACATCCAAATTTAATTTGTGAAGATGATTGACAACAAAATCGCTTTTAAACCCCTTTTTATTCATTTTTACAAATATGCTTTTTATGCTTTTAATCAGATCTAGTTTTCACTGTAAAATTCAGTGAATCCAAAAGACACCTGTGTGAAACCTGTTTGAACAAGTGGAACATCCATCATCTTATTAGATATCACCTAACTATGTACTATGTAGCATTTTAAAGGTTGATGAAGCTTCACGTGCAGGGCAAAAGTGTCGAGTGAAAAATTCAGCAAGTGGGACAGCTATTTCAGCAGGATTTCACCATATTACAGGGGCATGTTACAGGGGCAACAGTGTAATGTAAAGATCTGAGGTAGAATGCCTATGGAACTACATGGAACTACATGACTATGGAACTGGAGTCAACAGTGTACCAAACAGCATCCACAGTGTAATAATCAGCGTCCACAGTGTAATAAACAGCATCCACAGTGTAATAAACAGCGTCCACAGTGTACCAAACAGCATCCACAGTGTAATAAACAGCGTCCACAGTGTACCAAACAGCATCCACAGTGTAATAAACAGCGTCCACAGTGTAATAAACAGCATCCACAGTGTAATAAACAGCGTCCACAGTGTAATAAACAGCATCCACAGTGTAATAGACAGCATCCACAGACTTCAGCATCAGTGCAGCAAACCCTTAAAATGCATCATCTGAAATCACAAGTGCTGATGAATAAACTGCTTCAAATTACTCACAAGGCCACACATGCACAGAACCAAAAATAAACAATTCTCATAATTTTACATTTGGAAATAACTCGAAAGCTATACCAGTAGTGTCAGGCACAGTCACACAAGTGCTCAGCAGGGGGCGCCACTCGTCACCCTCCCAAACAGGCATCTAGTGTGAAGTTTCCAGCTAGCTGTAGCCAGGTTGCTCCTGATTATCTGTGACAACAAAGCTGGGAATGAGGGCATGGGCCACAGCAGGGTCAGAAACTGACCCATGGTGCAGAGCTGGAGGATGGTCAGCACAAATTGTACATAGCAGCAGATATATACTTTACACAGTGATTCTAATTCATCAGATGCTTGTAATGAAGTGGGTTGGGAATGCAATGCTTTAAGCATGAGTCACTTGTGCACTTATATGGTGACGCTGATAAACGACACCATCTAGTACAAAGAAATATAGCAACTTCTCCCTAATTTAGCAGCTGTAGTCAACTCCCACCTACACCACTCACAGCTGTGTCTCTTTTCATAGAAAGGACACTTTGATGTATGTGTGCTATATGAATGTAATCTCATCTCAGAGGTATTCTCTTTCCTGAGGGCTCTGAAGTGGAGTGCAGAGGCCTGAGGGGCGTGCAGCTAAACTGCTGACCCGATTAACTCTTTCAGTCTCATTCTTTGCACCTTCGTCACATTTCTGATGGGCTCAGAGCAATACTGGCTGTGCCTTGCGCCCTGTCTGAGAACAGTATGTCAGTATTAATTGTATATGTAAAACAGTATTAATTGTATATGTAAAAATACAATTTAATGGTGTCTCTGAATACAGCATTTTTTACTCCGTATGCCACACTGGTGCAGGTAGCAATGTTGTTTGTTTGTTTTTTTCAAGATCATTATGCTTAATGCCATTGTTTTTGTACTATTAGGTTAAAATGTTAGTTAGGAATCATGTGTTTCATGACTTTACATGTGTAGAGGTTCTCCAGTAGAACTTCCTTATACTCCCCGACAGAGGCCTGCTGCACTGAGAAGTTGAATATTATGGTAGAATTTAAACATTATGGAAGTTGAATTTAAACATTATTTTGTTTCAAGAAACTAGAAAACTAGGAATTGTCAGAATCTAGAAGCACATATCTGAAGTACATATCAAGAGGAATCAGTATTCTGGCAGTTAAATACAGTTTGTCTGTGTTATGTGTTTTGATGGATGTTATTTTGCCTTTGTTATCCTTACTCTCCTTGTGATTCTATGTCTCTCTGTCTCTCTTTTTTTTTGAAGCATTTGTTGTTTGAGGGTGAAAGGCCAATATTGTGATTACAATTAAACAATATATTGTTCAACTCTAGATGTAGTAACTTCAGTCCCAGATGGGACTCTTCTCCAGGTTGGCTGTGATGGAGTGTAAATGAGGTTAGCTGTCTCCCTGAGGCTTTGGGAGACAAACTGGAAGCTACAATATGGCCTTATTATTTCCACTTTTCTACCAGTTACTCCTGCACATCAGATAACACAAAAACAGTTGTATATTATGTGAAAAGGAGGGAGGCCTTGTCTGCTGGCATGGCTTTCTACCTCAGCTGGTGGGTGTGTGGCTAGTCAGATGTGTCTGTGTGGGTTTGTGTTTGTTGGGGAAGGCTATCCAAACCTACTGTTGTTATTTGTTGGGAGGGTTGTCCCAAAGTTAATGCACACTTAAGTGGAATGGTAGTGTCTGGACAGAGCGGAGCGGACTCTGGAGACGGCTGTCTGCACCCCTGTAGTCCTTATGCACATGACTGAGGAGCGAAGTGATTTCACAAAGTCCTCTGCCAGCCTTAAGTGCAGACATTTGTGGGTGATTTTGACTTTCCACATGGGGAAATTGGTGCAGCGTGGAGCCAATACTACAGCAGACTAAAAGATTAGAGAGGCATTTGGGTAATTGTGGGAAAATGTATGTCACTTCCGCAGACTAGACGTTTTTTGTCTTTAATCCCAACTGCAGTGATCCTGTATAACGCATCATGATGTCATGAGTCACTTGGACACTTTACTGCTATCACTTATGCACACAGTGTACTTTTACATATGGTACAAATCTATTTTATTTATATACAATCCCACCCATAATGCATACTATGTATTAGGGGTGGGAATCTCCAAGCACTCTACGATTCGATTCGATTATAAAATGATTATTGATGCATCTTGGTAGTAGCAATCCATGATGAATTAACTTCAATTTTATTTCCATTTTAAAACTCCCATTTTATTTTATTTAATCAAACGAAAGCAATATGGCAAGTACAAGGCCACACTCCAGAGAACTGAACAAAGAAATACAAACTGAAAAAGTGCATCTGTAGCAGCATGTTTGCAGTAAATTAACAGATTTCAACAAATGCCAACTCTTAACCAACATTATGTGCAAACAACAAACAAATATGTGGTACCAAAACCACAGCTTCCACACAAGAGTAGAATTATGTGCTAGCAGCTGACTTAAAACAATAATGTGATAAAAAAGCGAATTATTTCGAATAATTTCGAGTACATGTATAAATATTTAACTTAATTAAGTTTAACGTGCTGGGAAATATAGAAATGGACCTTGAAAGTGACGTACAAGTGCTTTAATTCCACCTTGTAAAGGTGTATGAACCCTTCAAACATGACTTTGTTCATTGAGCTGAGGCGTGGCGCGCGCGAAGTTACAAAACTCGAGAGGTGCACGACCTCGCAAATCGACAGCACGAGAGACCCGCGCGCACGGACGAAGTCACCGCGATTACGTCATTTTCGCCGTGCGGACCCTTGCAAGTATAAAACCAGGCTTCAGTAAGTTAGTGTCGGCTGGATTTGCCGCTCTTCTTGCGTCTTTGTTATGTGCGCAGCTAACGTCTAGACAATCGATTGTTGTCATTTGTGAATCGACAACTACTAAACTAAATCTACAATCTACTAAACAATAGATTTGTGAAATAGTGTTTTGATGTATATGTCTATATGTGTATTGCTATATTTTTCTTTTTTATTCTATTTTTATTTTATTTCATCCTTACCTGTACTTGAGCTGCTGTAATGTACAAATTTCCCTGAAGTGCGATCATTAACACTAGGAACCCGACGGCCGCGAAAATTTTCGCAAGGCTTAAATTATTTTCTCTTATCTTAAGTTGTATTTGGTGCCCTTTGGGATAAATCAGTCATCTAAACTCAAACACAAGTCATGAGCAGCAGCATCCATGTGCAATGGTGAGAAGTTCAGAACAATCCTATGTTATCTCCTGTTGTCATGTTACAGCCCCAGACCCCTACCTTCGTGTGTGTATGTGTAGTCTGTGTCTATTCATGTCCATATATGTATGTCCATTTGGTGTGGTTACTGTTAGGTAGGGAGCAAAGTTATCCTGTCTTCATGTTTGGCTATTTGAGGCCACCGTAGCCCCACTATGCCTTGGGGCGGTTTTCCCTGTTTACCGGCAAGTTCAATCTGCAGTAAAACATACCGCGACCTCGCTCTTGTCTGTCTCCTCATTATCAAGCTAACTAAGTAAATACACGACAACTTGGCAACGAGGATGTGTCTGATCTCATGTGTGGAAGTTTGGAGTGTTCATTTTTGTAAATAGATGTTTCGTTTCCTCAAGTTACTCGCATAGTTGATTTTTTATTTTTTTTTGTTGGAATGAGCGATACCTCAGCCGACGAACGTGCGGGAGGAAGTAACAACAGCCTAGCACTGCCAGTGCCACCTGAAAACAACACCGAACAGCAAAGTTCATATCAAGCGACTGTCAACGAGGCCATGTTATGGATGTGGCCAACATGGCCATCCTGCAGCAGAGTGCTGGTCTAAAAAATTGGAGTGCCGTGCCTGTGGGGAAAAGGGTCACATTGAAAAGGCCTGCCGTGGCAAGAAAAAGGGAACTCAGTCAATGCAGAAAAACACTAACAAACAAAAGAGAGTAGCTGCACATAAGAAAACAGTGCATGTGGTGGAAAAAGAAAATAGTGCCAGTGAATCCACAGACGACGAGTTGCCCCTTCACATTCTGTCGCTGACTGGAGGATCTGACAGCTACTGGACGACACCCTTGCTGGAGGGTAAACCAGTGCAGATGGAAATCGACACGGGGGCAGCAGTGTCACTGGTTTCAGAGACAGTGCATCAAGAACACTTACACCACTTACCAATCCAACCAGCACGAGTGGTGCTGAAGACCTACACAGGGGAGACAGTAGCTGTCAAGGGCTTGGTCAAGGACCAAGTGGAGTTTAACAGACAACGCGTAAAGCTGCCCTTATATGCCAATATCACTAGGTAATGATATTGACTCCTGTAGTTTAGTAGTTGTCTGACTCAATGGTGTCTTGAATTCTGGCCTATTCGTACTATTACCTAGGATGTATTCTGTGATCAGAAGCAAAGCACTTTGTAAGTCGCTCTGGATAAGAGCGTCTGCTAAATGCCGTAAATATAAATGTAAATATGTTGTCTGAGGAAGTTACCCGTCCCTACTAGGCCGCTCATGGATGGATAAGGTGCAGATCGACTGGCCTACCATCCACATGCTGAGTCGAGGAGAGTCTGCTCTAGAAGCTTTATTAAAGAAACACGACGAACTCTTCACTGAAGGACTAGGGCACATGAAGGGTATTACTGCAAGGCTGTCCCTGAAACCAGGCAGCAACCCCCAATTCATTAAGGCGAGACCGGTCCCATACGCACTGCGACCAAAAGTTGAAAAGGAGCTGGACAATCTGGTGAATAGTGGGGTGCTCGAACCAGTGTCTGTCAGTGACTGGGCTACCCCAATCGTGCCCGTCCTTAAGTAAAAAGGGAAGCCTACGAATTTGCGGTGATTTCAAAGTGACTGTTAACCCAGCCTTGCAAAATGAACTCTTGTCTGTCTCCTCATTATCAAGCTAACTAAGTAAATACACGACAGTTATGTGTGTGTTTGTTCATTTGTCGCATCTGTCTCATTTTAATGTGTTGCACTTGGGTCTTGTTATGTTTAAGTATTTACTGTGTGTCTGTGTTCTGATCTGTGATTGTCTTTGTTGATTGTCTTTGTCTCTATTTGAGTCATTCCTTGTTGCGTGTGTCTCTCATTAATGTTACTAAGCGCTACCGTGTTAATTAATAAATGTATCTTTTTTAATCAATGCCTTGGGCTTGTCATACCTGTATTATCTCCTGTATTGTCTCCTGCATTGTCTCCTATATTATCTCATTTATCATCTCATTAGCTATCTCCTCTCTTATCTCCTATATTAGGATATTGCTTGTATTATCTCCTGTATTACCTCCTATATTATCCCCTATGCTATTTCCTATATTATCTCTATTATATTACACTACCTCCTATATTACCTCCTTTATTGTCTAGTCCTCATTGCAACCCCATGCTTTACTGACACTATACTTTGAGTGCCACAATTCTGCTGACCTTGCTGTACTGTTTATGTATTAAGTACTCATTCAATTCAAAGCACACTAATCCCAGTAATGCAATTAACCTAGAAAGTTTTTTTTGCTGCAGTCATTTTCCTACAGTTGTCCAGTTTTCCCTCAGTTTACCCTTAACAGGAGTTGTTTATGGCTGTAAGGTGATGAATACTGCCAATTCTTCTGTTTCTTGGTCAAGTCAGGAGTTTTCTTTAGATTAGCACAGAATCTTTATTAGGAGCTAATTACCTGTTTGTTGGTACCTATAAGGTTGAAAAATCTTTAGGGTGACTGCGATGAATTCAAAGTAATCCAGTGTTTGTATTTTAGTGCTGCCAATTCCAGGTGCCGCAATTAAAAGTCCTCACCAGGATTTTGCTCAAGCTTGCTAGATTTTCTAATTAGCAATCCAGGTAAAATTAGTGGAATCAACACAATCCAGGAAGCCTGAGCAAAATCCTGGTGAGGACTTTTAATCGCAGCACCTGGAATTGACAGCACTAATATAAGAGACAGAATACATAGATCATATACACTCAGGAGCTACAACCGGGAAAGGCTAGGCAAGACGCTAGACTAAACATGAACACTATAACCAAAAGCATAAAACCAGAACTAAACAACCAACCTAAGAACATAGAGGTATGAGGAGCTTACAACGGAAGAGACAGGAGATACCAAGGGAAAGGGAAGACAATACTAAGGAGTTTAACAGGCACAGGGGGCGTAGAGGGATTGTACAGGGAATGAACACTGAATGAAACAGACCGGGCCACAATGCAGATGGGAAGCGACAACAAACATACACAGCAAGGCAGAGCATAGAAAGGATTTGATATATACACACACGCACGCACACGCACAGCATCAACAACAACAACCTAAACCAGACGGAAGAACTTACGAACACAATGACCGACAGAGGGGTTTAAATATACTGCAACATGGAGGTGAAACGAGACGCAGGTGGAAACATTGAGGACAGGGGCGTGGTAGACAGAAAGGAAACCATGAAGACAGGGAAACAATGTGGGGCAAGGGCAGATGACACGGGACTGGGAAGGAGGGCGGAGCTGGACGTGACACTTACTTTGGAAAACTGGTGTGCTTCTTGTGATAGTCTTAATGATGTATAAACAACAATCGTGAATATTCCCGGCCCCTGTCTGTAGCTCAGTCCTGCTTTTGGGGATAGCATACTCAGCACTGTCTAGAACTGGTCAGCAAATGCTTTAGCAAATACCTGTACTAAAGTTAGAAAGTAAAATGTTGAGGTAGCATCAGTTGAATTAGCATTCATCTCTTATAGCTAAGGGGTGCATTGTAGTCTCTTTTGGTCTCTCTATCTCTCTCTCTCTCTCTCTCTCTCTCTCTCTCTCTGGTTAGTGGTCATGTGAACTAATATTGAAAAATCAAATGGAATGGTGTCTAAGACATAATAAAATGTTTCACTCAGTCTGACTCTGTGTAAATAAGTCCAGGGGCCTTAATTTCTACTTTCTGCTCATTGTGTATGTCTCTGTGTGTTTTGTTCCCAGTGGACTTTGAGTTTGTTGACCTGGCCTCCCTCAGTTCTGTGCGACAGTTTGTGCGCAGGTTTCAAAATCGAGGGCTCCCACTGCACGTGCTCATCAACAATGGTGCGTTCCGCCTCCTGCCTGATTAGCCTGCCTCTGGTCTTTCTGTCTATTCTAATGAGATTCTGTTCTAATGCTCTAATTTACTTTAAATATTGCATATTAGTAGTAATCATTATATACATATATGTATATAAAATATTTCTAATATACACTATTTTGCCAAAGTATTCACTCACCTTCCTTGACTCACATATGAGTTTAAGTGACATCCCATTCCTAATTCATAGGGTTCAATATGACGTTGGTCCACCCTTTTTGGGAAGGCTGTCCACAAAGTTTAGGAGTGTGTTTATGGGGATTTTTGACCATTCTTCCAGAAACTCCAACCCACAAAGTTGGGAGCATGGAATTGTCCAAAATGTCTTGGTATGCTGAAGCATTCAGAGTGCCTTTCACTGGAACTAAGGGGCCAAGCCCAGCTCCTGAAAAACAACCCCACAGCATAGTCCCCCCTCCACAAAACTTTACACTTGGCACAATGCAGTCAGACAAGTACCATTCTCCTGGCAACCGCCAAACCCAGACTCGTCCATCAGATTTCCAGATGGAAAAGTGCGATTTGCCACTCCAGAGAATGCGCCCCCACTGCTCTAGATTGCAGTGATAGTGTGCTTTACACCACTGCATCCGACACTTTGCATTGCACTTTGTGACGTATGGCTTGGATGCAGGTGCTCAACCATGGAAACCCATTCCATTAAGCACTATGCGTTTCACTATCTGCTGACCCCACTCCATCAGTTTACAGCTGAGTCCGATAATTTGAATGGGTGAGCGAATACTTTTGGCAATATAGTGTGTGTGTGTGTGTGTGTGTGTGTGTGTGTGTGTGTGTGTGTGTGTGTGTGTGTGTGTGTGTGTGTGTGTGTGTGTGTGTGTGTGTGTGTGTGTGTGTGTGTGTATCAGTCTGTGGTATAAATCAAGGTTGAGCATGATGTTTGGGATTTCCTTTGTGTTAAAAGTCAAGTAAAATCACAAACTCTCAAATCTTAAAATCTGAAAGTCACCCATAACATCTGATTAAAATGCCCCACAGTGTTCTTATTTGAAATAACACTTCAACACTACACAATTCTGAATAGTTTGTAGTTTGGAACACTGAAAGCCAAAAGGCCATATAGATCAGCTGCTAAACAGAAATGTGTGGACAGAAGTGTGAGTTCCATAGATGGAGTCTGAGAACTGGGTGTGTGCACTTAGGGAACGAATCTGGCCTTCCACTGTAATGCATGAAAGCACAGTCACTTCCATCGCACCAAAGGTAAAGATAGCATTCATTCTCAAAACATTTCAGAACATTTTAATAGGTTTTCAGTTGAAAATTCATGAACTAGAACTTAAGCCAACAACTGTACTCCTAGAGATTTCTTTTCTCATCTATCTCTAACCAAAATCTATGACACCATATCCAGCTAATCAAGGACTCCTAACAAGACATGGATTAGATGGTTCAGTTGTAGTGGACTGGTGTGTAAAAGATTGTTTACATGAAGGAGCATGGGTGGTGACTGCTAGACTATACTGTATAGACTATTTGTAGTAATACTATTAGCACCTTAGTACTATGGTATTCTCTATACAAGGGTAAAGAGACAAAGTACTGTGCAGTTTAGATGTTTCTCTGCTTTTTCACACCTAATTCAGCTTACTAATAAATCAGCATGGTTTTAGGGAGTGGAACATATCAGGGAAGACTCTAAACTGTACAGTGTTGCCACCTTTTGGGTACTGAAATTGCCCACCCCAGCTCTAGGAGGACATGGCAGAAAAACAAGAAAAAGCTCTTACCTTGCCATCTGCTTGAAAGGAGTCCCCTCTGTACTGTTCAGTTGTAGTTTTTTCAGTTTTCCTAATGGAAACTTGTCACCAACGGCACACAGTAATACTGAGGTATTCTGTCTCAGCGGCCGTTATGCTGGTCCCCGAAGGCAAGACAGATGACGGTTTTGAGCTGCACTTTGCCATCAACTACCTGGGGCATTACCTGCTGACCCGCTTCCTCCTGGACACCCTTGTGAATTCTGGGAAGGATGAGGCGTGTTCTAGAATCATCAGCATCTCCTCCTCAGCACACTACACAGCCAACAAAGACTTCCTGTTCCTCAGAAAAAAGTGAGTGTGGAACTCTTAAAAATGACTAATATACTTTTCGCTTTGAGGTAAGGCTGGGCGATATGAACTCAAATCAATATCATGATTACTTTAACATTTTTATGGAGCTTTTTTAGTGTCACTTAGGATGAGCAAACAAACTCGATGTGTAAGGTTCAACGTTATCGCTAAACAGTATTCTGAACTAGTAATTTAGAGCTGTCTAGCTGGATGTCGGCTAGTATCTTTCACTCAGCATAATTTTCAAACAAACGTTATGAACCATCTTCATTTCAACAAATGCAACAAATGGCGATTCGGAGCTCGTCTGGATGATTTAAGCGAGTGGCCGATACGCAGAGTCACCCAAAAGACTCTTTAGATGCCTGTCAGCAGAGGCAGGCGACGTTTCTGGACAGCGGAGGCCACAGTCACACAGCACTGGCCACACTAAGTGCCACGATTATGTGGCAGCTGCCACAAGGTGCAATTTCTGGGTGGCACAGTGGTCACTTTTGTGCTCCTTACATGCTACTTACACGCCAAACAGGGACCACACTCTTACAGGAAATTTAGCAGAAAGATGCGCCTCCCAATGACCTCTGATATGTTTTGTGATTGGCCAGATGCAGTTCGATTAGCTCTGAGTTTTGTTTGCTCATCCTAAGTATCCCGGATGCATTCCTGACCCGAATTTCAACCTGAACCTGTATTTCGACCCGAACCTGAATTTCGACCCGAACCTGAATTTCGACCTGAACCTGAATTTTAACTTGAATTTTTGCATACCTGAATGAATTTTACAGACTGTTTTTTCAAGTAATAACGATTTCAGGTACAGGTTCTGGTAACACTAAAAAAGCTCCGTACATTTTACCTCGATTACGGTTAATGAACGATTTTGTTTTTTTGCCTTATAGTTCACTGACAAGTGTTCATTAAAGCTGGTCTATTTTTTCAAACGAAAGAGGTCATATAGTGATTATATTTACAAAAAGGATGCTGACTGGACTGGGCGGAGTAATGGATTTACACGTGCTTTACAATAGTACATGAAAAGAAGTACATTAATAGTTTGCAAATTATTAACATATACCATATTTTCTCTAATATAGAGCGCATCTCAATATAAGCTGCACTATACCGAAGTTCACATCTGACCACATGACTTCGAAGTATTGCAGCAGTCTTATGTCTAAATGTCTAGTTAGGACAAAACTAGAGTGCTCAATGAACTTAGTTATAATCACTGTACCTCCCGAGTATCTGTAGCGTCTTTATGCGTGTGCTAATGAGGAGAGTCGGAATTTGGCACAACACATGTTGGTTTGAAACAATTTATCCGTCGTGCCTGCTGCTTGCATGTGCTAAATGAAAATGAGCACTTTCTTCTTTGATTTACAACTTTGACCTACCACGTGATTCACTTTCTGCTCTGCCCCCTGACGGGTGAAGAAAAACCTACAGAAAAGCCGCACCTCATTATAAGCCGCATGGTTCAAAGCTTGGGAAAAAAGTAGCAGCTTATAGTCCGGTAATTAAAAATATAATTAAAAATACTGTAATTTTATTAAGTATATATCAAGTATTTTAAGTAGGCCTGTGTACTATATGATATAATTAAAAGCTATAAACCTAAATAACCGACATGGGCAAAATTATGTTGGCAATGAATGAATGTATTTTTGATTAATTGCCCAGCTCTTCTTTGAGGATTATGGACTAAATGCTATGAGATATTTTTCTGTGTTATGCTTATGTATGTGTTTCTCCACTAATGGTGAGAGATGATGATTCTGTGAACATTATCTTACAAAAGCTCCAACTGATACATGTAAAAGTGTTCAATTCAACTCACTTCTCTTATCTACCTAAGCTAGCAATCTGAATATAAGACAGTACTATTGGAAGATATGCCTACTACTATGCACTACATACATGTATGTCTCACTACATACATAAAACCCAGCAATCCCACTACAAGATGCAACTGTTGGTATAAGACCATGTAGTGGGACCATCTTTTTCTGGCATTGTCTTATAGTTCTTGGAAGATGGAAGAAGACATCTCTCACTCTACAACTCTACATAGGTTGTTTCATTGTTGTGTTTTGTCTTAGTCAAGAGTGTGGTGTGCCATGTCTATGTCTGTCACATGAGCTGGAGAGTTAGTAGTAATAAAGAGCTTGCTGAGTGTCAGTCCACCAACAGAAACCCTCGCTCAGTGTCCCTAAGCTTTCCATGGGTTTTGCTCAGATCAAGAATCATAATTTGTTGTAAACACACAAACACCCCACAGTTGACTGTAGATCTGACACAAACAGTACACCTCAAAACAAGAAAATGTTGACTGTGAAGTTTAAACATCAATATAGTCCTTACAGTATATACAAAAATGCTGAACAAACAGGACCTCAAACTCTTCTGCCTTTATCTTTTTTCTTACTACAAAACATAGAAGTTCTATTCTTAGCTTCGACTGTACGTAACTCAGTATACCCGCGGGTCCTTAAAAAGTCTTAAAATGTCTTAGTAATTTAGTTTTACATATTCAAGGTCTAAAAAGGTCTTAAAATGTCTGGAATTTTAGGAGGGGCGGCATTAAATATGTGTGTTGTTCAGTTTTTCTGTTTTATTTTACCAATGTATATCCCACAATAATGATCATTGCATATCGTGCAATATGCATATCGAGTCATTCGCTGCTAACTGCAGTTTAACTGTAAGTGCCAAAAATGATTTGTCTACTTACTGGGTAGGGCGACCAAACGTCCGTATTTCCCGGGACGTATTTCACGTCCTATCACAGGTTTTTTTTTAAGTGAGGAAATGTCCTGGTTTTTAAATTACCTTCATTGGACCATTACAATTTAAATTTACAGGCACTAGGGCACTGCGCACGGCACTGCATGTGCCGTAATCCCTGAGCCACGTCAAGCTTGGTTTATACTTGACACGTCGCGACCAGTGCGAGGTTCCGCGTGCCGACAATGACGTAATCGCGGTGGCTCCGCCCCTGCGCGAGGTCCCTGCGTGCTATCGCTTCGCAAGGTCGTGCACACCCCCCCCTTGAAAATTGGCAACCCTGGTATTTTTTTTTCTTGTGAGAGGTATTAAAAAGGTCTTAAAAGTCATTGAATTTGAGATTTAAAAATGTGCAGATACCCTGACGTAACTACACATTCTAGCAGCAGAGACGATGGCAGTCATGATTGGCTCTTCACTAAAGTCACCATAGCAGACAAGAACATCTCTTCAGGAGAAGGTGGAACATGCAGATGAGTCAGTCAGGTACAGATGGAGGGTCCATGGTGGTGAGACAGACAAGCAGGAATTCTCCTTCAAGGTCAAGTTTTGCATCAGTATCACAAGAGAAAAAAGTATAGTTGTACAGCTAGCTAGTGAAAGGAAACACAGACATATTTAGCTCTGTTTAAAATACACCAGACAGTTATATATCCTTAAAAGAATACAACAGAGCTTCTGAAGATGCTCTAACAGCTTAGCTAAAAGGAGCGAGCCAGAATGTAGCATGTTTATGAGGGCTGCATGAGACACCAGCACCCCTCAGCTCCACTCTCAACAAACCTGTGTGAACATTTGAGTTGAATCATGCCAGTTTGATCATTAGTTTGGTAATTAAGCTTTGATGCCTGTTGTTTTCATACATGGAAAACACTAATTCCATGCAATGCTGAAATTATTTCAGGACTGGATGATTTCAGGACTGGACTGAGGACCTATGACCTCTGAGCTTGCATGTACTGAGCTGCGGTACAGAAGAGACCGCAAGAGGTGGATGCCCTCTCATATAGCCTGAAGCGAGATTAGGAAGGGTTAAACGCTCCAGCTGGCCTTATAACACTTCTGTGAGCTTTCATGGCAATGTTTGCATTTGACTCACCCAATATGAATTTTCCCCCTGGGAAACCCCCAGGGAAATTGATTGGTTGCTGCTGTGTCTTTGTGTTCCCTTACAGAGCTATAGAGATAGAACTGTTCCAGCTTTGTTTGAACAGTGACAACTTGCCATAAAATGCATCTGGTGATTTGAAACCTAGGGGAACCAATCTGTGGAGAATGATTTCTCAGGGGAGTGGCATATGCATAAGAGCCCAAACTACTTTCTGTGCTATGCAACAGTTGTATGTTCTGGAGAGATACAGTACCCTCTTCGTCCCCACCCCCCTGCAACATGCACACTTTAATCTCTGTCTTGATTTTTCATCTGACCTGAGATGAGGTTCTGAGAAGCCATTAGGAGGTGGTGACGGGGTGAGCACACAGCGAAAGAACGTCTCATGTGTCAGCTTAAGAGCTAGAGATGGCTCAATGGCTCCGCCATTCTCTAGTGGAGTAAATGTTCATTGATTGTCCTTTTTAAGACTGAATCATTAAATATCTCAGACAAAGCTAAAAACAATTTTGTATCTACTGAATATGATGACATTTTTCTGAAAAAGAATGTTTTACATTTTCCCTGTTTTAAATGAACTGATTTAACATATTTTACCTGGTTCTGCAGAGTAGACAGAAACTGTCTTGGTTCATTTGGTTTGATTTCCATTTGAAATTCGCCAAGCGTGTAACTTCAAAATGATTGTCGTGCCCTATACTTTCAGATTCATTATCCACACTCCTGAATATCTGCAAAGTTTCATACACTGAGATAAAAAAAAACCCTCCAAAACTTTGAGATCTAAACTTAAAGCAGACATTTAAAGGAATTCTAAACTACAATTTATTGTTTGTCAGGCTATATTTAATTTATAAAAATTATCCTGAATTTGGGATTTGGTGAGATGTGAGATGGATCCTGGATTTGATCCTGCACTGGAGACTCATTCCGCTGACTGCTGAGCAGTGAGTGCCATTTTGTCTGTTCTCTGATCTGAAGGCAGCACTACAGCGCCCACAAGGCCTACGCCGACAGTAAGCTGGCTCAAGTACTCTTCACCTACCACCTCCAGCAGGAACTCCAGTTCTGTGGGCACGCAGTGACAGTCAGTGCCGTTGACCCAGGCATGGTGGATACAGACCTGTACCGCAATCTGAGCACCCTACCCAGACTGGCACAACGACCCATCGCTCCCCTCCTCTTCAGGGTAAGACCCTGCTGTGTGTGCAGTAGTGTGCTATTGAATTTCTTAGAAATTTATTTACGTGTTTTAATCAATACAACTTTGTTGTAAAAATATATACATGCATTTATAAGCAAAACCCAGGTGTTCCTGAGAATATTAGATCCTTAATATCCCAAAGGAGGTGCCTAATATGTGTACTATAAAATATCTAATATATCTGCTCTGATATGCATGATTACATTGATTGCAATCATCTGCCACACAAGGTCTTCTGTGGGTCATTGAGGAACTCTTTACCAGAGTAATGAGCATTGTAGAGATCCTTTTAAATTTCCCCCTTCAGAGTTTCCATGTCCTCAGAGTGTCAGTCTTTTCACATTTCCAATCTATACCTTTATTTCCAAAACATCCTTTCCACACTAGCTTCAGAGGAGGATCTGATTGTCACCTTTTTCTTATTTTGGCATGATAAAAGTCAAGAACTTTACTAAAATACAAACAGAAAATACAGTAAATAGGTACACACACACAAAAAAAACACAGTTATCTGCAAAAATGGCTGCACAAAAACGTCAGTATTTAACGTTTATAACGTTTACTATATTTAATGTTCCCTTGTCACTAAGGACATTTTGAAATCTTTTATGGAGACTGTCTTGAAGTTTTCTGAAGTGATTTTTGGTACCATTCTATTCAGGTTACCTTTAGGTTTAGGAGAGTGAGATTCCTGCTATTGCTCAAGTATACAGTCGGGAAAATAAGTATTTAGTCAGTCACCAATTGTGCAAGTTCTCCCACTTAAAAAGATGAGAGAGGCCGATAATTGACATCATAGGTAGACCTCAACTATGAGAGACAAAATGTGAAAAAAAAATTGAGAAAATCATTTTGTCTGACTTTTAAAGAATAAGCGCAGACAGTGCACGTAAAACAGGAACACACTCACAGACACGTATGACTCAGACAACGACGAGCACAGGACACTGCGCAAACGCACATTAAGTAGACAAACCACATAAACCCCACGTGATGACGAGACGAGCCACAGGTGAGATGAATCAGCACAAGACGTAACCGCACCCACGGAGATCCACTGACACAGACGAGTAGACGCAGACGACGTAAACACACGCCCAAAAGGAGGGGTCGGGGACCTCAATGTGACAATTCTAATATATTCTAAAGTCATTTTAATATATAGTAATACGATATTTCAGACAATTATAAAAAATAGTTTAATTAGTTTTATTTTTATATTGAGTAAGCTCAATGTTACCATACAAATGATACAAGGTGACTCAGCTTACATTTCAGAAATGGAATAGCATTTGTGGAATCAGAAAGCATTTGTATGTAGTCTAATGTATGATCACACATAAAGGCAGGTGCTTATACATATTGTTTCTAACGTATATGATTATTGAAATACAATACTCAAAAGTTTATATAAAATCGAAATTATTTAATCTCAAACACCAGTAATGAATGGCCTAGGGATTTTGTGCTTTACATGTCAGATCATTGGAATGAGGTCTATTGTAGGTCATTGTTTGACGTTATAAATGATGTCTCCCCAGAGCCCTGCTCAGGCTGCAGCTACGGTCGTCTACGCTGCTGCGGCTCCTGAGCTGGAGGGCGTCGGGGGGTGCTACCTGTATGAGGGCAAGCCCAGCTTCTCCTCAGCAGTCTCCTATGATGAGAAGCTGCAGGCCCA
The DNA here is from genome assembly GCF_052324685.1 of Brachyhypopomus gauderio. Classification (NCBI taxonomy): domain Eukaryota; kingdom Metazoa; phylum Chordata; class Actinopteri; order Gymnotiformes; family Hypopomidae; genus Brachyhypopomus; species Brachyhypopomus gauderio. The sequence continues at coordinate 8,858,719 of NC_135214.1, forward strand.
GCTGTGGAACAATACCTGCAGCCTTCTAGGACTCCCAGACTCCCTCTTAGCATAGCCCAGTAAAAGACAAAAGGGAACAGTGTTGACATGAATCTCTTATGAATATTCTGTAAATGAAGAGTGAAGGTCTGTTTCTCAGATGAAATATCAGACTGATTAAAGCCCTGTTTTTGTGTTTTTGGGTTTTAGTCGAAGTTATTTTTGTTTGTTGTTGTTTGTGTTAACAATCTCTTCATACCCAAAGACTGTGCTTGACTGCAGTATAATAATAAGTAAATCTGTGAAATAAATCTCTTGTGGTTTTATTGGAATTGTTTGTTTTTAAAAAGGGCTCGATGTATATGGGAGGTCCACTGTGAAATTCCCTCCCGCTATCCCATTGTGTGTGTGTGTGTGTGTTTCTGTGTGTGTGTGTGTGTGTGTGACTGTTCTTGCTGCCCTTTGATCCTCCAGAAGAAAAACAGCACTTTGCCTGTGCAGTTCCTGCACCTGTATGGGCTTTTTGTCTTGTCCTGTCTCATTCCGTTGGGTTTCCTGTCATCTGAGGTGTGTTGTTGTTGTGATATTGACCTGTAAATGGCACAGCTGCTGCTTATGTTGTCTGTTGTGTAATATAAGTGCTTGTGGGTGTTTTTTAATGAGAATGTGTACTTCAGTTAGATGGATTTGCTATTATTATGGTGTAGCTCCAGATAAAAACGAATGACAGAATCATTAAAGCAAACATTATACAGAAAAGGATGTAATTGGGCATTAAACTTAATCGAGTCATTATTGTTATATATATATATATATATATATATATATATATATATATATATATATATATATATATATATATATATATATATATATATATATATACACACACACACACACACACACACACACACACACACACACACTTGATATTATATTCATGGTAAACTGTTAATCAGCTTGCACAGCTGATGAAGGACCTCTTTCTGAAATGCCCTGATACTGTACTGCCATTTTAAAATTAAAATAAAATATCCTCACATCTTTTATCACAGTATCCCCCTGCAGTTACCTTGCAGCTTTTATTACAGTAAACCTGAAAGTTACCATGCACCATGTTGTGTGTGTGTGTGTGTGTGTGTGTGTGTGTGTGATGAAGGACCTTGCACAGCTGATGAAGGAAACTCAGTTTCTCTGGAAATGTTATGTTCTTCACTACAGTTTTTAATAACTTTATCTAAGTACACTGCATTTACTTGCATGGAATCTTCCTCAGATTCGTATATCTTTTATATATATATATATATATATATATATATATATATATATATATATATATATATATATTCTAAGTCCTAACATAATCTCATAATACACATAATAATTTGCTGTGCGTTTATTCTTGGTATGAGTCGTCCGATTTGAGATTTCGGAACACGTGCCATGTATCCATCCATGCAGTCAACCTGTAGGTAAATCCCTCCACCTGTATTCATAGTTGTAATAGTTGTAATTGTCTGCAGCTTCTAATTATACAAACAAAATGGACAAATAGGTTGTGGCAAGAACAGACATGCAACTGCTTTGTGTGTGTGTGTGTGTGTGTGTGTGTGTGTGTGTGTGTGTGTGTGTGTGTGTGTGTGTGTGTGTGTGTGTGTGTGTGTGTGTGTGTGTGTGTGTGTGTGTGTTTTACCTTTGCTCTGATGGATCACCTCTGGATAAACTCTTTCCACTTTTTTCCTGTGCTCAAATATTTGCTGCTTGTCAATGAGATATTACTGCATCTTTGGCTGAACAAACCACAACCTTTTTGGTTTACAGTTCAGAAAAATATTGTGTGACTTCTTATGACATGCCAAGCTGAGCTGTAAAGCTCTGTGTAAACACAGGGGACATGTCATGAGCTTGGCTGGACTCAGCAGGCCGCTCCCAGGATCTGCTGAACACTTACTCAAGGAGACACTTTATTGTCGCATTGTTTTCATTCCCAGAGCAGAAGGGGATAAAAAGTCTCAGAACATGAGATCACGGAGAAGCCGCCTCGTCGTTCCCCACCCGAGTCAGTTCGGGTTTCGCTTATCCATTTCATCTCAGCATCAGCACACCCTGGCTTTTGTCAACAGTCATTGTCATTCAGAATTATTGTGCACATTATTACTTTTGTATGTGAACAAACAAAGTGCTGTTGAAATTATTCAGCTTTGTGATTGGTAAGGCCAGAAGCCTGGGAACGAATTACCTCTTTCAGTATGTTAGCCAAATAATTGCTTTTCCAGGTACATGTATGAAAATAAAATGAAGAAGCTTGATTGTGTTGTGACTTCAAATCCGCATGTATCCCTCATGAGGTTGGAATTCAAGGGACATGATACCAGACATAGTCAGACTTTCCTTTTTTGTTTGTTTTCAAACCAAAACAGCTATTTCTTTTTTCATAAAGAAATAACTTGTAAACAGACTACAAAATAGATTCATTTGAACTGAGACTGGATATGCTTAAACTGATAGCATTTGAACATAGCCAATCCCAGCTCTAACACTGCAATAGTGTCACTATTATTATTTATAAATTGTATTTATCACATTGTACAATGTGTATAGATTTGAAGGGACAGTCCAGCACTTTGAATAACATAATGAATAACAAGTTCATTATGTTTGCAATGCAATAACTATCAGTATAGTGTTGTGGTCTGTGGATCATTACATGGACATCAGTTCAGAATGATCTGTGAGCTGTTATTTTACCCTTCCCTCCTTTCTTCTGAGAATATGCTGTTGCAAATATGACATGATGAATGTAGCCTATAAGCACAAATGTGTAAAAAGACTAGAAGAATAGCATATAGGGTTTACATTTGACTTACCCAGTTTCACACAATACATAAACATGCTAATAAAGTAGTAGATTAATAAGAAAATGAACTACATGTAATAAAGTGTCTCAGTAGTAAGGTTTATATGGCATCTTAAAAAATTTGAAGAAAAACCTTGTGTTCTACTAAACAGATTTTTTTCCACTGCAGTGCTTGTTAGGTCATTAAAGGTATAATGAGGTCTTTAAGTAATATCTGGATAAACATTTCAAAAGTTAAATTTGTAAAAACTGCAGCTGCAAAATATGTTAATAACTTCTCCATTTGTGCTACATCACTACCATGTACACTACCAGTCAAACGCTTGGACACACCGGACTAAATGCATGTTCTTAATTGTAAAAATGCATTTTAATCTAATGGATTATGCTTAAATTAGTTCATAAATAAAATTTGGGAAAGATGTATATGTGATGTATGTATATATGAATTCATTGTCAACACACACAAATATTTTTGTTCACATGATTAATGTTAAGCATATAATTATCTTGAAGTCATTTTTCAGATGCTGGTAAATATATAAGAATATTTGTTGCTTGTGTTCCACAATATAACATTTTATTCATCTGGTCTAAATATTGAGCATTTGAAATAAAATGTATGTTGTGACTTGTAAATAAAGTCTTGATTTCAGTATTTATATATTAAATTCTTTCTGCATCATGGTGATGACAATTGTAGATTTGGTGTGTGAACTTACTATGTTTGACTGTGCTAAAAAGTGCTTTGATTATATAAGATAACAAAAATGATGATGAGAGTGTGGATGTTTTTGACAGACAACCAGCTAAAATTGTTCCCCATGCAAGTTTAAACCTTATCACAAACTGATACGACATGACACGACATGGAACGACATATACAATAACAATGTACATGTACAATAACAAAATGAAATCACAAAACATAGCATTAAAAAAATTATTCCAAATCCTCAGACAGTAAGCTATATGCAGATGAACACTATTCCCTAAGCTTTGTTACATTTATGCACAGTTAAATGTAACTGCATTATGATTTATGACAATCTATATGCATAATACATTAAGGCTCTGTTATATGACTTTATTGCTCCTACAAGTGTAGACCTTTCAAATCAAATGTTTTAGAGAAATCTAACAATGAACCAAATACTCTTGAAGAGAGCCAAGATGCCACAAATGCGCTGTTTTATATGCATTCATATAAATTCAAGACGTGCACGTTGAAGCAGAGTGCCATTCAGAATAGCTCGTAATAATCCATTGACACAATTAATTACCAGCTCCACAAATAACTGCAAACAAAGCCATGCAATCAGCTGGAGAGAAGGGAGTCATTAGATTGTCATTAGCAGCCCTCCGAAATAAAGGTGCCGATGAGGAGCTTTGCTGGGTTTTCTGAGGCAGATGCTGAGGCTTTTCCCCACTCAGCGTCACTCTAAACACCACCTGACACCACACGATCATTTAAATTAGGGTTTTTTGTTTTTAAAGGAAGAAGGCAACAGCAGGTGGGTAACATAAATAGGAGGCTAATATGTATTTTGAATCACAGTTTGAATTGCAGTGCACACCAGAAACGTACACTTTTCTAGATTTTATTAAATAAATTTGACTATTTCCTGTTTTGATGGGTAGTCTGTACTCCACCATGAACATTTAGAACTGATAACATGTTGGTTTGCCCTGTGGAATAGACCCTGACACCCTGTACCATTCCTTTATCAAGTCAAATTAAAGTAAAATATAAAGTGCCCCATGCATTGTGATGTATTTACTAGTCTTGATGTCAGCAGCTTCCAGTGCTTCTTTGGCCAGGTTATTTTGCCTGCTGGTATCTGAAGACTGGCATATTTACAGCTTAATTCTTATTGTTCCCATTCAACTGGCTCTTGAGGACCTGCCTTGCCCTATGGAGGTACCTTCTCATTTCTGCCTCATGGTTCATATGTGATTAGAGAATCCCCAGATATTTGTAGCTATCCTCCAGGACATCCTTGTGAAAGTTCTATTCCCTCTGTCCTGATCACTGTAAAATTCAGACTTATGCATAACATCAGTGGGGATATTACATCTCCTTGATATATACCACATTTTGTGGTTACCTGGGACTTGTCTTTGACCGTTGTCAATCTGCATGGAAACTGGAATTTAGTAGCTGGGTCATTGTTCTACTAGTCAGACTTGTAGTGCTGTTAGTTTCTGTAGCCATGGATCTTGTGTGCACCAGGGGCTGCCCAGTTCTTCATGTTTCTGACCAGCTCTTGGATCTGCTATTGTAATGTTGACTGTTTCCTGCTCTGAAACAATGTGGTGCTCTGCTTTAAGGTCTTATAACTACTGGTGTTATATGATGAATCATTTCCCCATATGGTCTTTCGGTACTGTTCTGTTTCAGCTCTGGTTGGAGCCACAGTCAGGGTTCTGAGGTTCATACTGCAGTGGCATATACCACTTTATTGGTTTCTGTTATACAAATTGTTGGTATTGTGCTTGTTGCTGCATTCATATCTGCTATTATTCTGTCTAATGGTATATTAAATTGGTAAGGCAGGAGGTGGCAGGCCCAGGGTGGATAGCAGGAAAGGCTCGTTTCTCCTTGTCTCAGTATTTCTCGGGTAGGAGGGCAGCCATTTGGAGGGACAATTAGCTCTGTATGGAATTAAATGTGGGACAGAAGAAATTTAAACATTTCTGGGGTGTTGCAGCAACTCCGTTATTAAATTATTACAGCCTAGCTAAAAGGGCAGAATCATAAAGTAACACAGACTTGGAAGCATCCTGAGACATTGGCATCCATCCACTACACCATCAACAAACTTGAGTGACCATGGGAGCCAATGCAGGGCTGATAAGAGTGGGCTGAAATTGTCAAATTTTCTCATTCTAGTTAGAACTCTCGCTGCAGAATTTTGAACTACTTGGTCAGAGTTGAATATGACACCGAGATTTTTGGCTACTGAGCCAGGAGTAATGGGAACTGGAATTTTCCGTCTTGCGGCCTTTGGGCCCAGAAGGAGAACCTCTGTTTTGTCACCACTAAGGTGGAGGAAGTTTAGCAACATCCAGCATTTAACATCTCTTATGCAGTCCTCAATTTTTCCTAATCTGGATTTGTCATCAGGTTTGGCTGATATGTAAAGTTGGGTGTCATCTGCATAGCAATTAAAGTTGACACCATGTTTGTTTATAACTATTCCCAATGATAGTATGCATAATGGAAATAATAGTGGTCCTAAGATGGAGCCTTGCAGAACTCCATATTGGAGGGAATATCATTGAGCTCTACAAACATGAAAGGGTTCAAAATGGGTCTGTAACTAGATAGTACAGTTGGATCAAGATTTGGTTTCTTGATCAGGGGTTGAATGTCTAATTAGTTTACAGGATTTTGGCATGTGACCTCTTGTAATGGATGAGTTTACTACCGATAGAAGAGGTTCAGTCACAACTGGTAAAACGTAATTTTGAGGGAATTGAGTCTAATGTACAATTATTTTGTCCAATTCTGGCTTTGGGAGTGGATGAAAAGCTTCAAGCGTTTCTTCTAATGCAAAATTTTATTCAATATCAACTAAACCAGACGACAGGCCAGATATATTACCTATAAAAGTATTTATACGTATTTAGTCTAATATTCTCTATTTTATTATCAATGAGATCCACAAAGACATTACTAGTTCGGTTTCCTGGAATCTGAGGTTCAGCTCCTGATTGATTTTTTGTAAGTTTAGAAATAGTACTAAAAAGAAATGAGGCGAGGTATGCTGAGCGTGCTTTAGTGAGAGCCCTTTTGTATTCAATAAAGCTATCCTTCCAGGCACAGTGGAATACTTCCAGCTAAGTAGATCACCATTTCTGCTCTAATTTACTTGCTTAATTTGTTTTAATTTATGAGTTTGGTCTGTGTACTACAGGGTGAGCTTTTTAAGTCTGACCTTTTTATATTGGAGTGGATACTTAAGTGAGTGAGTACTTAAATTAGTCATTATGATCTTCCACAACTTACATTCTAGTACTCATAGATTCCAGATGTGTTATGATCATCCTTTCTCAGATGCAGTACTGTAGGTACCTTTATCCAGGCAGTGGTATTGCCACTTTATTTCATTCATCTCCAGTTGTGATAGGAGTCATCATTTCACAATGTTTCTGTACTCAGTGTGTGTGAAGGCCTTTTCCTCACCCAAGAGTTCCCTCATGAATTTCATACAGCCTTTTATATATATAACATTTCTGTATATTCACTTATTTACTTCAATATAATATTATTACTTACTTCAACTATATATAGTTGGGTGGGATATATTAGGCAGCAAGTAAACAGTCAAGCATAAGCCTAAGGATATGAAGGATTTTCACAAGAGCCAAATTTGTGATGTAGAGATGGCTGAGTGAGGCCTTGTGAAGCTTTGAGGCTTTCCCTGATCCGAATACCTGGAATATCTAAAACAGTGACATCTAGTGGTTCGACATGTTATAGCAACAACAAACTTTTGATTTGATTTGCTGTAGATCAAGTTCCAAAAGAAATTTCTTTATAAATTCCTGGTAATTTTATTCATTTATTAAAATAGCAATAAATACTTTATCTTCTGATCATTTTATTAATTTATTAAAAGTCTCAATAAATACCTATGAGTCAATATACTTGTCAAGGTAATATAATAAATAAATATTTGTTTTGCAATATTCCTGGACAGAACAAGCTCCAGCTGACTGTCACAGTACAAGATGAAGCAACATTCAAGAGATCAATGTACAAAAAGTAGATGGAAAGAAAATGAATAATTTGTGTGTGTTTGTGTGTGTGGGGGGTGGAGGGGGTGGGGGTGGGTGGGCTGGGGGACATGATTATGTAACATCAGACAGTGTTTGTGTAATAAGAAAAGGGGAAGGTCTTTTTTATTGAGTAATAAAAGCTGTTTCAGAGAGAGACAACTTCACCAGCCTTGGAGGACAACCTTTCATAAAAAAACAGAGGACGATGGTGTGCATAAAAATTGTAGTGGCAGCTGATGAAGGTAGCTGATGAAGGCTTCTATCCTTGACAAGGAGTTTATGCCAGATATCAGTCAACTTCACCAGTAACATCTTCTGTGGCACTGGGACTGTTTCTGCTCTGGTCCTTAGAAGGAGCTTCCACCTAAGAAATGTAAATGGGAACAGCACACACAGAACATCCTCTTTGGCCTCAAACCCTTGGGAGTGAAGTGGGCCAATGTTTTTTTTTGGAGAGGCCAGGGAAGCCCGCAAGGCTGATGCTGCCTCTGGTGGTAGAGGCATTCTACCATGCAGAAGATGCTGCTCCACAGGGTTTCTATGTCACTGACCAATTTAAGTACGGTTCTGCTCATCTCCTGCTGCATTTGGGTCTATTTTTCCAATGTTCTTTTAAATAATTAATTTAAGCTCATTTGTAAAATTCTTGCAAAAACAGTCATATTTGGAGCAACACCTGTGACATTTTTCTTTGTTCCTAATGGCCCTCTCATCCATAAGATGTTTTTCTCTCCACTGTTATGTTTTCTGCAGTTCGTTGTTTGTTAATTCCTCTATGCCCAACATGACTATGACCAACTAGTCAATTTCATCTATGTAATGGCAGGTCACAGGAAAATATTCATTCATTTCCATGGATGTCCACATTCAGTATCTGCCAAAGGGGACATTGCCACCATCTTCCGGATCTTCTACATCTGTGACTGGAGGGTCATGGGTTCAGTTCCCAGCTAGACTTTGACTGAAGTGCTGTTGAGCAAAGCACTTAACCGCACATGCTCCTCACTACTCTGTGCACACAGAGTACTCACAGCCCATAGTGTTCACTAGTGTGTATGTGTGTGTTCTCACTGTACGAATGGGATAAACTCTTTACTACTTTATTCATTTATACATGCACCCTATTCTATAAACTACTGACAACATCAGGGTTTCCAACTCTCACCCATTGAGCGTGAGACACACGCATTTGACCGTTTTCACACGCTCTCACACCACACTTCTGATCTCTCACGCCGAAAAAAAAAATCTAGTTTATTTACCTCTGATCCACAAATATGATTCAATGAGTTACTAGTTCGCTCTGGCGCCAACCACCGGCGATCGATCAATCGCGATATAACATTTAATTTGTGTCCATTTTATGTTCGCCACTACACAGTCGACAACTTACGTTCGCCACCCCCCCCCCCCCCCGTCAACAATTTACACTCTCCACCTCCTGTGTCCAAATCTCACTCCAAGCGATCTTCAAAAGTTGGCAACCAAGCAACATGTATCCAAAATTCTAAACAAAAATTTAGAATTTATTTGCAGAAAATGAGAAATGATAAAAAAGAATGCAGTGCTTTCAGACCTCAAATAATAAAAAGAAAACAAGTTCATATTCATGTAGAAACAACAATACTAATGTTGTAACTCAGGAAGAGTTCAGAAATCAATATTTGGTGAAATAACCATGATTTTTAATCATGTGTCTTGGCATGTTTTCCACCAGTTTTTGACATTGTTGAGTCAGCTGACTGCATGAAGTCAGCCCTTCTATTTACATAGAAAATCAGTGAGGTCTGTTTAGGAAAGTCAGTGAAGTCTGTTTAGTGAAGTCAGTGAGGTTGTAATGCCACGGGTATTAAATAATCAGAAGGCAGACACAAGTTCTGAGAAGAGTGTTTTTTATTTATCACATTTAACATCAACATCTTCAATTAACAGTTGACAAATGGACAACATGAGAACGACAAGGCATGGCAACAAAGTTTATTAATCTAATAAGACAAACAATAAACCAGACATATATGTAAGGGTACTAAACAGAAAACCACATAATCAAACAAACACATAAAACCATATAACCAAAATGAACAAACTTACACACACATTACATTTACATTTACATTTACGGCATTTAGCAGACGCTCTTATCCAGAGCGACTTACAAAAGTGCTAAGTGTTTAGTCAGAACCTAGATCATAAACTAACCAAGGACTGAAGTAAAAGTCAAATTTATTTATATAGCGATTTTGTCACACAACACATGTTGCTACAAAGCAGCTTTACAATCATATGCTTAGGCTACAAACATATCAGATTACCAGAAGACTCAATGACTGGGCCCCCCTGAGCTCCACACCTTCAGATGTAGAATATTAACTGAAGGCTTGATGAAACAGGTGAGACTTAAGTCTAGATTTAACACTAATCCTCCGAGAGCTACGTAATATTGGAACTGTGTCAGAATCTCGGATTGGAGCTGGAAGTCTATTCCATAACTGAGGGGCTTTAAAGGAGAAAGCTCTGCCTCTGGCTGTAGTCTTACTAATGTTTGGGTCTAAGAAAAAATCCTTTCTTTAGGGACTGTTTAGAGCATCCAATTAGAAGACAATTACAGTAGTCCAATCTTGACTAAACAAAACCATGGACCTGAATCAGATAATGAAAGTAAATGTCTCAGCTTGACAATATTACATAAATGGAAAAAGGCAGCCTTTGTGACATTGCATATATGCGTGTCAAATGAAAGATCCGAATCAATAGTGAAACCTAAGCTTTTTAGCGTACATGTAGGTGTTACTGAAAAGCCAGCTAGAGTAAGAGGAATATCAGACCAATTGCTTCTAGCAGCTTTTGGTCCAAGAAGCAACACTCAGTCAGACACTCAGGAATTTAGAAGAAGAAAATTAGACGGCATCCTGGTTTTTATGTCCTGGATGCAGTTCTCAATTTTGGGAATAGTATTGACATCATCCGGATATATATACAAGATAGAAGATATATACAACTGAGTATCATCTGCGTAGCAATGGAAGCTAATATCATGCCTATGAATTATTGTGCCCAGCGGTATCATATACAATGAGAATAATTTGGGGGCCAATACAGATCCTTGAGGGACACCATATTTTACCTTTGTACATTCTGAACATTCATTATTTACAAGTACAAATTGGTAATGATCTGTCAGGTAGGATTTAAACCAGGAGAGTGTATTCCCTTCTGGTAGACCCATTGACCACTTGGAAAGACAAGTTGGCTACCGAAGAAGAATGGTCACAGTGAGGAAAGACTGCTGACATCTGGAAAAGACCAGAGTTGGGGTGTGGCGGCTTGGCAGGGCAACCACATTCTCTGTGAGGAGAAACCCACATAATCGCTATGGAAAGGTATATTACAAGATATCCCCGGGGCCTAGCGAGAGCGGGGGAGGATGATCGACCCACAGGACAGAACAATGTTATAACCACCATTGTCAGACAATCGACTGCGGAACAGCTGAGCGATTCATCCTGGGTCTGCAGATGTGGGAAGAAATGAAAAATGAGAAAGGGTTGAAGATACATCAGACAAAGATGAAATGCTTGCAACCTGAAAATAATGTGCAACATACCGGGAAACCTGGTGAGACGGAGGAGAGGCCGGGGGAGGACTCAAACCACAGTCTCCAGAATCTCCAGGCACATGACGAGGAGGGGGGCAGGAGCAGCATGGAGGTAGCAAGGCAACAAAACGAGAGGGAAGTCACCCAGGATACCAGACGGTTGGTTCAGAACACTTGTGAAGGAGATGTCCGGAAAGAACGAGTGAACTGGCCAACCGCAATTGCAACAAAAGAATGGGAGATGTTTGATTGCGACGTGGACCAGGTGCTAAAGAAGAGAACTCTCCTGTGATCTAAAGGTACCAAACAGGTGGTGCTTATCGAGCTGACTGTTCCCTGGGAAGAGAGGATGGAGGAGGCACACAAGCGTAAGCTGAGGAAATATCAAGCCCTCATCCTCAAGAGCCAGGTAAATGGATGGAAGACCTGGAATCTCCCGGTGGAGGTGGGATGCAGAGGCTTTGCAGGGCAGTCACTTTGGAGAGCCCTTGGACTGCTGGGGATCAAAGGGCTGGCCAATTGGCTGGTAGCCAATACCATTAAGCGGGCACAGGAGGCATCACACTGGATTTGGATGCAGCGGGAGGTGCAGAGCCGAAGGACTGAGGGACCAAAGGACTGAAGACAGAGTTGGATGGTATTCAGTGGGGGTAGATCCAGGACGCTGGACCTGCCGTTGAGGCTTAAATCAACGAAACACCAGTGAAGGGGGTTGCCCATTTGACAACCTGCTGAAGTTACCAAACTCCTTTTCCAGTCGCAGAGACCTGATGGTGCCTTGAGGGAAGGAGACAGGAAGAGCGATGCCACTGGTCCACAGATGGTGCAGGACCGAGTACCTGTAAAGGTGGGCAAGTTGCGATACCCTTATCGTATTTTGCATATGCATATTTCACCTCTTATGCCAATGAGTGTGGTCATTGTACCAAGGCATCATTCTTTGTAGATTTTCGAAGTGGATGTTAAAATCGCCAACTATAATCACCTTATCAGCTGATAACACTGTATGAGATAGTAAGTCTGAAAACTCATAATTTTGAGTATGAACCAGAATTTTTAAGAACTATTTTTGATATATGAAGAACAGACACAGTTTCATTCCAGTGTGACCTAAGTGACGTCTTCATCAGCTTTATATACATACACCAGTGGTTCTCAAATATTTTCTGTCATGCCCCCCTAGGGAACATAAACATTTTCATGACACCCCTTGAATTTAAACACTATTGAGAACCTGATAATAATGAACTTGTCACGTAGGGCAACGCCCCCTCTCATAGCTGTCACTCTGGGTTCCCTCATGTCTGTGTTCCCTGCTGGTTTATCCCGCCCAGCTCATTTGTCTTCGTGATTCCTCGTTTGTTACCACGCCCCTGTATTATCGTTCACACCTGTCCCTCGTTTTCAGTCCCATGTATATAAACCCCTGAGTCTCCCTTGTCCTTTGTCTGGTGTTTGACTTGTTTGACTTTGATTTGTGCATCGTACTTGGCCGTAGTGTGTTCCTGCTTTGATTCTTTGTATGTTCTCGTGTCCCCTGTCTTTGTAATGCCCGTGTACGCGTGTTTCTCGGACTGCCCTCCCGTTATGGACCCGGACTGGCTCAGCGATGACGATTATGGTATTCCCTTCAATAAATCTCGCTCTTCTCAGCGATTGTGTCCGTCTCCTCGCTCCGTGGCACGAGCCACGTTACAGAACTATTTATATGTACAAACTGCAGTTTTACTTTCTGGCACCACCATTCTGCATATAATCCCACCTGTTTATCAAAACAGAATAATAAAATTAGCTACAACAACTTAAAACAAATAACAATATCAAGTCTGACAGAGTCCTGCACCGGGTCAGGTACCCGCGGGTACGGGCAAATAGATGCTGAAACCGGTGGGTTTTACACATACCGCAATTTTGCGGGCGGGTAAGTTAAGTAAGTGGTCATTTTTAGTAGGCTTTTATTTTCTATGTAATGACCATAGTGTTACCTTTTGCCTGATTACTGCCTCTTCACCCGTTATGGGGTAATACCCAAACTTCGGTTCTTTTCCACCGGAAACATGAGTATGTTTTTTTTTTTTTTTTTTTTTTTTTTATGTTTCTTTTATTTATACTGTAAAGCACTTTGAGTTGCATGTATGTATGAAAGGTGCTATACAAATAAAGATTATTATTATTATTATTATTATTATTATAGAGGCTGGTTATAACGCAGTACCGGGCATTTATTGTAGCTTGCTTGGTGGTTACAAAGTTAAATGGATGGCCGTGCTAGAACAAGGAAAAATGACGAGAGAGAACTTGGCGTTTAGGATTTGTGATCTAAGAGCGCAGAACGCAGCTCAAACCTGGGACTGTGGACGATATATGTGGCATTTGTTCCCACTCGTTTTGCATTGTGTTATGGCACCAGTTGGCTACATAAATTGTCTTGCGTTTTACCAGTTGCTACTTTTAGATAGGAATACTGTTCCTGCACAGCATCCTTAGATTTTATTTTGTGTTGTACTGATGTTTTTTCAGAGGCACATTGAAAAATAAAGTGCTCTATATCAGAGGTCACCAACAGGCGGACCGCGGTCTGGATCCGGAACCAAACGCAGTCCTGTCCGGACCCAATCTCATTCCTGATTACGGACCCAGAATAAATATTATTCTTATATATTATATAAATATTATTATTATAAGAATATTTTTTTATTTTGACGGGTGAATTAATTTTAAACCGGAGCATTTATTTCAGCGCTATTGAAAAAAAACACTCCTTCACGAGTGTTATGCCCCCCCCCCCCCCCCCCCCCCGCTGACATACAGCGTACAGTGTACTGACATACACAGAGCTGATTCCAGTGCAGTTCCTTCTGCTGCCACAGGGAGGAGCTCACGGGCCAGTTCCAGGTGGAGCCCTCACAATCAACGATGATCTGCCACAGCTGTCTCCCTCTCTACTTTAAGGAGAGAGTTGTGGCAGTTCACTGCTGAATCATGTGGTCTTTATGCCGTGCGTTTGTCAGCCAGTTTCTCGTTGGTCTCAGAGTTGCATTCTTGGTGTCTTGTCACCATTATTTCTCTCTTTCTCTCTTAATATCTTTAGTTATTCTAGTACTTGTCTCTTGTGCCACTTCCTGGCCTCCCTCAAGTTTTCCTCCTGCTATTATTTTTCTTATCCAGTTTGAGTTTGGTTTTTGTTCATCACGGCATTTGCCAGCCAGCCAGCAACTTCCCCTGGCATATTTTGTTCTTCATTTTGCTTTTTTGTTTTACGTGTTGAGTATTCTGCATATTTCGGGTTTACTTTTGATGTTTGCTCCCGTGTGTTTTCTAGGGTTTAGTTTTTGTTTTGTGCATTGAGTATTAAATTTTATTTTTTTTCTTTATTCGTTCACTAGTGATGGCAAACCGAAGCTTTGTGAAGCACTGAAGCTTTCCTCCGAAATGAGTTGAAAAAAGGTTCATTACTCGAAGCTTCATTACACGGTGCACAGTACTGGCATAAAGTGCTTCATGTATCTTTTGGTTTGAAGACAAGGGAACTTTTTTTTTTTTAACTGTTTAAATGCATTAAAATTTTCACAACATTGCCTATTTTCCATAGGCAAGGCTCATGTGGGTCTTCTGTATGAGGTAGTTAACAATTTTATGATCATGGATGTGGAAGTAGTCAGAGTGCTTTTTCAGTGGGGCATTGAACATTTAATTTTATTGTGGTTGGTCATGATTGTGAACATGGGTAATGATTGTACTATAATGATTTGTATTGTACATTCTGCTGTGAGACGTTTTACAGCAGTTTGTTCTGGCTACAGAAGCCTCCAGTTTTATATCTAAAAGTGTGGCCAGTGTCATGATGCTCATTGTCTCATATGAAGACAGCCTTTCAGTTAACAGTCTTAAAAGGTTGCTGCACAATTGCAAAGCCTGTTTATTATTATTATTATTATTATTATTATTATTATTCCTTTATTTAGACAGGATAATCTCTTGAGGCTTACAGACTCATTTACAAGAGAGACCTGTTTTTTTGAAAAACAGCAATATAAAAAGTTATACAAAATACATATACATACAAATCATTACAATTACATGCAGTATCGTCAAGGAATAAGCTTTCATTTAAAACAAGTGCAAGTGCCTATGAATGTATTTTCCAGATCTTTCAATATAACTTTAAACTCGCCAAGTGTAACCAAACTGGACAGCTTCTGATTTCAAGCATGTTCCAGATGGAGGGACCAGAGAAAGAGAATGCCTTTTTGCCAAGTTCAGAATGAACCAACGGAACACTGAATGTAATAAAGTCTTGGGAGCGAAGGCTATGATGTTGCTGTCATGGTGCATTTGTGACTGCTTTATGTTAACGGCATGTCTCAGCATACGAACGAAGGGAATAACTTTTGATCCAGATACTCTCCTTTCCTCTGATAATTCGGTTGTTGCCTCATGGAAAGTAGATAGCACTCCCAGAAACTCGTTTATGGTGTGGTATTCCTCAGAGGTTAAAGGTGTCGGATCTGTCTTCAAAGTGACTAAAGCAGCACCAACTGGCTCTCTTCCTTGATATAACCTCTGCAGCATGGAAAAGTACTGTTCCAGCGGGTCTCCACTTCTTGAATGAGTTTAAGCGTAGGCCTACCCATCTGCTCTTGGACTTGAAGTGCTGTAGTGGCTGTAGTGCTGGACCTGAAGTATCCAGCTATCTTTCTGGCCTTTGATCTGATGTCTTCAAAACCAGGTGTTTGATCAATGGCTTTTTTTTACAACCGAATTTAAAGCATGAGCAATGCAGACTGTGTGCCACATTTTTAATATACCTGCACATGCCACCATGTTAGGTGCAGCATACGTTACAAGACATCTCACCTTCTTCTGAATGCCCCACTCTGCCATCAAAGCTGTCTTTGCTTCAACCAAGTTCTCAGCAGAATGAGCCTTTGGGAATTTTCTCACTCCCAACAGAACAGTTGACAGCTCATCCTTCTCATTAATAAAATGACCAGTGATGGCTAAGTATGCATCCATATGTATAGATGTCCACATATCAGCAGTAAGGCTCACAGCTTCTGCTTTCTGCACCTCATCTTTGGCCTTTTTTTTTTTTTGCCTCTTCGTACTTAGATTCCACCAGAGGTGGAAAGTAACTAATTACATTTACTCACATTACTGTAATTGAGTACTTTTTATGAGTAATTTGTAATTTTCTGAGTAGTTTTTGATATATGTAATTTTTACTTTTACTTGAGTACATTTTGACCCAAGTAGTTTTACTTCACTACATTTGAATGCCCTCACATTACTGAGTAAAAAAATATTGATGGGGAAAAATTAAATGCGGGCAGAAATTTTAACTTCTGAGTCCCAGAACTGAAGGCCAATTACACGCCCTTTCCATTGTCTCATAATCAGTTCGTAATCTGGTGCACTTTTTTTCCAAAAGGATGAGATTGTTCTATTTTTAAATCTTCTATCTATCAGGTTCTGTGGGATCCTGTGGACATTTTATTGTGAAAAGTGGAATCCTGTGGGCACTGTATTTTGAATAGTTGGATTCTGTGAGCATTTTAAATAGTGGAATCCTGTGCGCATTTTGGTTTATTTTGAGATGTGGGATCCTGTGGTCATTTTATATTTTATTTTGAGTTGTGGCAACCTGTGGGCATTTTATTGTGAATAGTGGGATCCGGTGGGCACTGTATTTTGAATAGTTGGATCCTGTGAGCGTTTTAAATAGTGGAATCCTGTGCGCATTTTGTTTTATTTTGAGATGTGGGATCCTGTGGTCATTTTATATTTTATTTTGAGTTGTGGCAACCTGTGGGCATTTTATTGTGAGTAGTGGAAATCTGTTGCATTTTAATTTGATTTGTGGCATCTTGTGGGCACTTCATTTTGTGTGCATTTTGTTTTTTGAATAATTTGTCATTTTAATTTCTTTATTCTTATCATAGTGTTGTCCGTTGGACAATAGGACTGAAAATTGTTTGCACTTTATGGTACAGGTTGTGACTGTCCTTGTGCTGTGAGGAAGTATGTTCCTGAGCCCAGCTGATCTTTTTGCAAGTGTGGATGTGCACTTAAATACACTTTGAAATTGATTAAAACAACTTGTGCTGAATTTGGTTCATGATTCATCCATGCATTAAATAACTGAAAGTAACTAAGTAACTTTTACTCAAATTACATTTTAAATGAAGTAATTTTGTACTTTTACTCGAGTAAATTTTGAGATGGGTTTACTTTTACTTTGAGTCATTACTTTTAGGCAAAGTAATGATACTTTTACTCAATTACAATTTTTCAGTACTCTTACCACCTCTGGATTCCACCATACCTTTCAATGCTTTTCGAGACGGGAGGATGTAAGTAGGATCTAAAATACCTACAAACTCCCTAAATCCAGCATCATCTACAATTGTGAAAGGCTGTGAATCTTTAACAATCATATTCACCAAAGCCTTGTCAATCATTTTTTGTCTGGGTCCTGGAACAAAAAAGTTGTTGTTACATATGCATAGTCCAATTAAGACATCCAGGAAATTTTGGCTTAGTACATACCCACCAACGTAATATGGTTTAACTTTTTCAAACAGTGTACTGGTTTTGCACAGCACTGACAGGAAAGAGGAAAGAATACGTAAGCTGATACTACTTGACAAGGCTGCTTGGCTTTGACAAGTGATGTTTTCATGTTTTGCTCGAAAATGTCAGCATTGATGAGGTGTTGTTGTTATAAGCCAATTGCTGAGAGCAAACCAGGCACTTCACATGAAACAGAACATTTTTTTAATTTTACAACCTAAAAGTCACACAGTGATTTTAAAATGATGAAAGAGAACATTTGATAATGGTGCACATCTTAGTATCCAAAACAATTAAAATTAGTGATTTGATGACATGAAACACTACACACAGTAATGTGATGGATTTTATACATTTAAAATATAATTCATAATTGGTGCACAGCCTATTATCTAACAAACTTACAAAGTGTAATTAATTGCTATTAATAAGGCAATTGTCTTTATTCTTATAATTTTTTTAATAACCTTATTTGATGGCAAAAGTTCGAAGTGTTTCCAGACTTCAGAACGGCCTCTTTTTGGCAATGGTTCCATTCTACTCGCTAATTTCTCTCTCTCTCTCTATCGCTGTCGCTGTCGCTGTCTCTATCGCTGTTGCTATGCTCTCTCCCAATCCTCGAACCACCCTCGAAGTGTCCGCGAAGATTTGCTATTTTGAATCAGTCCCTGAAGCAGTCACATGGTTGTATGCCGAAACGAAGCTTCAGATGTCAGCGGTCACCTGATCATTGTGGAATTAATCAAGCGGGTGTCGATTTTGTGACAAGCTTCGAAGCTTCAGGTTCAAGGGTATCATCACTATCGTTCACCATCGCCCTCAGTGTTCGCCTGCCTTTCTCACCTCTCTGCAATCTTTATTTTGTTTATTTTGTGTGAGACAGCACTTGGGTTCACATCCCTCACTAACTTCCGCGGTGGATTCCAGTAATCCATCCTACCGCGTCACAATCTCCACTGACATGTAGATGTCGCAGCTTCTCCAAATTGGCAAGTTTTGTGGGGTGTCCCCTGTAGGCACTGATAGTTACATACCAAAAGTGGTCCAAGGAAGGAAAGCTAAAGGCTCAGTGATACCTGTGGGGAGTGGAGGCTGTTGGCCTGGTCTGATCCCAAAAATACACTATTGTGGCATAAACTTCTGAATAAATTATTGCTGGCTATGATGGAAAGGTGAGAGATCACACAGTGCAATAATTGTGCATATGAGGCCTCTTAGCCAGAGACCACTCAGAGTGCCCCTGCTGGCACCTGTCCACCACCAAAAGCAGGATGTTTTGAGCATTCATGTGGATGTTACTTTGACACATACCACCCACAATATTTAGGAGGTGGTTTATATAGCTTATGAAGGAGATCTCTGAAGGAAGCATCAGGAGAAACCTTCAGAAGAACTAGGGATGAATAAAGCTGTGGAACATTGAAGTACAAAAGAACTAATAAGACTGTGGCTGAACTCTTCTACCAGCTTGGCTAAAAAGGGCAATCCAGAAGGTAATGCAAATGACTTTTATCTAAATAGGTTTGATGAGGTCAATACACTTCCTGTGTACACACCTGAGGGTCGTTTGTCTGTTTATATATGTCTTTGCACCAGTTGACTCCTGGTTAGTGTATCCTTCATTTGAATTACGTTATGGGTTTTCAGTTGGTGCACATTATTCAATAAATCCTCCTTTTTCCCCTAAGAGTGGCATGATTGATTCCTTTTTATTTGCACTCTCACCCATAACAATGACCTTTATAGTCCGTAGGCCAAGGCTGGCCATAGCCTTAAACTTTTTTATAGGCCTATATGAAGTATGGCATTATTTTGTGTGTTTATACACTGCTCAAAATATAAAGGGAATACTTAAACAACACAATATAACTCCATCAACCAGAGGTACCTTTTGCCATTAGGTACCGGGATGATATCCTCAGACCCATTATGAGACCATATGCTTGTGCAGAGGGCCCTGGGTTCCTTCTGATGCATGGCAATGCTAGGCCTCATGTGGCTGAAGTGCGTCAGCAGTTCCTGCATGATGAAGGCATTGATGCTATGGACTGGCCTGTCTGTTCCCCTGACCTGAATCCAATCGAGCACATCTGGGACATCACCCAGCAACACCACATTGCACTACAGACTGTCCAGGAGTTTACTGACTCTTTAATCCAGGTCTGGGAGGAGATTCCTAAGGAGAACATCCGCCGTCTCATCAGGAGCATGCCCAGACATTGTAGGCATACAGGCACGTGAATCTTTATGTTTGGAACTCTGGAGGTATTTTTGTTTGCCACATGGGGATTATTCACACATACTCCATGCCGGCTCTCTCATAAATGACTACACAACAAACGGGACATTTGATTTATAAAAGACTGACTTAACAAGTAAGTTGTCAATCTAAATAAAAAAATAAAATTGTGTCTCAGTCCCAAAGACTGAAATGTTATTCCAAAGCTTTATATGAAAATGCCCTTCCTGCTGTTGGTAACTTAAATGACTGCCAATATATAAGAATTTATATATATATATATAAATCCTATATGCCCATTCATACTGTCAATCTTTTATAAAATTAAAACCGAATGTCTGTGACTGTTTTTTCTCAACTGATGTCCTGTTTCTCCTGTTTATCCTGATGCTGTTAAATTTCAGTATCCCTCATACCAGAGCTCCGTCTCTCTTAAACCCACATATATCACTCTGGTTCACTCTGGTTTCTCCCAGGAACCGGCCACTGGATCCGGCTTGCTCTCTGGAGCGGATTATTTATGGCACTTATTCCATGTAAGTGCTTCAGTAACTGCTCAGTTCACT
The DNA here is from genome assembly GCF_052324685.1 of Brachyhypopomus gauderio. Taxonomy (NCBI): domain Eukaryota; kingdom Metazoa; phylum Chordata; class Actinopteri; order Gymnotiformes; family Hypopomidae; genus Brachyhypopomus; species Brachyhypopomus gauderio. The sequence goes on from NC_135214.1 coordinate 8,879,313, forward strand.
GTTCATTTATTCTAATAGAAACCAGTTGGAGGTGACAGCTAGAAGATGGCAGATTTGTTGCATCTATTCCTTCTCTATTCCAAACAAGGACTTTGATTTAAAGGGTGTCTCCTCAAGACTGCATGTTTCAGCTCTTTCCAGATGGATTCAGGATTCAGGTGAAGGTTCAGCTACATAACAATAGACCAGCAGTCTTTGTTCATTCTTAGAGGACTCATGACAACTGCAACTGAGGCAGCTTTATGACACTTGGCGTGTCTGTCTGTCTGTAGAATGCCTTTATAGTGTTTTCAGTCTGCCCTGCACAGATTCAAGGCATCCTATGTTTCCCAAATCTTCCATGTTTCACCTTACAGTATGTTTTTTGGTTTTGTTTTTTTCATTTGTGAACATGGAGCTGATGAGATTTGCCAAAAAGCTCTAGTTTTGTCTCAAGAGTCCAAATGACATTCCCTCAGAGGTATTGTGGCTTGTCAATATGCATTTTAGCAAATTCTAGTTTGGCTTCTTAAAAGATTTTTCTTTCAACAGTACCATTCTCTTGGGAATTCATCCACTGAGCTCTCTGTCAACCACAAATTGATGGATTGTGTGTGTTATCATACACTAATGTACCTTCACATTGAACTTTGCATTTCTCGAGAAGTTTTCCTTGGCTCTTTCTACCATTCAACGTATCTTTCTTTTCAGTCTTGAGTCAGCTTTCCTCTTGTGGCCACATCCATGGCAGTTGGCTGCAGTCATGGATCTTAAATTTTGTAATAATATTTGCAGTCACAGGAATATCAAGCTGCTTGGAGGTGGTCTTACAGCCTTTATTTTCAACATGCTTGTCTAGAGTGTTCTTTCTGATCTCCCTAGACAACTCTCTGCTTTCTTTGGTCTGTGCTCAGTATGGCACACAAAATTATTCCAGTCTGTATGCTTCAATAGACTGAATCACTGATTAAAGATTGAAAACTTTTAGTGTAATACTAATTATAGAAATTTTAAATCAGTATAATCCAATTATTTATCATCTTTTATAGTGTTACCAGCAAATCTGCCTTGTTAGAATATCTTTGTAGAATGAGCAATACTGTTTATTTTTTCACATTTTTTATTTACTCTTTAATATATCAGAGGTATGCAGATATATGAGATAACTGCTTTTAATTTAATTGCTTGATAGGACAAATGGGGAATTGGTTCACTGAGCTGTGACTGTACTGTATTCCTAAGGCTCTCAAAGAAATCTTAGAGCAATAAATATTTATACGGTAGGTTTTTGTAAGCAATCCACATTATTCATAAAAAACAAAGAGCTTGCTTATATGTAACGGTGTAGAATAACTTGTGAAATTCCTGCTAAAATAAGTCGCCACCACGAATCTGACGTCAGCACTGCAGCCCGCTAGGAGTAGGGGATTATGGGATACTCACGGCAGAAACGTTTGTGCACTGCCACAAGTAGGTACTCCTTCCCACATCCTGGAAAATGTATTCTCACTGGGACACTTAATGTTGCAATTCTTAATTGGATAGATACATTTCTACCGTTTCTGTCACATCCCAATGTTTTTTTTTTTCATCAAGCACTCACTTACCCAGCCAGCCGAAGGTCCTTGTGGAGTGAGATCGAGACACTTGGGGGATTGGGGCATGAAATCGACAGTGAACCTGTTACATCCATCCATCCATTATCCTTACCGCTTAATCCCGCTAGTTGGGGTCACTGGAGTTGGGGGGGTGGAGCCAATAACCTGTTACATCTGTTACATTATTCTTGAGGAACAACCATTGAAATGAGTGGTGAGATGGAGGAGGAAATTAACTACTGAATGTGACAAGCCAATAAAAAAGCAAATAAAAGTTCAACATACTTCAATAATGGCTGGATGAAGAATTAAAGTACGCATGGCTAAAGCCATCCCCAGGCGATACACTTTCTGCTACTTGCTCCATATGTTTAACACTAGGGTAAAAACTATTTGCATGACCTTGCAAAACAATCATGTTCTAATCAGTGGAGGTTTAAAAATATCTGAACTGGGGCGGCCAGACTGGGACCAGTAGGTCTGTTAGAGGGGTCGATTACTTTACTTACCTTATGGAGCTGGCATTTAAGAAGCAAAAGTAAACATTCAATATTAATCATTTAAAACAGTTCTCTTATACATAAGATGGTATAAGCTGGTATTTCTAGCACGGTAAATCAAACCTGACTAAGTAACCACAGTGTATTATGGGTAGGGGATTGACACAAGATTACTCAACTGAGCAAAGAAAGAAGCTGCTTCTAACATACAAAATGCTGTGTATTATGTACCTGTAACCAAGTTGTTTCTTTTGAACTGCGTTTATTTTAAAAGCCTGTTACTTTAAGAATTGGTTCAGCAGTATGTTGTGAGGCAAGTCACAAAAAGCTTTTGTTTATGATGTTTATGAGTGAGTTTATGATGGCATGAGTGATTATACCTTACTTGCTTGTGCCTGCTAGAGCATACTATACATACTCTACATACTAGAGCTGAACTAATAGTGTCTATTACCGCTCTGTGAGACTTTTCTTCATCGTATGCTTTTCTTATTATATAGGACCTGGAGTGTGGAGTGGGACAGCATACATGTTTTGCTGCCTATCAAGTAAGGCCTGAAGAAGCCAATTTTCTTTTGGGTACCCCCTTTTTTCACTAGCCTTAGCTTGCAGATTGGCAGGGTCGAGACTAAACACACATACACAGTATTATTTTTATTTAACTGTCGATTGTTTATTCATACATTTGTTTTGTGTATGCTATTGTTGGTAAGCATGCTCTAGCACCAGAATACTCTTTTCTGAGAGACTGCAATAAAGGATAAGTAGGCAACAAGCAACCACAATTATTATATTGGAGAGAGTGGATGTTGGTAACAAAGGGTTGGTTGTAACAGCAACATGTTTACCAGTAAGGAATAACCTAAAGATTTAGGAAGACCACTTCCTTCCTAACAGTGCATGTGAAATTGCATACCTGTGTGAAGACCTATGCAGATTTTACTGCCAAAACCTTTTATTTTAATGTGAAGCCAGCAGGAGGTGGATACATTCAATGAAAAGAGTGGAAAATCCATAATCACTTGTATTTATTATTTATATAGCACTTTTTACAACACATGTTGTCAGAAAGCAGCTTTATAAGCACATGGGTCCAGATACGTAATGAGCAAGTCAGGGGCAAAAGTGGCAAGGAAGATCTCCATAGGCAAGGATTAGGAAGAAATGCTGGGAGGACCAAGACTCAAAAGGGAACCCATCCTCTATTGGGCAGCCCAGCTAGAAGCAGTTCATGTATATTTGTCAGGGCTGGCTCGGATGCCACACCATCTACCTCCACTAGGGGCACCCGAGTCAGTCCTAGACTACATCCACGCAATCAGCAATGATCCGTCTCACCTGTTGCCATGGCTTCTTAAGGAAGCTTTTGGAGACGGATCATTGCTGATTTGTTTTGGTTATGCCGGCACGACTTCAGCCCTTCTCTGCTTTCTCTGCCTTTATTGTGAGGTGTCTCGTCACCTTCCTCTCTCTCTTGTATCTCTTGCTATTCCTGTCACTTTCGAGTTTCTATCTCCTGCGCCGCTACCTGGCCTATCTCAAGTTTTCCTCCATCTGTTTCTCTTCCTATCCGTTATTCGTTTATTTTGGGAAGGTTTTGTTTTGTTGCGGCGTTTTTGCCTGTAGCCAGATTCTTCCCCTGGTGTTCTTATTTCGGTTTTGCGCGACGAGTTTTTTCCGCGTCTTTTTAGTTGCCTTTGTTATTTTTTTCCACCCTCTCGCTACAGGTGAGTTTTGCTTTTCATGCGTGAGTTTTCCGCATCGTTTTTGTTTCTGTCTTCTCCCGAGTATCTACGGTTGAGTTTCAGTTCACGTGTTTGAGTCTTCCGCGTTGTTTTGGTCAACACTGAGTGAGTCTTTGTTTATTGCAGGGGCTTTCACAGCCTGGGGGTAGAAACTGTGTCTCAGTCTGTTTGTTTTTGTTTTTAATTGTCTAAACCTTTTCTTGGAGGGGAGGGCGGAGAACAAGGAATGTCCGGGGTGATTAGAGTCCATTGAGATGCAGATAGCTTTTTTTCTGAAGACTGCTCCTATAAAGGTCACTGAGAGGTTAGGTGAGGTGCCCAAGATTTTTTCTGCCTCTTTGACCACTCGCTGCATGTCTTTCTTTTCCTGTGATGTGCAGCTGGTGAACCAAACTGTGCAGCAGTATGTCAGAAGGCTTTCAAAGGTGGCCTTGTAGAAATTGATCCGCAACTGTAAAGGGAGGTGAGCTTGTTGAAGCTTCCTAAGAAAGTACAGTCTCTGTTGTGCTTTTCCCACTAGGTGTCTGGTGTTGGTAGCCCAGGTGAGGTCCGCAGAGATGTGCACACCGAGAAACTTAAAGCTCTCCACTCTCTCAACCTCTGCTCCGTTGATGTAGAGAGGTGTTGTTTCGGTGCGTTTGGATCTTCTGAAATCTATGACCATCTCCTTGGTCTTAGTTGGTTTCAGGTCCAGATTATTTTCGATGCACCATGCTGTCAGATGCTGGACCTCCTCTCTGTAGGCTGACTCATCGTTATCCGGGATCAGTCCTACTATGGTGGTGTCGTCTGCGAACTGGAGTTGGAGGAGTGAATGGGGGAGCAGTCATGAGTGAAAAGAGAATAGAGGAGGGGGCTGAGAACGCATCCCTGTGGTGTGCCTGTATTCAGGAGGATGGTTGAGGATGTGTGTTCTTCCATCCTGACAGTCTGGGGTCTGTTGCTCAGGAAGTCCAGTATCCATGAACATAGTGAACCACTCAGGCCTAGACTTTTCAGTTTTTTTGTAAGTTTATGGGGGATAACCGTATTAAAGGCGGAGCTGAAGTCTGCAAACAACAGCCTTACATATGAGTTTTTGCTTTCTAAGTGTGTGAGGGCTGTGTGCAGAGCTGGGATCACAGCATCCTCTGTTGACCTGTTTGGCCTATATGCAAACTGATGTTGGTCAAGGTTGACTGGGATAGCAGATCTGATGTGAGGGATGAGAAGTCGCTCAAAGCATTTGGAGATGATGGGAGTTAAAGCGACTGGGCGGAAGTCATTTAAGCAGCTCACTGTGTTTTTCTTTGCCACTGGAATGATAGTGGCTGATTTGAGGCAGGTGGGAACTGTGGATTGTTGCAGTGATAAGTTGAAGATTGTGGTGAACACTTCTGCCAGCTGATCTGCGCAGGTCTTTAGAATGCGTCCAGCAACACCATCTTAGTGTTTGTTAGGGTTATAGTGGAGACTCCACAGTTATAAAGGGTCACTGAGCCACTGCTTTCCACCCAAATCATTGTTACAAACAAGAGTGAATGCATGACATGGCTGGATGACAGCATCAACATCTCAGATTACCAGAGGACTCAATGATTGGGGTCCCCAGACATCCACACCTTCATATGTAGTACATTAACTGAAGGCTTGGTTAATAGATTAGCCTAGATTTAAAGATTGGAACTGTGTCTGAATTTTGGATTAGAGCTGGTAAACTGAGGCTGAACAGCTGGAAGCTCAAATATTACTAATTACTGTAGGTCAATTGACAACATGACAGGGTATAAAAAGAGCTTCTCAGAGTGTCAGTGTCTCTCTGAAGCCAAGATGGTAAGAGGATCACCAATTCCATCATTATTGCGCAGAAAGATGAGCAATACCAGAATGGTGTTACCCAGCATGAAATAGCGAAGACGTTTAAGTTATCATCATCAACCGTGCATAACAGACTCTGGAACAATCGCTGTGCGTAAGGGTCAAGGCCGTAAAACTCTACTGGATGCTTGTGATCTCTGGGCCCTTAAACGTCACTGCACCTCAAACAGGAATGTCACTGTCAAGGAAATAACAAAATGGGCTCAGGAATACTTCCAGAGGAACCCATTTCTAAGCAAGCTCCACACGTGCAGACATTTGCACTGGGCCAGGAGTAATTTAAAATGGAGTGTGGCAAAATGGAAGACTGTTCTGTGGTCAGATCAGTCACGATTTGAAGTTCTTTATGGAACACTGGGACGCCATGTCATCCGGACCAGAGAGGACAAGGACAACCTAAGTTATCAACGCTCCATTCAGAAGCCTGCATCACTGATGGTATGGGGTTGCATGAGTGCTTTACTAGGCTTGTAAACAAACCATGCACCATGAAGATGTAGCAGTCTGTCACCCTCAGAGCTGATGAGGTAACCGGGCCATGGCACAGACCGTTTGTGCAGGTGAGAGTGCAGGCCGGCTGGGGAGCCGCATGTAACCAGGCAAAGAGCCGCATGTGGCTTGCGAGCCGCAGGTTGGCCACTCCTGTTCTCGTGCCTGGATGCGCTCCTCTAAACATGAAATCATTTCCATCAGGCTAATGATTAATCAACACTTTTCACATACAATATTACCACTACTGATGGTCTATATTTTAATTAATACTGATACTGATGATGGAATAATATTACTTGAATTCTACTAAAGAGTTGTCTCTTAGGTAAAATGTAAGGTATTTCATCTATGTTAATTTCAAACCACTATGCAGCTGCACCTAACAACCTCAAAAATGACTTACAGCAGGGATGTCAAACTCAAGGCCTGTGGGCCAAATGTGGCCCACTGCATCATTTTATGTGGCCCGCAAGAGCTTAAATGGCCATATTGTTTTACATTTATGCAAATATATATGTAACTTGAATAAGCAATACATTCAGATTTATTTAACATTAACTAAACTAAACAAACTCTTAAAGAAGGCTAGCTCTGTGCTTGGAACTACTCTGGAGCACAACAAAACTAAAGTGATTCTAGATGAATTATTCTAATTATTCATTATGTTCACTACCAAGTGAACATAATGGCTTTTCATGGCTTACCTTTGATAAAATCATGGTAAGAACTTACTTTACACTTACCTTTATAATAGCTAATCAAGAAACCCTTCAGTTGTGACTGGATTTTCAGGGTTTCTGAATTTGTAGAACTTCTGAATTGTAGTGTATGTGTTGTCATTTTGATGAATTTGCTTTGTGTATTTGCAGCATGTTTTTCTTTTCGCAGTGTGTTGGGTCTTCTCTGCCTCCATAGGCATATGTTCCTCTGGACAAGATTTTAAAATATATGTTGGACAAAATCTCAATTTTAAAAGATATGTTTAACAGTTTTATTTAAAAGAAAAAATCTTGTAAGCATATAAAAGTTTAACAATTAAATCCAAATTTAAATTCTTTCATATGAAGACATACAAAAGCTGGAACGTGGTCTGATTGATATAGCTTCTTCTGTGCATATGTTTTAATTAAAGTGGATCCCCAGTGTTTAAGAGTCACGATACGGGGGGCTCCCCCTGCCGGCTGCCCCATCCACAGCGGCAGTTGTTCTGTTTTTGTTGTGTTGTGTTTGTCCTTTGGGTGGGCAGGGTCCCATCATCAGGCCATCATCTGAGGGTCATTAGTCCATCTATTTATGTCTTGTCTTTGTACCAGTTGACTGCTGGTTATTGTATCCTTAATTTCGATCTTGTCACGGGTCTTTAGTTGGTGCACGTTATCATTAAACCATCCTTTTTCCCTGAGACTTGGCGTGATCACTTCCTTTTTCATTCGCACTCCTCGCCCGTCACATTGAAATACTTGATATGTCATTTTGGATAACACTGAAAGATTCTCTGTGGAGAACACAGCCATTTAGCAACTGACAAATCTATTAATGGAAACTGTCATGTATGCCAAACTGATAAAAATGAACCCTCAGGATTTACTTCATTTTATACAAATATTCACTGGAGATGAATATCTGATGCTGTTATACCAGAGGTCTCTAAGAAAACTCTCCAATATTCAGTTCTCTTGAGGTATACACTTCATAAAATTACTCATTATATATCTGAGAAGATTCCTTGATTTTTTAAACAGCACTTTTGTTGACACCTATTATCTTTAACTTGCTATATAATTAAAAGTGATTTGACTGACAGTTCTTTCCTATCATCTACCACTTTGCCAACCGATAATGAATTTAATTATATCACAAAACCACTCTATTGTACCACTTTTTTATTTGCATACTCTTCTCTGTCATTGTTTATAGGAAACATTATAGGAGGAACTCCTAAACTCAGTGTGGAGGACAGAGAAGAGTCAATCACATCAGCCATAAATGCAATACACACTAGATCTCCAAAATGATTAAGGATTGCATGAACACGTCCATGTGCATATGCATGGGTTCTCTCTCTCTCTCTCTCTCTCTCTCTCTCTCTCTCTCTCTCTCTCTCTCTCTCTCATACACACAAGGTAAGCAAACTGTAGTCAACATGCTCATTTGTGTGGCTCTGTGTGATGCGTGCAGTTCAACGACTCACCATTACAACAAAGAATGACAGTTATAATAATATTATGGAATCTTGGCTTCCAGAAACAAATATAATTGTTATGTTATCAGTGCTGGAGATAATAGAACTGACATTGTTGCAAATATTAAAATTTTATTGAACAGGTAATAAAACCAATATTAAGTGCAGAAAAATAAAATACTAGAAACAGTCATTGGAATTTGGCTTAGAAATGTACAGTGGAACACTTGGGCGACAGAAGAGCATATGTTATTCTGAGGTGATTATGGGGAATGGTCTTCAGACATGCTATAGCTCAGGGCAGATGAAAGCCTTGGGAGCTATGCTGTTGAGGGCGTGGCTGAACAGGCTTCATGGGATCATTCTCTTTCAGGAAGTAGCCATTTTACACACAGCCTTCACACACATGAAATTATTTTTTCCCCAGTATGATAACAATATACACCACAGCAGAGATTCAGCACAGTTCAGTGATATGCATAACCCTCAAGACATTTCTGGGTTGAATTGATTTTTTTCCCCCATTTCTCTCAGAATACCTTGTTCAACAAGAGAGAAGCAACATGTTGCTATGGTTACTTGCTTAAGTAACATAATATAACCTCTGTGGTTGATTAAAAAGCATCAGACTTTTGTTCTTCAAAAGTATGTGTGTATTCTGGGATGCTGGGAACTGGGAGTGAATCCTCAATGGAAAACTGTATGGTGCCCTAAAAAGAGACCAGCATCTCTGTATGTTTATGGTAAACCAACAGATGTGTTCAGATGATTAAGGATTAAGGGAGTGTCACACATCAAGGAGTGTGTCCCAGTACTTTAAACATTTGGACTTTCTCCATGTTCTCTTGTACCATGTATAATACAGATTAAATGGAATGTTTGCCATTTCTCACAACAAATTATTTATCTGTCACTGTGATATAACACATAATAACTAGGCTACAAATATTTTATGGCATATATATGTGTCTTAAAGCACAAAAGGTTAAAAGTGGCTCATCCTGAATGGTTTTCTGTTCTCTCACATCTCAGTGTGTGTTAAAGAGGAACCAAATTAATGAAGGTTGTCAGGCAGAGGGGGAAGGGTCATGGGGATAAACACATTACACTGACCATTACTCACTTGTCAAGTCAGATCTCACTGTCTGTCACCTTGCAGGAAAACCTCAGTGGAATGTGCAGGGAGCCGCGAGCTAGACTCTGTGTCTGGGTGTGTGTGCTCAGTGTTTGGTCGTTCTGAAGTCATCACAGACAAATGCTGCAGTTTTTTTGGTTTGCTTTCAGTTAGGATTTGAATGAGGAAAGACTTTCAGTGATTTGGTTGTTCTGGGGAGATCTGTCTCATTGTGGACCTGCTGGGTGGAGAAATCTCTTGTTTGTCTCCTATGATAAAAAAGTTATATTAGCAAGTTATATTAGCAAGAAAAGCTTGGTGGCTGCTTGCAAACACAAAGATGCCAATGTTTTTAAAGTTTTTTTCTCACATAGTGAATAAATCTTAGACATTGTCAGGCCTTTAACATCAGACTGGCTTCTCATGAACTACATTCCCCACATTCCCCCTGTTCATTCCCTATCCCATGATTATTGATTGATTATCTTGTTTGTTTCTCCCTATATATTGGGTTTTCTCTCTGTATATCATTGCAAAGGCTAATTTGTCTAGACTTTCATTCTGAGCTGTATTCTTTGCTGAGTTCTTTTATGTATTTTTGCCTGTGTTGTTGTGACTTTTGCCTGCTTACTGGTTTTCTCTCTATGCTTACCCCATTTATGGTCTGTCTGTCTAAATTTATTGCTATCCTGTTACAAACCTATGACTGTTTTTTGACACAGTGTTTGGACTTATTGGATTTTACCTGTGAGTGATTCCATCTTCGACATCTGATAGACACACTGATACACATCCTCTCACCTCTCTTTTTCTCCCTTACTCTATCTGTACAAATTTTATTATATTAATCTCTAATCATAAAGTGGCATTATTACCATTTTAAGATATAAAAGATGGGTGGGCAAGATTAATTGGGCATGAATGAATGAAGTTACACTTATATAATGCCTTTCTGTAACGAATCTGCCAGGTAGGCAGCCCGAATAAGAAAGATAGACAGGCATGACAACACTCAAGGAATACTCACAAGGCAATGGGAATGACACTCATAAACCGAACAAAGCTCACAATGATCACAAATGACAAAACAACAGAGATCGCAAAACAACCGACCTACGACAAGGGAAACACAGGGACTATAAATGTACAATACTAACAAGACACAGGTGGGAACACTGAGGACAGGGGCATGACAGACAGAAGGGAAACTATGGAAACGGGAAAACAAGGAGGGGCTAGGGTATTTGTAAGATTTGTTCGTCTACATCTATGTATGGGTTTTCTTCTGTATCCGTGTTATAGTATGTGTATGTCGGTGTTCTCTGTACCACATTTGATCATGTTCTGCATGTGTTGTGCATGTGTATTTAAATGTTGCTTCTCGTTGCTTGTCTGTTGTTGTTAGCATGTGTTGTGTTTTAGCGCTGAAGCGCTGTTGCACGCTGCTTGGCGCCTGGCTCTTACCTTGACACAGAACAGGAAGTATATTCATGCAGTGTGTGTAAATTCAGACAAGAGACATCTGAGTGGTGTGACATGATAGGACACAGTGAAGGTCTGATATACCAAAATGTTTACATGACAACAAAATCAAACGAAACAGAAGGCATGGAATGAACATTTTCAATACAAGAGCTGCAAACAGTCATGGGTGTGAAACACTGATAAATGATGTGCAAGTGAACGAGAAGCATTTTATATTAGATTCAAATATTAAATGTACATTAATGAAATAATTAAATGAACCCCTGAAGAATGCAAAAAAAAAAATCTTATTGAATGAAAAAAAATGAAAAGCATAGAGGTGCTTGGAGAAGTAGAAGTAAAAAGTAGAAGTGAACTATCAAAGTGAACTGAAAAACCATGAAAGCTGGAATGTTAACACTGCACAACAATCAGACATGAGGAGGTGTTTGGGTCATTCCTACAATTCGGTGCCTTTTGCAACCCCAGTACTGATAACTATATTTATTTTTGTAAAAATGCAAGCAATATAAATTCTGTAAATCCTGTTAAAATAGTTTTTCACTTTTCAAATGTTAAACATAATGCAGTCTACCCTAAAATGTATTTTTATACCTTTAACACTGTTTTTATTTATCAGATGCTAGGGGTTTTCCCATATCCCTGGAGCTTTCTGTTTTTGTGATAGAAATATGAGGTATAATTGTGACGGGCAGTGTGAGCAACTAAAAAAGGAAGCGATCACGCCAAGTCTCAGGGAAAGAGGATGGTTTAATAGAAAGTGCGCAAACCAAATACCCGTGACATAGATCCAGATTAAGGAAATAATAACCAGCAGTCAACTGGTACAAAGACAAGACATATATAGACGAACAAACGGCCCTCAGGTGAGACGGATCACGGGTCCCGCCCACCTGAGGCACGAACATCACGTGACCAAAAACAGGACCGCTGCCGCTGTAACCGGGGGCGACCGGTAGGGGGCCCCCCCACAACGTGACAGACCCCCCCACCAAAGCCGCACTCCCCTCCAGATGTGCGGCTTACAGCGGCAGCACACAAAACACAACAAAGGGGCGGGAGGGTGGGGACAAGACAGGGACCCGTTCCCTGCCGTCCTGAGCTGAAACACAAAACACATAAAAGCTCCTCGTCACAGGATGCAGACCAGGCAGGGACCCGTTCCCTGCAGTCCTGGAGCTGAAAACATAAAAAGACAGACAGGTTAGCTCGCCTCCTGGGCGGGACCCTGGACCGACTGGGCCGTCAACAAGACGATAACCATGCCCCGGTCGGTCACAGGGCCCTTGCGCCCTAACCCGGCCTTAGGCCGCTTAAGCCCCACCGCTGAGTGCGGACCGGGAGCACATGGCCCAACAGACGTCACAGGTGTGGATTTGTGCAGGCCACCACACTGGGGTGCGGCCACGGCTTCCACCGACACCTCCCGAACCTACCTCCTCGCTCGGATCTGACCCCTGCCCTTTTCGCTAGGGGTCACCCCAGACTCCTGGGGAGTGAACCCCTCCCGGGGCCCCTCATCTCAAGGTGGACTCCTCCACCCAACCCAGGAGCGCCAGAGACCAGGGCCCTGGCAATGCGCATCAGGGACACGCTGGTCACCCCGAGCTCGAAGGAGAGGGTCTCCTCCTGGAGACCCCACTAGGTCCGGGAGTGCCGCAGTCCACCACCAGGAGCGACCTGCAACACATCACACACACACGCACACAGACAACACAACACAACACGCGCACTGCTCTGACCACTGACCCCCCTTTTACACAGGGGGGAAGGGACCCCTTCTTGGCATGAGGAGACACCCTGTCCTTACACCCTTACAAAAAAGGAAGCGATCACGCCAAGTCTCAGGGAAAGAGGATGGTTTAATAGAAAGTGCGCAAACCAAATACCCGTGACATAGATCCAGATTAAGGAAATAATAACCAGCAGTCAACTGGTACAAAGACAAGACATATATAGACGAACAAACGACCCTCAGGTGAGACGGATCACGGGTCCCGCCCACCTGAGGGACGAACATCACGTGACCAAAAACAGGACCGCTGCCACTGTAACCGGGGGCGACCGGTAGGGGGCCCCCCCACAACGTGACAATAATCTTTAGAATATTTCATTATTTTAATATTGTTTAAAAATATTGCTCAAGTCTTCCCTAAACTATATATTTTTTTCCTCAATGAGGTTTATTTTATCATCATTTTTAAGGGTTAATATCGCATGTCCCTCAAGTTACTGTCCACCCTGTTATGCCTAAGTATCTGTCTCTTTAAATGAAGAGCTTTTTGCACAAGTACATAATTTCCTAGAGCTCACATACATTTGTTTGAGGGAAACAACAGTGGAAGGTGAGTGCCTATCTCCTCATGTCAATGTCTGTTATTCCTCATTTTATCCCATCAGTCTGACATGGTCAACCACAACATGTCCACTCTGTTACAAGAAATATGAGAGCAAGCAGAAAGTTTTAATAATGTCATAATAATCATATAATTATTTATATTATTTATTTAATTAATAATAAAAATATACAATTCTTTGTCTAATTTCCCTTTTTTGACTGGTTTTGCTCACACTGGATAATGGCTAACTTTATTTTAGAATGTCCACCCTGTTATGGTCCACCCTGTTACCATCAATGACGTAACAGGGTGGCCATCATAGTGTATCTATGAAAATGCACATGTGTTTTATGTAGTTGTATTATTCAATTTAGTCAGAATATTGCTAGAAATATTGATTTTAAGAGTGCATCCCTTAAAAGAATGTCTGCTGAGAGACAGAAGCATTACAGGGAACGTTAGGATTCTGATCCTTTAAAGGAGATACACTATATTGTCAAAAGTATTCGCTCACCTATCCAAATAATCTAAATCAGGTGTTCCAATCACTTCCATGGCCACATGTGTATAAAATTAAGCTCCTAGGTGAATCATGCTTCTCCATCTGGCAATCTGATGGATGAGTCTGGGTTTGGCGGTTGCCAGGAGAACGATACTTGTCTGACTGCACTGTGCCAAGTGTAAAGTTTGGTGGAGGAGGGATTATGGTGAGGGGTTGTTTTTCAGGAGCTGGGCTTGGCCCCTTAGTTCCAATGAAAGTAACTCTGAATGCTTCAGCATACCAAGACATTTTGGACAATTCCATGCTCCCAACTTTGTGGCAACAGTTTGGAGCTGGCCCCTTCCTCTTCCAACATGACTATGCACCAGTGCACAAAGCAAGGTCCATAAAGACATGGATGCAGTGGCGGTTCTTGGGGTGGGGCCACAGGGACATTGGCCCCATCTGAAATCTGATTGGCCCCCTGAAGTGCCCCTGCCCTGTCACTCATCTGTCCTTTGCCAGAGAGCGATGATCATCAGATTATAGGTGGATGCAATTCCATACCCAAACACTAGTGGCACCAAATCAGAATGTCCTGCGTGAATAAAGCTTACAGAAGAAGATTTTCACAATCCCACGGAGAAAGTTTTTCTATCCACAACCGGTGGCACTTTTGAGGAGTTGGTTGGTAAGTCATAAATCCATGTTTACTCACAGCTGTCACGTAGCGTAAGTCTGATTAACATTAAATTAATGTTAATCAAATCAAATATATTTGTATAGCGCTTTTCACAAAAGTCTTTAAATTTCAGTGAATTATGCACTCATTCACTTACTGTTGCTGAAAGCCATGAAAGTTAAAAGTTGAGGGATATTAACAATTGACTGTGTGCTATTGTGTGCAAGGATGTTGGACAAATACTTGGCCCCTCTATGAATATTGTGGCCCCGTGATTGCCCCTTACTCAGAAAAATCCTAGATCCGCCACTGCATGGATGACAGAATCTGGTGTGAATGAACTTGAGTGGCCTGCACAGACTGACCTCAACCCGATAGAACACCTTTGGGATGAATTAGAGCAGAGACTGAGAGCCAGGCCTTCTCATCCAACATCAGTATGTGACCTCACAAATGTGCTTCTGAAAGAATGGTCAAAAATCCCCATAATCACACTCCTAAACCTTGTGGACAGCCTTCCCAGAAGAGTTGAAGCTGTTCTAGCTACAAAGGATGGACTAACGTCATATTGAACCCTATGGATTAGGAATGGGCTGTCACTTAAGCTCATATGTGAGTCAAGGAAGGTGAGCGAATACTTTTGGTAATATAGTATAAATGGTGGAGAGATAGGCAGACAAGCAGGAAGAAGACAATAGCTGAAGTCAATGTCACAGTAAATGCAAGAACCACAATGGATATAATAAATACTTCTGGCTGAGTCCACAAAATAATATCAGCTGGAATAATGATGACCAGGTATTCTGCCTAATGCAAGAGCCACAGCCTCTGAACAAATGGTTATTCTAACTTGAAATCACATGGAAGTATGTAAAAGACCTCTTAGGCAACAAAAATATTAGATTTTTCCCATATCATATAGGCTGTATTTAATTGCAGATTTTTTCATGATGAAGGCACAATACATTGTTCATGTAGTACCATGTACTGGACCATTTATTATTATTGTATTTTTTAACCAGTATAGGCAAAGTTAATCTTATTGGCAAAGTTTATGTGATAATTTTTTTTTTTTACTTTTAATCTCGTAATTTATTACCTTTTATTTGTCCACCTTATGTCCACCCTGTTACGGCTATGTCCACCCTGTTATATGTGAGTTTTCTGTCTATAACTTAATTAAGATAGTACAAATAATGAATTTGTAATAAATTAAATTGCATTAAATTAAATTTGCATTAAAGCAGGCCACATCATCCTTAAAAATAATAAAAATATTTATAGGATTAATTTTTATCTAAAATAAAAAAAAAAATGGAAATCAAATGCTGGTGAGAATTCAGACACACAACTCTGAAATTTTTAAAAATAAAGAATAAATGAAACACTCACTTCAAAGTTGAAAAGGGACATGTTAGCTCTCAGTTAATGTCTGTTTTGCACATTATTTTAAACCATAAGTCTTTCAAAAAGTTATGCATATGTCCATAACAGGGTGGACATCCTGGGTCAGAGATTTCATTAAAGTGTTTAAAAAAATGCTACAGATTATATGCCTGAGCTTGACCAAAATTAGTTTTTAATAGATTAATATGTCCCTTTCATAATGAAACATGAAAAACAAATAAAGACAATGTTTAATATTCAAAAAGTTTTGAGGTCCAAATGGCACCGTATCCCAGTAATGACCCATTTATAGAACAGTCAAGAACTTTGAGAAGAGTGGGTGTCACACCACACACTCTACAATGATTCTGCCATCCAGTTCATTTTGTCATTTCAAACCACAGTGAAGGCTAAAATAAATTGCTAAAAGGAGGAATTTCTTCAGTAAAATTTTCATTGTGCTGAGTTAAAATGGAAGAAAGATAGAAAACACCTAGGTGAATCCTGTCAAAATGATTATATGTAAAAAGAAAAAAGTTTTTGGTTTAGTTTTAATTGCATATGTGGTAAAGAACTACAATTCCCTGCATTCATATGTAACTTAAAGAACTTTCGGTTCTATTGTTATCTAGCTTCAGTGCGCTTCCTGCCTCAGTTGTGTAAATTGAGTTTTAGCACCCACTACTGTTAGTAGTGAACTGCAATTACGCTACGTTTGATCAGTCTGAGCATAGTTAGTTGCCAGGTTCGCGGTTTTCACGCCAAATTGGGCTTGTTTGAAAATCCAGCCGCAGGTAAAAATTCTGGGGTCGTGGAGTGCGGTTTTTTGGGCTACTTTTGAGTTGGGCTACCACGGGAATTTCAAGTCAACACAAAGAATCGATCGCGATATAATACTTAATTTGTCTCCATTTTACAGTCGCCTACAGAGCGTTTGTTGCTTCGACAATCCAGGGCTAGCCCTTTTTCAACTGCAGCAAAGCTACATAAAAACCAGAAGAAGCTGTATCTACGGCATTAAACAGAAAACAACAAAACAATTGTGTTCCATTTGCCAAGGCCCATTGCTTACAGAAAGGATGGACAGTGGAAAAGTGGCAGAAGGTTGATTTTTTTTTTTTTTTTGATGAATCATCCATTGAACTGCATCCTAATCACTGCAAGTACTGCAGAAGACCAGTTGGAACCTGCATGTACCCAAGATTCACCCAGAAACAGGCAAGTTTGGTGGAGAGAAGTTTGGGGTTACATTCAGTATGGGGGGTGTCCGAGAGCTCTGCAAAGTGGATGGCAACATCAATAGCCTGATGTATCAAGACATTCTTGCTGCCCATTACATTCCAAACTACAAGAGAGGCCAGATTCTGTAGCAGGATGGTGCTCCTTCTCATACTTTAGCCTCCACATTCAAGTTCCTGAAAGCAAAGAAGATCAAAGAGGTCCAGGATTGGGCAGCCCAATCACCAGACATGAACATTAGTGAGCAAGTCTGGGGGAAGATGAAGGAGGAGGCTTGGAAGATGAAACCAAAAAATCTCGATGAACTCTAGGAGTCCTGCAAGACTGCTTTCTTTGCCATTCCAGATGACTTCATTAAGAAGCTATTTGAGTCATTGCCAAGACATATGAATACAGTCCTCCAAGCTCATGGAAGTCATACACTATATAAATAATTTTTTCCAAAGCACCATGACTTTGTTTTAATGTTTTTGTACCATGTTTGTGTATTCAAAATAAAGTACATGAATAATTAACTATTTTTGTAAACTACAAGACTTATGTCTAAGCAAAGTCTGGTTTTTCTGTTCTAATTATATGATCAAACTCAATGACTGATACAAAACTGACAAAAAATGAGTGCAGGTACTGTGACACAAGTACGGCTGCTCCGTTGAAGCGTTTTAATTAACGGCACATTAAGGACAAAATAGGTAAGTATTTTCATACTTTCCATCATTAATGTAATTTGATTTAACAATGACAATTCACGGATGTAGTTTGTATTGTAAGCCAATTGTATGGTGGTCATAGTGCATGTTATACATCAATATACTATAAACATAAATCTTGTTTTAATGTCAAGTAAATGGACAATTAGCCATGGCTAGACTGAGGCCTGCCATGGAGCTTCAAACCCTCAGGTCCCACCATCTCAGATGGCCAAAGATAACACTAGGCCCCATAATACATACAGTGTGAGCCCTTAAAATCTGTCCAATCAGATCCCTCAGGCCTCTTGTTGAATAAAGTGTAAACAGAAAGGCTGTGCCACAAGGAGAAGCAGTGGGGGAGGGGTCCCTAAAGATCTCATACACCTCAGGATGGTAGTATTGAACCAGCCCTGCAATTAGCATTTCTTTTTCAATTTAATTAATACATTTGCATTCGTAAGTTTGCATTTCTGCCATTTCAGTGAAGAAAATGTAAGTATGTTAAACATGCACTTAATTAAGATTTACTGCCCACAATCACCCTGAACATTTTCTGCTTTCATATGTTAATTGCACGTGTGCATCTTGTATATGGCCAAATAATGAACGTGAAAAAAACAGAATTGGTAATGTTATTTCATGTGAAACATTGCAACTTTATTTGGTGCTGGTAGTCACTGACAATGGTCAGTATCACATTTTTGAGTTTTCATTTATTCTCATATCCACTTTGGATGCGTGCAAAATAATTAAGTCATGTTTTGTAAGTCATTCCCGTCTATATTTCATGTTCGGACTGCCTACCTGTTATGACCCCTGCCCGTTATTTCGACTCTGCCTTTGGAATTCCATTCAATAAATCTCGCTCTCCTCAGCGTTGGTGTCTGCCTCCCTGCTCTGCGTCATGCAGAACGTTACAGAAGAAAGTCAACTTGTGCATGTCTACTCATCTCACCATTTTACAAGACGTGAAAAGAGTGCCCTGATGTAGCAGAGACATTGAGCCTTCAGGGACCCATCCTATGACATCAGCAGCATGAGCTGGTAAATCAGAGGAGGAAGATCCAGTACTTCCGGGCCTGTGTGTAAAGAATGTCCACCTGCATGGAGTCATTAGTAGCCCGTCATGCCGGCACCAAGTCATTCTGAGCCTTCTGTGCCTTCAGCAGTGCTGTCATACCACACCGTGATTCTGGAAGCGTAATAAAGAGTATCTGAAGGGCATAGATGCCTTTGTTGTGCAGTACTTTACATTGCAGCTTCTCCACATGAAGTGGTCAACCGGGCAATCCTGTATGACCATCTACTGAAGGAGAAGCATTTTCATCTCAGTTCCCCTGCCCAATTACAAATCTAGCTGGTGCCAGCACAAGAAGCCCTTATACCAGGGATGTCAAAGTCAAACACACAGAGGGCCAAAAAACCAAATTTGCTACAAGCAGAGGGCCAGACTGGTTCAATGTTTATTAAAACATATTGAAATGATTGCACATAGCCTATTGAACCAAGACCTAACACAGTCTATATTATTTAATGCTTAAAAGAATAAAGCAATATTTTCGTATGGATCTGTCAGTAATTTCAAGTGAAAACATTTTTCAACAAGCAAATGTAACGTGGTGGGTGTCGGGGTCGGACACATTTGCGGTGAAGAGTGGACTGCTACCTTAGCGGAGCTAGTCTCCTTTAAAGAAACCGCGCCCACACGGAGAGTGCGCGACTTACGAGGCATACCAAACTAAACTGGAACACTAACGAATGAATACAATGAACCACAGCGACTATGAAAGGAAAATACATTTATGTAAAATAAAAATTCTGAAATAATACAAGGTACAGAGAAACACAGCAGAGACTAAAGTAAACAAGATATACAAAACCACAACGACCAAATACGCCAGACCACTAATACTTACACACGGGGGAAAACCATCGGGAACTAGAATCAAAAACACAGAAGCTTAGACTAAGAAGACACAAACGCCAAGACAGACAGAGTTAGACAACGTAACAGATCACAAAGCAAACACCAGGAATAAACTAAGAATGAACAGGGAATGCACTACTAGGAGTAACTAAAGCTAAAACATACAACGGACAAGGAGACTAAACTAACCAAATGCAAATACTTACAAGGCTTTTACACACAAAACTAGGGCTAACAATTAGAGTAACAAGACCTAAACCACCAGGTCACAAACACACACAATAACCCACAATAAGAACACAGAAAACCAGGAACTAAATACCAGAACAATAATGAAACAAACAAGAAACAGGTGAGAAGGCAAATAAAGGCAGGATTAATACAAAGGTATGGCAGACAGGGGGAGGGCGGAGCCAAGCGTGACAGCAAACAGATAAAAACAAACTTCCTTCAAAGAAAACATGTCCTGTACATTAAATGAATAAAGTAATAAAGGTTTGAAAAGTGCTGGAATTTAGGCTAAAGTACTTGAAAATGCTTGAAATTGTAACTACTTCGTTTCACAACAAAAATTGCCCTGAATGACAGTTCTCTTGTATTACGTTAACAAATACGAGCCTCTTGTAATTCCAGGACGAAACATGAGAGAATGTGAAGAAGTTAAGATTGGCGTTTTGAAAATAAACGATTAAGTAATGTGAATAAAAAGCCAATTATTTCGAATCATTTCGAATATATGTATAAATATTTAACATAATTAAGTTTAACGTGCTGGGAAATATAGAAATGGACCTTGAAAGTGATGTACAAGTGCTTTAATTCCACCTTGTAAAGGTGTATGAACCCGGCAAACATGACTTTGTTCATTGCGCTGAGGAGCGGCGCACGCAAAGTTACAAAATTCGAGAGGTGCACGACTTCGCGAATCGACAGCGCGCGAGGCCCTCGCGCACAGGCGGAGCCACAGTGATTACGTCATTTTTACCGTGCGGACCCTCGCCGCTTGTGCGCGCTACAGTGACTTCGCAGGCTACCGTTGCATTGTGGGGAATGTAGTGTTTGTGCGTGCAAAACGGCTGTGGCCTGCGGGCCGGTTCTAATAGTAATTGAATATCATCCAGGGGGCCATAGATAATCAATTTGACTTTGACACATGTGCCTTATACCCATCAAGGCCCAGCCACCCACCTACTGGGTAACACACACCTCAGCCCCGAGGAAAGAGAGGAGCACCCAACAGCGCCTGTGCATGAACTGTGGGGGGGTGGATCATGTCTATCTGTATCTGCCCACAGCATATGACTCCAGTCATATGACTCCAGTTGCATGGCAAAAAGTGTTAGATTAATACTCATTCACCAACCTTATGCATTAGACCATTTTGCACTAAGTCCTACGTTCAGTGCTAGTGGACTCTGGAATGGCAGC
The DNA here is from genome assembly GCF_052324685.1 of Brachyhypopomus gauderio. Classification (NCBI taxonomy): domain Eukaryota; kingdom Metazoa; phylum Chordata; class Actinopteri; order Gymnotiformes; family Hypopomidae; genus Brachyhypopomus; species Brachyhypopomus gauderio. Next base: position 8,900,439 of record NC_135214.1, read on the forward strand.
CTCTATAATGACCCTGCAGCTGCCTAAGGCTCACCACTGTCACTCTCCTTGGCTGTGTGAACACTTTATAGTCATCTACACATCATCTTCCATGCTAGTGCATTACACTATGAACACTTATCACTTATCATACTTGATCAGCTCTCAAGAGGAGAACATGGTGTCATGGAGCAAAACCCATGGTGTAGAAGTTTGCCAACTTTTAAGCAGATTTCTTTGCTTGTTCAGATTTTGTCTGCTTGTCTGCAACCACTCACTGATGGGCATACTTGCCTGGTCTATGAAGGCTAAAAGAGACTCCATTGTCTTGAAAACTGCATTCACTACTGCCCTCCAAACTGCCCTCCATATTGCTTGTAAGGGCTTTTGGTTATGATATTTAACCATCCTATCTGCTTGCCTAAAACCAAGGACATGAGTAAAAACATATAATTATCTGACTACAAAATATATTTGCTAAACTCTATTCTAAAATAGCTCAGTGTAGGTTAAAAGATATACCTAGGGGTTGGCCTAATAAACATGTGTAGCAAATAGGATACTTTATATCGAATTGGTGTTAGAATACTTTTACCCAGGGCCGGCGCCACGGGGGGGCCAAAGGGGGCGTCACCCCCTCAGGCGAGGTGTTCAACGTAAATAATAAGACCATTTATTTTATTACAATCGCTGCACGGCGCCCCCTCGCCCGCTCGACAATCGTCACACGCCGCCACCCAAGCGCTCAACAACTTACGTTCGCCACCCCCCCTCCCCGCTCAACAATTTACGTTCGCCACCCCCCCCCCCCCCCCCCCCACTCAACAACTTACGTTCGCCACCTCGAAATTTTCTGACGCCCCCTCACTGTATATGTCCTGTATATGTAAAAGCCGGCACTGCTTTTACCTTTATTTGATACTTATTATGAGTTCATCTGGCCCACTATAGCTACAACCAAGGGAGATCATGGTTGCACAATGGACCAGATTTATTTAACAACCAACAAAATATTAAACAATAGAACAACTATTCTAAATTAAAGTAGCACAAGATAATATACACAATGGAAACAGAGTTATACAAACCTGTGCAGGGTGCCTCACCATGCATGAAAGAGAAGAGCCCCAAGAACAAGAGAAAAAAAAAACAATGCAGAGGAAGATGATGAAGAAAAACAGGACAAGATCAATGGAAAATAAACACAGCATAAAAAGAGAAGAAGAGAATCTATTCCAAAATCCAAGGTTAACCAGTGGGAATCAGGTTGATGACAAGAGGACATTTGCATTCTGTCCTATTCCTATTTTATCTGCCACATAGGCTGTAGCATGTCCCATGTCAATCCTCATCTGCCTGTTCTTGGGCTTCCAACCTCTGCTATATCCATGGAATACTCCCTTGTCAGGTCTGCCAGTAGACCAGTCCAGGTTTGAAAACAGTATGGGTATGGGAGAATGGGAGAGGACTCACTGCCTGCTCAGGTCAGCCTTTGCATCCTTCAAGATGAAAGTCGATTGATGACAGAATCCCACAGAATCCCACCCACTGTGCCACTGTGCACCAATAGACCAATAGACCCCGTTCCAGTTGTATTGGTCCTTGTTCCATCAAATATGTCACGTCAACTTACCTGTAGGTAGCCACGGTCATTCCTCCATCTACATCTCCATGATGTCCCTTGAACATCTGCCTTGTAGAACCTGCTGATGGGTACAACACACTTTTGGACTTCAGTCAAGTTAGGGGAGCACACCAATACCTTGTTGACTGGAAGGACCCACGGAGAGGACCTGGTTGTCAGCCAGCCAGATCCTGGATCTGGACTTCATTTTATTGGTCTATTGCACCAGTCCCACTGCCCCAAATTTGCCTTAACCACACACACACACACACACACACACACACACACACACACACACACACACACACACACACACACACACACACACACACACACACACACACACACACACACACTCGTTTCCAGTCTTGTCCAGTCAGTTTAATCCTTTAGATCCTTTCCCACAGTGCTATGCATTAGCCTGCTTCTCTGTCAGACTGTTAATTTACTCTTCAGTTTGTCTTTTGATTTATTGCTGATAAACAGTAGAGTTGTTCATCTTAATGGGCTTGTTAAAATTATTTCAGTATGGCTGTTTGAAAGTAAAGGTCTTGTTAGCCTCGACTGGGGGTGTGAGGGGTGGGGGTTGGTGCTATTGTTAAAAGAAAGAACAAATTTATGGGCTAAAATATTTAAAGATTATGTACTTTGGTAGAAGAAGAAAGGATAGAATATAGCTAGTTTTGATATAATAGAGGTCCAGTAGAGGTCTGCACTCCCGCGGTAATCCCGCAGGACCCGCCAGAATATCTTGCGGCGCGGGACAGAATTTAATTGTTATTGGCGGGAGCGGGAGTTTAATTAGTCCAGACGATGCGGGAGCGGGACCACATATACATGTAGAAAAATCCTGCAAATTAATAAATAGTCTAGAAAATTATAATAATAACAACGCAATGATTTCCATGCATAAGGAACAGAACGAAAACAACTAATCATTCAGTATGTATGCCATGGGTTAAAGCAAGAAATTTCCTAGCAAAAAGACATTGCCAGCAATTACTGACAATGTGGTGTAGTTGGGTCAAGGCCTCTTTTGCCTAATTCTACACAATAAACACATTTATAAAATATATTTATCTATACAGCCTGTGTAAGGAGAGAAGAGAAAATCTATGAAGTGACAAAATGCAACACCTGAGCAATAAATGTACATAAATGTTTATATAATGGAGTTATTTGGGGGTCCTCTTCCAGAAAATTATTTAAAGATCAAGTCAAATTTAGTGAATCCTGGTGAGTTTTAAAATGTATGAAGCTCTCTTGTTTTTATCAGAATTCAACGAATTCAAAATATTGGCTAAGCAACTGATCATGTGAACATGAAGTGTGCATCATTTTGTCATTTTGATACCGAAATGGCAGAAAGTGTAGACGGTCAACCACATTCAGCGGTGGAAAATGCTATCAAAAGAGGCGAATACACCACAAATAAGCCAACTACAGGCAAGTCGGACGTATGGAAGTTGTTTTCCATTGTAATGAATGGAGATGGAAATCGTCTCCCATTTGCTTGTTGCGACAGATGTAAGAAAGTGTTGGTGTACGATAGCCACAAATCAGGTTTGAAGCGACACTCGTGCACAGTTCTGAAGGGGCAGACAAAACTGTCATTCTCCAGTACCACAAAAGTGACAAATGATTTAAAGAAGTTAACAACAGAAAGATGTGTCAATTTGTCTGTAAGGACATACGGCCATTTGACACAGTCAAATGCGCTCTGGTCAGGGCTTTTCCAAATTTGCACAGCATTTGGTGGACACTGCAGCGAAGATTGGCAAATTTGATGTCAACGATATGTTGCCCCATCCCACAACCATTTCAAGACACACTAAAACTAAAAATATCTTTGGTAGACATAATGACGGAGACCATCAGCAAATACGGGTGCGCTGTCACAACAGATATTTGGACAGAAAACTACAGAAAGACATCTGTCCTTTCAGCCACTATCCATTACATAGACGATAGCTATTATTTTGTGTCAAGGGTGTTGTTTGCAATTCCATTTGAGCCAGGAACCAGCAAGATGGGGGACAACATTCGATCTTTGTTGGTCCAAAACCTCAGTGGTTTTGGTATTGACTGCACATGCACCAAAATGGTCAATAAGATCGTCTTTGTAACTGATAGAGGGGCCAATATGGTTTCTAGTTTGCGTGGCTTCACAAGAATCAACTGCAGTGCACATATACTCAATGTAATTCTGTCAAGTGCCTTTGCCACTGCCGTGATGGAAAATTCGTGCGAAGTCTCTCAGCTTATAACAGACGTTAAAAAGTTGGTGACATACTTCAAGCATTCCGGACAACAAGGCAAGCTGACAAAATCTCTTAAACAGGCAGTGGAGACCCGGTGGAATTCAGTTTTTGATATGACAGATTCTGTCTTGCAACAGTTTGAAGACATTTCAACAATACTGCTGGACAATAATCAATATGACAAGATCGGGTGCATCAACAAAAACATTCTGACAGTGGTTGTATCCTTTTTTGAAGCCTTTCAAAGATGCAACAAACGATTTTGAATCAGAAAGCTCAGCACTAAGTGGATCTCTAGTGCTTCCATGGTCTGTTAGACTAATGACGCACTGCACCGATGCAGTGGCTATACCTGCACTGACTGAAGTTGCTTCTGTGTGTTTGCGACGTCTGAAAGAACTTATGTCAACTGACAATTCAGCACCAAATGCTGTTCACAAGATCTACAGAGTGGCAACATTTCTCACTCCCAAACTCCGATACCTAAAGATGCTATATGATAACGCACAAATAGATGTCATGGATGCAGTGAAAGAGCTGATAGTGAACCTGAAGTTTGATGCCAAAAATGACGAACCTGAGCCTCCAACAAAGTGACCACATTTCTGTGATTTTGAGGAATGGGAGGACCAGGGTTCCATAGTAAAGGATGGAAGAACAATTTCAGAATCAGAGATAAGTGATTACTTAAGAGTAAAATTGGACCCAACTGAGACATCAGAATCACACCATGTTCTTCAGTGGTGGAAAAGTCACAGGCAAGAGTTTTCATCACTTAGTAAACTTGCCCGTCATATACTCTGCATCGGAACGAGCCTTCAGTGTTTGTGGGCAAATTCTTGAAGAGAGACGCAGCATGCTAAAGCCCTCTACAGTGAGCAACATCCTTTTCCTTCATTGGAATCTGAAGTAGGCTAGTGTAGCCTCAATGTTTGTTTTAGTTCCAAAATTTCCTTAATGAAAAAGGTCTCACAGCATCCAGAATTTATTTGGTGATATTTCATTTATAGCCTACGCTACTTTTTGTTTAATTCTCCCATACTTACTGCCTTTTTCAATAATTATTTGTTAAATTATGCTGTATCATTTCTAGAATAGACTGCACTTTAATTAGAATTTTTCTATACAGCAAAGTGATATTGAGGCTGTTAACATTTTCCTTCGCAGCCTGGCACAGTATACCAGAAATGTATATTTCAATTCTTGTTTTGAGTTTAATAAAAAATAAATAAAGACTGTGCTTAACAATATTTTTTTTACCATAGAATTGTTTTTTATTATGAATTTGAAACATTTGAATTTCACATATTCCAGCTTTGACATAACCCATCCATTACATCTACTATACTGGTACATATTTTAAATCAATCATAGGCTTAAATCAATGCTTAAACTTTGATCAATGCATTCATCACTGACAATAACTCAAAAGAACGAACTTCATGAGCTTCATCACTCAAGGAGCGCTGCAAACAAAAAAATGAAGCAGTTTCAAGTTAATAGTTAATACAAGGAACAAAAAAAAATCAAGATAGTACTAATAAATACCAAAGCAAAGCACCGACACACACCGATGGGACAATTTCAGCATCTCCAATTCACCTGACGGCATGTGTTTGGACGGTAAGAAGGCTTATTGCTCTTTTAATAAATACATAAGAAAATTTCAAGTACTACATTTAATTAATTCAATTCATATTAGAATTGCTGGCGGGGACGACAGAAATGTGTATGTGGCAGGCAGGTGCGGGATTAAAACAAGCGATTTTTTGGCCGGAGCAGGCGGGAGCGGGACTAAAACAAGCAGGAGCGGGATTAAAACAAGCAATTTTTTGGTGGGAGCGGGACTAAAACAAGGGGGAGCGGGCAGGACCGGGATTAAAAAAGCAGTCCCGCGCAGACCTCTACTCTCCAGTACCAATGGGTTCTATTACATGGGTGATTGACATGACATGTCAGGCTTTTTTTTGGTCCAAAGTGTCAAATATACTTAAATTATAGAAAAATATGTAAACAACTGTGGTGATATTGTTCAGAAAGTGGTCTTTTATATGAATTTACAGAGCATTCATGGGATTAACATTCCTTTTTCTCACAATTTTCAGCCAAACTAGAAAAAGCTCATATGGCGTGACTGTCCCAAGCACATTTCACAAAGTTAGATTTTGAATTAAAACAAGAAAATTAATTAATTTTTTGTTTACTCAATAATATATTGATAACCAAGATGTCTACTTTTGAGTCTGCTTGGCTAAAAGTTCAGGCATAACATTTTGAAGCCACCCTTAACTAAAACATTTTGTCCAAAAAATGGATGTCATATGGTGCGACGCCATATTCCTTTTTTTAAACGGGCAATTGTTTGGAGACCTTTGGGGAGTGGGGGTCCTCCTTCTTTCAGGAGATAGAACAAAGCCTCAGAGAGACCCTGAAAGTTACAAGGTGAATCATCACTCTTCATACCCATGTATATCCAGCAATCCTGCTTCAGTTCCCTTTTGGAACTCTTTGGAACACACTCTTTTGGTGTGACACATTTTACACAAAAATGCCCAAATTAAATTACTTTTCAGTCAGTATTACCTTTAAAACTATATTGTCACATTGTAGTTGGCATGGTTTTATGGTGTTAGTGTAAAGGCACATTGCTTAATGTCATGCTAAGTACATGAAACCTCATATGGTGTGACACATCATCACAAGGTGTGACAGGGTTTTCTTGTCACACCATGTGATCATTTTGTCACACTATATGATATGAACTGCATAAATACATAAATATTTTGATAATATATGATTACATTATTCACATTTAATATCTACACCAACTCAATTTGATGAATCCCTGCTATCCCATTTTCAAGCTGAATCCATGTTAAACTACATCATTTTGTCACTCAAATGTTTCCCTTTATTTATTTAGTTTGAGGCAGATTTCATTAGATAATGAGAGATGGCACACTTTTTAACAGATTTTAATGATACAATATCAGCTTGTTGTTTGGTCATCGTTTTACTTATTCTCATTTTAAAATTAATTTATGCATTAAATATAAAAAAGTTCAATTTGAAGTATATTGAAATATTATGAGTAAAAGTCTTGAGTGTTGATGAAGTAAATTAATACAAAAGGTAACATACTTGTGTCACATTGTGGGGGGGGGGGGCCCTGCTGGTCGCCCCCGTTTACAGCGGCAGATGTCCTGTTTTGGTCACGTGATCTTCGTCCCTCAGGGGGGCGGGACCCGTGATCCGTCCCACCTGAGGGTCGTTTGTTCGTCTATATATGTCTTGTCTTTGTACCAGTTGACTGCTGGTTATTATTTCCTTAATCTGGATCTATGTCACAGGTATTTGGTTTGCGCACTTTCTATTAAACCATCCTCTTTCCCTGAGACTTGTGATCGCTTCCTTTTTTTTAGTTGCTTACACTGCCCGTCACAGAATAACCAGCCACCTTCGGAAGCCGCCAGTCTCCCTTACTTTCTCCTTCGTTCGTGGTCATGTCTCGTGGTGTTTGTCTACGTGCTGTGTGTTTGTCGTGTATTGTCTGAGAGTGTGTTGAGTCTGTCCCCACTCGTCCCGCCGTGTTTAAATGTTGTTTGTGTAAGACCCGTACTTAACACAGCGGTGACTAGAGCTGGGGACCGGTAGACTCCGCTCTCACCCAGCGAAACTACCGGTGCCTCACATTGCGCACGTCCGTTGTTCATTATCATCTGTATGTGTGTGTGTGTGTGTGTATGTACGTTGTGTTGTGTTTTAATAACGACGCGGCCGTGAGCGAATGTGTGAGAGTGCCGTGGTGTGTGTGTTTCGCTGGTGGTGTTCGTGTGTGTAAGTAGACGGGTCCACCGATGTGTGCTGCGCGCTAGAACGCGTGAGACGCGAATCTCTCTGCTCCTTTCGCCTCGCTCACCCGATATCCCGTAGTGACGGGGGTGAGCGACTGCGAGCCAGAGGGACGCGACGCTGTGGGCATGGCGCGCAAGCCACTCGCGCATAGCTCTCTCTCTCCAAAGATCTACGGATCCCGTGGTGAAAACGATGAGAGAGAGAGCTGGAGTGGACGCGTCGTGCTCCGCAGAGCGCGCGCATCGGTGGGTCCTGTCCGTTTGTTTGTGTTCTGTCTTTGTTTTGTTTGCACTGGATGTGGCACGGAGGGCATCTCGGGTGCGTCAGTGTTATATGTTGTGTATGTGTTTTTGTTTTGTTATTCCCCGGAGGGGCCCCCCCTAAATATGTTTTTGGGGGGGAGCTATGGGGTTCCTGAGCCATAGCATGTGGCTCAGAAGGCGCTGCTCCGTTGGGAGACCTGTCCTGTTGGGAGGGACCCCTGAGCAGGTAGGAGCCCCTGTACCCCTTTAAGTAGGCAGAGGATGCCTGGGGTGCGAGAGGGTGTCTCCTCAGGCTAAGAAGGGGTCTCCTCCCCCCTGGGTAAAGGGGGTTTAACAGGCAGGGCAGTGCATGTTATATGTTGTGTGTCGTCTGTGTGCGTGTGTGTGTGATGTGTTGCAGGTCGCTCCTAGTGGTGGACTGCGGCACTCCCGGACCTAGTGGGGTCTCCAGGCGGAGACCCTCCCCTTCGAGCTCGGGGTGACCAGCATGTCCCTGAGGCGGTTTGCCAGGGCCCTGGTCTCTGGCGCTCCTGGGTTGGGTGGAGGAGTCCACCTAGCGAAAAGGGCAGGGGTCAGCTCCGAGCGAGGTGGTAGGTTTGGGAGGTGGTCGGTAGAAGCCGTGGCCGCACCCCGGTATGGCGGCCTGCACACATCCACACCTGTAACGTTCGTTGGGCCATGTGCTCCCGGTCCGCACTCAGTGGTGGGGCTTAAGCGGCCTAAGGCCGGTTTAGGGCGCGAGGGCCCTGTGACCGACCGGGGCGTGGTTATCGTCTTGTTGACGGCCCAGTCGGTACAGGGTCCCGCCCAGGAGGCGAGCTAACGTGTTTGTCCTTTTTATGTTTCATCTCCAGGACTGCAGGGAACGGGTCCCTGCCTGGTCTGCGTCCTGCGACGAGGAGCTTTTATGTGTTTTGTGTTTCAGCTCAGGACGGCAGGGAACGGGTCCCTGTCTTGTCCCTGCCCTCCCGCCCCTTTGTTGTGTTTTGTGTGCTGCCGCTGTAAGCCGCACATCCGGAGGGGAGTGCGGCTTTGGTGGGGGGGTCTGTCACGTTGTGGGGGGGCCCCCTGCCGGTCGCCCCCGTTTACAGCGGCAGATGTCCTGTTTTTGGGCACGTGATGTTCGTCCCTCAGGTGGGCGGGACCTGTGATCCGTCTCACCTGAGGGTTGTTTGTTCGTCTATATATGTCTTGTCTTTGTACCAGTTGACTGCTAGTTATTATTTCCTTCATTCGGAACAATGCACGGGTTTTTGGTTTGCACAGTTTCTATTAAACCATCCTATTTCCCTGAGACTTGGCGTGATCGCTTCCTTTTTCAAGTTGCTCACCCTGCCCGTCACAATTTGCACATGAAAAATTGTATACTTTTAAATAGTAATGATAAAGAATCAGGATAAATTGACTTACATTATTACATTATATGCCTTTTTAATTTAATTCACAATAATATTCATGTCACACCATATGACAAATTTAGTTACTAAGACGGTAAACTACTGAATAAATGTAAAATTCAGAGGACAATCTACAAGACACATATATATTTGGAAATATAATAGTTGATAGAATATAATCCAGTGACTTCCATGACTTACATTTGAGATTTTTTACTTTTTTTTAGCCAATTATGTCAAACCCCCATATATGAATTTCTATAAAATTCCCTTTTTGACACTGGTTTCCATACATAGTTATTTCTGCATAAACTTATAGAATCAACATATTAGTGTGAACTATATTATAAACTATACAGTACAGTTCGAGGACAGACTTTCAAGTAAAACCATGTTGGATTCTCTCAGTTTCTGCAGACTTGGTCTCTATTTGGCACTAAAGCATCCAAACTTCTGTTATGTAAGACCTGTATTTCTGAATAAATTCTACTATTTATGCTACTAAGTATGTTTTTCCCTTTGGAGATGAGGGGAAATATGATAATAACAAAATAACCTGAGGAGGTCTTTATCCCAATCTCATATTATACTGAATCCCCAGCACACATCACCAGCCTTGGATCAGCAAGCATATGTGGGAGTTTGTGTGTGTGTGTATGTGTGTGTGTGTGTGGATGTAGTATTTTGTTAAAAGACCCCCCTGCCCCAACGATCTTCCACCACCCTCCACTCCTAGCTGTCAAAGGTAACAAAGATGGGACATTTTGGGTCATCTACCCTTTCATTAACTTTAAAAACTCAGCACAAAGGATTCACAGTAAGACCATAATCCCTGGGGATCAGTACATTGTGATTTCATAGGCTGCCAATGTATTAAATTAACCCTTTTCTCAGATACTTCTTTGTGAGATTTGATGCATCTGATGCACATTTACAATTCCATTGCCAGCATTCTCTCATAAAATAAAGACTATGCAAGTAAAGAAAAGAGGAATTTAAAGTGATAAAGTGATATTTCCTATACTGTCACAGCCTTGACTGTTTCTGCTCCTTTCCTTTGTTCTCTCTCTCTCTCTCTCTCTCTCTCTCTCTCTCTCTCTCTCTCTCTCTCTCTCTCTCTCTCTCTCTCTCCTGCAGGGTGGAGTGGAGCTGGCAGGTGTTGGCTTTTACCTGATGTCTTCCTGTAATGAGCTGGGAGAAGGTGTTGGGCCCCTGCTGTGCTGGGAGCTAAGTTTGTCTGCTGCTCCTTTTTGGGGTTTCTGCTCTTGCACCTCCCTGTGCTAATTATGCTACATTTTTCTTACTTTCTTTTTTTATAAACATATTTGTGTAATCCACATGTGGCCTTGTCTTGGTGTTGAATGTCCTAAGTCAGGCATGCATAACATAGAAATCTCTGAAATCTCTAAGTAGAAATCTTACTACATTTACAGTAGAGGAAATGGTGGAGTCAGGTTACATGGGAACAACTATGTAGAGCTGAACACAAATGGACAGAACGGGTGTTTTCAAAGACAGATTCAGTAGATGGCACTTCTATTACAGTGGTCTTTCACTGTAGCATATTTTATGTGAGTTTGGATTGGTTTTTTAAAAAAATATCATTGTCTCATAGCACGTACAACGTATTCACTTAACCTCAGGCCACAAGCAATCTCACATGCAGCAACACTTCACACAGCAGATGATTTCTCACTATGTTGGAATTTTGAGGGTGGGGGTCAAAAATGAAAATGAAATGGGGGACATTTTGGCTTCTTGTAATATGCAAGATTTTACTTCAAATTTGCTGATAATGGCCATATACCAGAATCACCAGAGGATTCTGTTGGGCCACACTAGTTAGTATCACTGTCCATTTCATCAGCCATCTAGAAATGACACATTATTGTCCTAAAATTGTACATTCACTGAAACAGTGGTAATACAAATCCAGTGGAGCATATTTTCCACTTCACCGACCAAGGAAAAAGTGGGAGTGGAAAATGGCTGTTTACTTCATCCATATTTTATGCGTGATAGGCTTCCTGGTTAACACTCTGTCTCCATTTCCGCTAGCTGTTGTGCATTGCCAATTATTATGGTAATTATGGGGAAAAGATAAAAGGTGGATATCTTATGGGTTTTTTCTTATTCCATTTTTCCAGTATTTTTGGCTTCCGTTTCAGTCCAGCGGGACATGTATTGTGTCACTGAAAGGCATAGGCCTAATGGTGGAGGGAATACTGACAGAAAATATGGATCGGTATTTCAATTCAAGAAGACAGAATTATTTATTATCTGTATCACATTCCATGACCAACAAAGTCATTTTAATATAAATTAAATGTTTGTGAGAATGGGAAGAGCAGGCTCATCTTCAGAATGTCAGTAAATGTTAATTACAAGATCTCAAGAGCTACTTACACAGCACAAATCTCTAGGTAAACATGGTCATAGCAAGTCCAGGTGAATGATCAACCACAGCCTACTAACAGTCAGTGCCAGTTCATTAAGACACCTACACCTATACATATACAATCACATCTGTAGGGGGATCAGCTAGCTATTTGTAACTTCTACATATTTAGAAATTACCTAAAATAACCCTTACTACAGAAACTGATATATAGAGCTAGGGAGATTTGTGAAAGTGTTATTAATGTCAGGATCTTAATCAGAGCTCAAACTCCTTATCCTGGGAGCATAAAGTTGCTTACTTGAACATTTCGATAAAGGATAACATAGCCCTAGTAATATAGGACAATTCTTCATATCAAAATAGAAGCAAATTTTATCAAACTCTCATTAATATCTTTATTTCCCTAAATCTGTTTTAACTGTGTGTGCATACTGAATAAAATTGCTCATCTCCCCAGATCTCCAATTTTTCCCTTCAAGAGTAATCACGGTGCTTGAATATGTGCTATTTGCTAGTGAATAAACACGAATGAGCCGAACAGATGTGACAAGGTTCATCAATGCTTGTTAAAGTTCTCCAGCAAACCGCACTGCCCGTCCCGCCCTCACCAGCCTCTTCTCCTCCTTTCAGAAAGTTTTTAATGAGATGTCCTAATGAAGAATGAATCACTCATGCTACAAGCACTGATTTCAATTATTTTGGCTGAACATTTATTCAATACAGGAAAGTCAGCATGTTCTACACATATAGAAATTATACATTATTACTAAAAGGCTAACAAATGTCCTATACTTTTCTGCAATGTCGTATTTGATGCTGAAGAGCTTGAGCAACACTCAAGCTTCTCTATCCACTTGTTCATTCAAGGCAGTAGCATTCTGTGAGGCTTGTGTAAATTATTCATGCGGTTTTCAGTGCAGCTGGCTGTCTTGAAGAAGTATATGACAGTCTCTGCCATTTTTGTTCACCTGTGCCTGCTTCTGAGGGTACGTTTTTAAAAAAGAGGCTAAAAGACCAAGACAAATAATACGGTAACAAGCCAAGACTGAACAAAGATGTTGGCCTTCATTCACATGACACAACCTTATATAAAAAACATCTTTGTTTGTGAGATTATAATATTTAAATGTACTGCCCTATCTTGGATTCTTAACTAATAATGAACATTTTCAAAGTAAGGCAATCAATGAGCTTCTGAAAGTGAGTATTTAGCTAGCATATGAGAGAGAGCCACTATGGCCTTTCCAGGAGTTTCAGCTCTGTGATGTGACATGACTCATAAAAGCCTGTCGCAGATATAAGAAAAAGACAGAGAGTAACATGCTAACTACTGTTCAGATACAGCTCTGGAGAAGCAGATGTCATTTTAAGGCTTCAGAATAGCAATGGCAAATATTACATATTACAAAAATTACATATTACATAGAGCCTGTACTTACAAACATGTTTATTCTGCAGAAAGAAGTTCTTCAAGATACCTCATAAATCTTGTATTAAATGTTCTTTTGAAGACATGCACATAGATCCATTGATGTTGTACCCTGGCTAAGGGACAAAATGGGTTGTTTATGACTGGTGTGGTCTTTTGCTTTTCTCTGTGGCAAAAGAGTGAGACAGCAATGAATGACTTGACATTTGAAAGCAAGTTCGTGAACTATGATAATAGGGTCTGCTTCATGTGAACTATGATAATAAGGTCTGCTATTTGACAAAGCACTCCAGTCAAGTGCCTGTGGTGGGGAATGACAAAAAGGCACTTGAATAAGTGAAAAAAAATAAAGTGGTCTGATCATAGACTAGTGCTCAATAAAGTGGTCTGATCATAGACAAGCTCTGTGTGCTCAAATAAATGATCTTGTTGTCCTAAAGCATCCTTACATGTACCTCTGTATGAGGAAACAAATTATTGCCATCTGCTTATAAAAGGGCCCCACACTTCATAACAATGATCTATGTACCATCAGATATACCCTGACAGCTATTAAGACCATGTGACCTATACAAAGAGATGAAGGCACAACTCAACATAGTTTTTTTTTCTGGTGTGCAGATGATTTTAGCACTTTGGGCTCAGTGCTGCATCTCTCCTTCACACTGAAAGCAGATTTTATCTTAAATTAGTCTTAAATAACATTGAAAACTGTAGAAGCAGACATTATCTCAGTGGACACTTCTGCTGATTAATAAGTGATCTGCAACTACTATACTTTAAGAGCCAATTGAATTATTTACATATAGTATTGCATTTCCTGATCTGTGACCCATTATATATTAGGGTAGTATAATCTGAAACAATACATTTTTTGATATCTTGTCATGTTAGGCCAATCCTGGGATTCAGTGGATATCCCAGGACCCACAACCCAATGCTCCGCCTCTTGCACACTCCCTCGTTCACACAGTCGCCTACCTACACCTGACACCTCCTCTGCCACACACCTGTTCTTCATTTATCCTCTTCCTTAAAAACCCTGCAGTTCCTGGTGTTCATCCTTCATCATAGCTGGTTACGCAGGAGGTGGCTGGCCCAGGGTGGATCTTGGAAATGGCTTGTCTCTCCTCTTATCAGTATTTCTCAGGTAAGTGGGCAGCCATTTGGACAAAGAAAAGAGGGAAATTAGCTCTGTATAGGATCATATGCAGGACAGAGGAAATAGCTAAAAAGCCTAGCTAAAAAGGCAGAACCAGAAGGTAACACAGAAAATTCTCAGAGCTTGGGAACATTCTGAGACATTGGCATCCATCCACTACACCCTCAACAAACTTGAGTGATCACGTGCAGTGACAGGATGACAGCACCAGTGCCCCAGTTTACCATAAAACCCTTCGCCCATGAACCACTGGATCTGTAACCTTTATTTAAGGTTACAAGGCTGATAGGACTGGCCTGATATGATTGAATTTTCTAGTTCTACTCAAAACTCTGGCTGCGGCATTTTGAACTATTTGAAGTTTATTTAGATTCCTATTTGAGCATCCTGACAGTAATTAGTTACAGTAATCTAATCTGGAGCTAACAAAGGTGTGTACAAATCTTTCTGCCTCATGCTGTGTTAATGCATTTCTTAGCTTGGCAATCTTACGCAAATGTGGAAGGCTATCCAAGTAGTATTATCTATGTATTTATCAAATGATAGGTCAGAGTCAAGTATGATGCCGAGATTTTTGGGTACTGAGCCAGGTGTAATGGGGTAGTCTGCGAGATTTAGCATTAGATCTGGTATTTTATGTCATGCGACCTTTGGGCTCAGAAAGAGAACATCTTGTTTTGTCACCTTTAAGTGGAGGAAGTTTAGCAACATCCAGCATTTAGCATCTCTTACGCAGGCCTCAGTTTTTCCTAAACTGGGTTTGTCATCAGCTTGGCTGATATGTAAATTTGGGTGTCATCTGCATAGCAGTGATATCATGTTTGTTTATAACTATTCCCAATGGTAGCATGTATAATGTAAATAATAGTGGTCCTAAGATGGAGCCTTGCAGGCCATTTTTGTGTTTGGAGGAGATATTATTGAGTACAACTGATAGCAGTTTGTTAAGTAAGAATTAAACAACGAAAGGATTCAAGGAGACTTCATTGTCATTCACATCACATGTGGTACATGAGGTGGAACGAAATTTTGAACCCAGAGTCCCAGTTTTTACCCCAATAGCAGCAATATAATAAAAATAGAATAGAATTTTAAAAATAAATAAGATAAAAATAAAATGGAATAAGTAGAGTAAAAATAAATCTGTAACAAATAAATAAATCTGAGTACTGTTTGAAGAAAAAAAAGTGACCATGGGTAAAGTGTCCTTGTGTAAATTGCAGATTGTCAGAGAGACCAACTGAGTGCTGGTTCTCATTTAGTTTGTGAGTCTGACAGCTTCCGGGATGAAGCTGTTCCTCAGATGGGAAGTTCTGCACTTAATGCTCCGCAGCCTCCTGCCTGAGGGAAGCGGGACAAAAAGTGGGTGTCCTGGGTGTGTGGGGTCCTTCATGATGCAGGCGGCCCTCCTCCTGCATCTGGAGGTGTAGATGTCTGTGGTGGTGGGGAGGCTGACTTCAACAGTCCTCTGTGCAGCCTTCACCACCCTCTGCAGAGCTTTCCTGTCTGCAGCCGAGCAGCTTCCGTGCCACATGTTGATATTGGAGCACAGTACGCTCTCCACCACACATCTGTAGAAGGAGAGAACTGAGCTCCCGAGTCCAGCTCGTCTCAGCCGCCTGAGAAAATAAAGCCACTGATGAGCTTTCCTGACGAGACTGGAAGTGTTGTTGCTTCAGCTGAGGTTGTCACCCAGGTGCACACCAAAATACCTGTAGCTGTAGGAAACCACTTCCACAGCAGATCCTCCGACATGCAGAGAGGGGTGGGTGCAGGTATAAGCAGAATTGTTGGGCTACAGCTTTTTATGATGGGTTTGAAATGGGTCTATAACTAGATAGTAGTTGGATCAAGATTTGGTTTCTTGATCAGCGATTTAATGACCGCTAGTTTACAAGGTAATACTTCCTTGAGTAATTTTGAGGGAATTGAGTCTAATGTACAAGTAGTAGAATTTAATGAAGAAATTATTTTCTCATATTCTGGCTATGGGAGTGAATGAAAAGCTTCAAGCGTTTCTCCTAATGCAAAATTTTGCTCAATATCAACCAAAACATATGACACACCAGGGGCCTCATGTACGAACGGTGCGTACGTACAAAACATTGCGTACGCTATGTTTCAGCCAAACAGTCAGATGTACTAAATGTGATTTGAACGTGAGAAAGTGCCTACCCCCACGACACTTTCTCTTCAGGCGTATGCATGTTTCTAATGTGTTTTCGTCATTTAGCGACACTTAGAGGTGATGCATATCCTTTACGCACATACTGTAGTAGGCCCTTATTGTGTAAAATAAATTAACCAGACAATTAAACAGTAAATTTATCAAACTATTTCATTGCCTTGCTGAAATAATCATTCAACGTGTTTCCACTTAGCCTAGATTATATAAACATGCATGAAATGTTGTGCTGGAGTTCTTGGGAGATGGCAGCGTTGGCATTACTGGAAGATATTGCTAATGGTCATGACCTTGCTATATCGGATCACCTGCTAATTACATCACATATTGCACTACACACTGAACTCCACTCCACTAAATCTGTCACTTACTGTAGTCTTTCATCCATTGATTCAACTACATTTTTCTCTGCCCTGGAATCCACTAAATTTCCCCTCATCACTTCGATTCTATTGTTGCGCTCCAACTTCCTCCAATTAAATGCTCATAAGAGCGAGTATCGGTACTAAATCTGTGGTCCAGTCCCTTGCCAATACATCCCTCTCTGTTGATGATACCCATATTGACTCATCACCTACAGCCAGTAACCTCAGATTCTTGTTTGACCCATTTCTGTCGTTCGAACCACATATACGCTGACTTAGTAAATCTGCTTTTTTACAACTTTGCAATATCTCCCGCCTTTCTCCAAAATCTGCTGAGATCCTGGTGCATGCACTCATTACTTCAAAGTTAGATTACTGTAACTCCCTCCTCTATGGGCTTCCCTCTAAATCCCTTCGACCCCTTCAGTCCATTCAGAATGCTGCTGCTCGTGTTTTATCTCAAACCAGAAAATACGAGCACATAACACCAGTATTAGAACGTCTCCACTGCCTCCCTGTACACCTGTGTATCCAGTACAAACTCCTAGTGCTTACATTTAAAACACTAACTGGTGTGGCACCCTTATATCTGGCCAACCTCCTCCACCATTATGTCCCAACACGTAGACTGCGTTCTTCTGACACCGGTCTCCTTGTTGTCCCTAGATATAAGTTAAGCACTATGGGGTGTTGATCATTCAGTGTGTCTGCCCCAACACTTTGGAACTCTCTCCCGCCATCACTCCGTCTCTCTTCATCTCTCAATTCATTCAAAATATAACTAAAAACTAAAAATTTTCACCTAAACTCTTCATCCTAGACCAGTTTCAATTTATTTTGTCTGTTTGTATTGGTGTTGCCTGTTTTTGTATTGTTGTTTGTTAGTTTGCATATTTTTGTTTTCTACATATGGAGAGCGTCCTTGAGCACCTTGAAAGGCGCTATACAAATGGAACTTTATTATTATTATTATTATTATTAATGGCCGAATTCGCAGAGAGCGCGTTTTCCGTGACCATTATGATTTTTTGGCCCATGATGATGACTGGCTCATAAGCCGTTTCAGATTTCCAAGAGCTGTCCTCTTGGAACTCTGTGCTGAGTTGGGTCCAGTTTTGGAGAGAGAAATGGCGAGGAGTGGCGCATTGCCAGTTCCTTTACAGGTGCTGACAACGCTTGCCAAACAAACATTTTTTCCACGCCTCTACCTCATTCATGAGCGTCTCCACTTCACATTCGGTTAAGGTCCTCTTCTTTCCCCATTTAGACATGGTTTGTAATAGATCAGAGAGGAAACTCCTCCGGTGCAGGGCAAATTTAAATGAATTTGCATATTTATAGGGGGGCGTTTCACAGTAGGAGTCAGCCACTCTCTAGTGTGCGCTCAATTCCACATTGATTGGGATGTACAAAAGAAATGTGCGTGGATTCCGGCGTAAGCACGTTTTGATACATACATTTTTTTTTTGCTTACGCCAATTTTCAGTAAGAAATCTATGCAAGCCTTTCTACAAGAGGCCCCAGATGAATTAACTATAAAATGTTTTACATTTTGTCTAATATTCTCTATTTTATTATCAAAGAAATCCATAGACATTACTAGTTATGTTTCCTGGAATCTGAGGTTCAAGTTTAGAAATAGTACTAAAAAGAAATCTAGAATTGTTTTTATTTTTCTCAATCAATGAGGCTAAGTATGCTGAGCTTGCTTTAGTGAGTGCTTTTTTGTACTCAATAAGGCTATCCTTCCAGGTAGAGATCTGCACTCCCGTCAGAATATCTTGCGGCGCGGGACAGAATTTAATTGTTATTGGCGGAGTTTAATTAGTCCAGGCGATGCGGGAGCGGGACCACATATAGGCTACATGTAGACAAATCCAGCAAATTAATAAATAGTCTAGAAAATTATAATAACAACGCAATGATTTCCATGCATAAGGAACAGGACGAAAACAACTAATCATTCAGTAAGTAAGCAATAAACTAATTCAAAATATTGGCTAAGCAACTGATCACGTGAACATGAAGTGTGCGTCATTTTGATACTGAAATGACAGAGACTGTATACGGTCAGTTTCAGCTGTGGAAAATTCAATTAAAACAGGCGAATACACCACAATTAAGCCAACTACAGGAAAGTCTGATGTATGGAAGTAATATTCCATTGTAATTAATGGAGATGGAAATTGTCTACCATTTGCTTGTTGTGATAGATATCAGAAAGCAGGGGCGGACTGGCATACATTGCTACCGGGGATTTCCCCGGTGGGCCGATGGGTTAGTGGGCCGGTGGGCCGCCGGGCCACTGGCCGTCAGTGGTTTAACTCGGCCCGTGGAGGAGCCACTGCCGCGCACTGCGGCCCGTAGTCACGCTGCTGTTTAACGGTGTTATTACCTCCCCCGCTCCAGTCAGACTAACCTGCTCAGCGCGGCCGCGGACTGAGCCTGTAAACACATGAATGAGTTAGACCGGGCCGCGGACTGGGCCAGCTGGTGCGGGCTGACAGTATGCAGCGGAGATCAGAAAAAAACCAACTTGTCCCAGAAAATCCGGGCTGGACTACGAAAACATACAGCAGTTTAAATTGTAGATAACATGTTATTTTAAATGTACTGCTGTCGCCTCTGCAACGTCTAAGGCAAATTACCTTAACACGGTTAACACGGACGCGGTCTTCAAAAAAAAAGTGGCGGTCTTCAAGGCAGAGCACTGTGCACTGTTTTTTTAAAGCTATTGAAATTCTTGGATTAAAACCAGGGCTCTCAAGTCTCACGCATTGAGCGTGTGACACACGCATTTGACCGTCTTCACACGCTCACACGCCACACTTCCGATTTCACACGGCGAGAAAAAAAAATCTAGTTTATTTACCTCCGATCCATATCTATGTCGCCCTCCACTGGCGATCGATCGCGATATACAATTTTTTGGCCGGTGCGGGCGGGAGCAGGACTAAAACATGCAGGTGCGGGCGGGAGCAGGATTAAAACATGCAGGTGCGGGCGGGAGCAGGATTAAAACAAGCGATTTTTTGGCGGGAGCGGGATTAAAAAAGCAGTCCCGCGCAGACCTCTACTTCCAGGCACAGTGGAATACTTCCACCTTAGTCAATCATCATTTCTATACATGTTTATATATATGATTTTTTGGGAGGGTTCAATTCGGCTCTTGGAAGCAGAGGCGGTCTTTGCATAGAGGCGTGGCTAGGCAACTGCCTTGGGCCCCTCCCACTGCAACCCACTGTAGGGGCCCCCTGATTAAGCCAGGTTCACACGTTTTTGTGCCGTTCGCACTACATGACTAGTTGTGCTGTAATCGCGAGTCTTTCAGTTGTTGTGGCTTTCACACTACATGACTGATCGGCGACGCGGGCTCACGAATTACACGACTGGGGAATCGCCGACTCATCTGGCTGCCGTCCATAAACACGAGAACACGAAAACGAAACTCTCACGAGAACCAGCAACACCACGTAGAAGAAAAAAACAATGTACATGTACTCCACATTTTCGTTATTATTATTTTTTTACCGTTTAAACACTCCATAGTCCCAAGTTGCTAGAATTATTTCATCTCTCCGTTCCAGTGAATCAATTGCACTATTTCTCCAGTGCTGTCACTATAACTTAAACACAGTGTTGTAGTAAAGTTGTAAGAAAGGTGAGGATTTTGTGTGTTTGCTGGGTTACTGTTTTGAAAGCCTTCTTGAAAGTTTTTTACATTCTTCAGCAATATCTTCAGCGGTGCCGCGGTTCTCTCTCCGCGTTCCCATTGGCTGTAGCTAGACGCTGTTCCCATTGGCTGTAGCTAGACGCTGTTCCCATTGGCTGTAGCTAGACGCTGCTCCTGACTCTCAGTCGCCGACTGCTAGATATTAAACATGCTAGATATCTGCCGGTCGTCTGCGATGAGTCGGCGACGGCTCGGCGAGCGTCTTACAGCAGTTCACACTACACGACTGAACGAGCGCAGAGTGATCGCCGATTTGCCTCCGACCACAGTTTCTGTCAGCGATCTACAAAAAACAGTCGGCGACTGAAAAACCAGCTTAAAATCGTGTAGTGTGAACCTGAACTTATTTCTCGCATATTAATGTTGATGGGCCCCCTAGCTAAATTCGCCTAGAGCCCCCAAAAAGTCCGCCACTGCTTGGAAGGATGCACACACATACACACACACACACTCACTGGCCACCAGTGATGGCTTAGTTACCTTGAAAAAGTAATCCGATTACTGATTACTCCTTTTAAAAGTAACTTAGTTACTTTACTGATTACTTGATTTTAAAAGTAACTACGTTAGATTACAAGTTACTTTAGTAGTTGCATTCAGCAGCAAAATTTATTTTTCCAATACTCACTTTATTGGCAGAAACTGCTTAATCCAAAAATCCAGAGGAGGGAAACTTTATTGATAACTTTATTGATAAATTTCAAGCATTTTAAAGTAGGCTACATTAGTCAAAATTCCAGCACTTTTCAAACGTGGAACACAAAGCAACATTAAAATTCTTCAGGTAAATGTTCCTTCCCCTGTTTTTGAGGGGAGTTTCTTTATACTATCACATATTGCAGGGAGGACACTGCAAAAAATGACTTGTAAAACATGCTCGCGCTCTCACAGGTTCGAGTCGAGCACTACGGTCAGACGCAAATGTAGAACTGAGCCAAGAAGAAAGCAAAAATATATATTTTTACTAGGGAAAATAAAAATAGTAACGTGGATAAGTAACTTTAATCTGATTACTGGACTGGAAATAGTAGCGCGTTATATTACTCATTACCGAAAAAAGTGGTAAGATTAGGGTAACGTTACTGACATCACTGCTGGCCACTTTATTAAGTACGCCTTTCCAACTGCTCATTAACGCAAATGTTGAATCAGCCAATCACATGGCACCAACTCAATGTATTTAGGCATGTAGACATGGCCAAAAACAATCTGCAGTTTAAACCGGGCATCAGAATGGGAAAGAAAGCTGATTTAAGTGACTTTGAATGTGATATGGTTGTTGGTGCCAGACAGACTCGTCTGAGTATTTTAGAAACTGCTGTTCTGCTGGGATTTTCACGCACAACCATCCCTAGGGTTTACAGAGAATGGTCAGACAAAGAGAAAATGCCTTGTTGATGCCACAGGTCAGAAGAGAATTTCCAGACTGTTCAGGCTGATAGAACAGCAACAGTAACTCAAATAAGCAGTCATTACAACTGAGACATGCAGAAGAGCATCTCTGAATGCACAACACATTGAACCTTGAGGCGGATGGGCTACAGCAGCAGGAGACCACACCGGGTGCCACTAAGGCCATGATTCACACAGGCTCACCAAAATTGAACAATAAAAGATTGGGAAAACTGCCTGGTCTGATGAGTCACACTGCTGCAACATTCGGATGGTAGGGTCAGAATTTGGTGGCAACAACATGAAAACATGGATCCATCTTGCCTTGTATGGATCAGGCTGGTGGTGGTGGTGCAGTGGTGTGGGGGATATTTTGCTGGCACACTTTGGGCCTATTAGTACCAATTGAGCATCGTGTCAATGCCATAACCTGCCTGAGTATTGTTGCTGACCATGTCCAACCTTTTATAACCAGTGTACCCATCTTTTGATGGCAACTTCTAGTAGGATAACGCACCATGTCATAAGTGCAAATCATCTAAAACTGGTTTCTTGAACATGACAATCTCTGGCTATCCTCTTCCAGAGGACCATTTCCTCTGGGCCTACGCATTCCCACCCACCCACCCCCCACACATACACATACACACACACACAGTCCTTTTACATTTAGGATCCTGGGGGGCAGACATGTTACCCAGAGGTTGACGAGGTGGGCCTGCTACCATGGTCTCACCCGTCTCCTCACCACTGTCTGTCCCTCAGTGCGCCTTGGTGTTCCGGGGCCTGGCTTGGTGCTCCGGCGTGGGGGCGGTTGGCCCGCTCCCCTGGGTGGTTGTGGTCCGGGGCGGCTCGGGGGCTCCTCGGCGGGAAGGGGTCCCTGCCGGGTGGTGGGTGGTTTCCGGGGCGCGGCGTTGGGGCTTTGCTACCGACCCATGGCGGAGGGGGGGACGGCTCTGTTTCCTCTGGTTCCCCTGGACCTGCGCTCCTTGGCTGGGGGGGGAGGGGGCACTGTCCGGGGTCTCCCTCTCCCGCCTGCGGAGGCGGGCATGTGAGGGTCACTGGGATGTGTGGCCCTGGGACTCCACAGCTCCTCAGGGGGCCGTGGGCGGGTGGGATTCCCGGGACTTTCTCTGCCTACCTCTGGCCTCTGGGAGAATGTTGTCGCAGCTTTCTACCCTTGCTGGCAAGTACATTCTGTACATTTACGTATACTATGTTGCACTTACATAAACACACACTCACACACACATACATCACAGTCATTTGTGCTATATGTCTTGGGTACACTTTCTGCTCTTCTTTGCACTGGCCATTTGAGCTGGTTGTTTTTTTTTTTTCCCCTGCCCTTCTGTCTTTTCCCTTTCTCTCCCCCTCTTTTCTTGGTCCACATAACCCCAGTAATTATCACTTTGCATATTATCATCACTATATTATACAGAATTGTTATAATTGTCATTTGATCTGTACATAAAAACAGTGGTCCTCCAAAGAGGGGGGGGGGGGGGGGGGTGGGCCATTAAAAAATAAATAAATAAATAACATGACAATCTCCAATGGCCTCGAAAGTCTTCAGATCACATTTGGGATGTGGTGGAACGGGAGATTCACATCATGGATGTACATCCCACAAATCTGCAGCAACTGTGTGATGCTATCATATCAATACGGACCAGAATGTTTTCAGTACCTTGTTGAATCTATGCCACAAAGGATTAAAGCAGTTCTGAAAGAAAAAGGGGGTTCAACCCGATACTAACACGGTGTACCTAATAAAGTGGCCGGTGAGTGTACACAAACATTATCCAGAGGCACTGTGACTTTGATGTTAAAACTGTGACTTTTGATTTGTTTCTCACTTTTGCATCAATACTATAATTCCTGTTTCCTTTGTAACCACAACCTTCGGCAAGGTGTCTACTTATAGAACTACCCCTCTCCCTCACAAGAAAAACACAAAACTAATTAGGTTCTTGCTGGTTTCACCAGAGCACAGTGAAGGTGTTTAACGGGGAAAGAGAACTAAACGTGAGTGTAATGATAGAAAATTGGAAATGTCAACATGCTGTACTGTTGTACTCTTTCTGAAGGTCGGGCGCTGGTCAGGCATGTTGCAGATCCCAACGTGACATGGACCATGTCGAGACAGGTCTATGGGAACAAGCCACTGCCCTGTTAGGATGCTGACACTGTCTTTCATCAAACAGCAGCAATCAAATGGTCACCTATAGTTTCATGAGGTGGAGTAATTTCAGGTAAATGGTGATTAACGACACTTACAGCCTTTCAAACCCAGTGACACTTCTCATCTCTATTCATTGCTGTTCTTATTCACACACAGAACATGAGATGAGAAATGAATAGATTTCATTCAACTAAACACTTTGTATGTCTTTATTCTGTCTTGCATAGTTTTTTTCTTTTCTTTGGAACGGATAATTAAGTGTGCAGCAATTAATTGGAAACTGGGTAATTAACATGGAAATTACTTTATAGTGCTTGAGCTCTGGCTTATTACAGTCATCCCTACAGAGGCTGTCTTTTAACAGTGGCCTCAGATTACATTGCAAGAGCTGAAAAGCCATGGATAGATATGCTCTCTGTTCATTACCAAATATCCAAATGCAGGTTTCAGCACTGAATAAACCATCTTAAGCTCAAGCCATGGTCCATGGTATCATGAGTATTTTATAATCTGTAATCGCAGGACAAATTTCTAATAGGTGGAGCACATCTACTGGACCCTCTGATAACCAAAACAGTCTGAAAGAGAACCCAGAGGTCTTGTCATGTAAAATGTACAAGAAAATAAGAAAATATAAAGAAGTGATCTTCAGCAAAACATTTTTTATTACTTTTATTTATTCTATATTTAATTACACCAATTCTCCTTACAGACAAGCCTGATAAAAAGCCAGCAGGGTGGACAGCAAGACTGAAGGTCACACCGTAATCACCAGACACTGGGCAGCAGCACTGGTCTGGCCACAGTGGGAAGAGCTCTGCTCTCTCCACACAGCTCAGTGCAGTGAGATGCCATGGCTGTCACACCAGCCTTCAGCTTGATTGGTCGATGAGCAGGGAGGAGCTGAGTACTGGGAGATGCTCAGCTGGAGTCAGCCCTTGAGAGCTAGTATGACGCTGTAAATGTTACCAGCTCTGCAGATGTGGATGGTGGAGAATCCGACAGCGGTAAGGAGGCTGGTGTACTCTGAACCCTTACGCTCTCGACCTTCTGTCTGAACCAGCATGTTGAGGGAGTATAGCTGCACAGTCAGGGGACCGCTGTTATCCTCGGAGAGAAGGGCCTCAACCAGCAGCACGCCACCGCCTACACACATACAGACACACGCAAAAACACACAAAACAGCTGTCTTCCTCAGAGACAAGGGCCTCCACCTGCAACATCCCATCACACACACACCCACAAGAAGACAACCACACCAATGCAGAACAACATACACCACTCAGTCACTCACACACACACACACAAAACTCTGTATTGCTCTCTACTGTGATCCAGTACACTCAGCCCAACTTATAAACTGCCAAATAAACCTGCCTGTAACACAGTCAAAGGGCACAACACTGTCACTACTGTACATTCAGAAACACCGACATCTAATTGGCCTATTGTGACTTTTAATTAGTTTCTCTGATCTAATCAGTCTGGTGATACATCACAGCCAGATTAATCGGAGGATTCATAAATTCACAGCTACTGTAATTCACACTTGTTTCTTATCTTACGATCCTGAAATGACAAATTTTAGGCATCCATCAAATCAAATATGAATAATAAGTATACATTTAGAATTTAGAAATAACAGGACCCAGATACCCTTGCCCGGATCAGGGTTACAGGGCCTCAACCTGGAGCTAGGCCTGGGAGATGGGCTCCTTAGTGAGCGCCTGGTGGCTGGGTCTCTACCCATGGGACCCGGCCGGGCACAACCCAAAGTAGATACATGGGTCCACTCTCCCATGGGCCCACCACCTGTGGGAGTGGTGGTACTAGGGGTTAAGTACATTATGAATCGGGCAGTGGCCGAAGGCGGGGGCCTTGGCGTACTGATTATTGGTTACTGGATTATTGGGAACGGGCTCTGTTTGTGCTTATACACCAAATGGCAGTTCAAAGTACCAGAGTACACCTTCTACTGGAAGGTGCCCCTCCTGGGGATTCCATTGTTCTAGGGGACTTCAATGCTCATGTGGGCAATGACAGTAGGACCTGGAAGGGCATGATTGACGAACACAGAAGTCAAATAACTTTGGAGAGGCTGTTCCTCCCACAGTCTGTCCATGACAAATACCATATTTGAGCACAGAGGATTTCATAAGTGCACATGGCACCAAGACATTTTACGTATTGTGCCGTCGGACTTGCGACCGTTTGTTTTGGACACTCTGGTAAAGAGAAGAGCTGAGCTATCGACCGATCACCACCTAGTGGTGAGTTAGATCAGATGGCGGGCAAGGATGCCAGACAGACCCAAACATATAATGAGGGTTTGGTGGGAACGTCTGGAAGAGAAACCTGTCAGAAAGATCTTTAACTCCCACATCAGGTAGAACTTTGAACGAGGGAGACATTGAGTCATTGAGTGTTCCATGCCTCCATTGTCAATGCGGCGGACTTGAGCTGTGGCCGCAAGGTTGTCTGTGCCTGTTGTGGCGGCAATCCCCAAACCTGATGGTGGACACCTCGGATAAGGCAGGCTGTCATGCTGAAGAAAGAGTCCTATCGGGCATGGTTGGCTTGTGGGACTGGAGGCAGCAGACGAGTACAGGAGGGCCAAGCGGATTGCTGCTTTGACCATGGCAAAGGCAAAAACTTGAGAAGAGTTCAGTGAGTCCATGGAAAGTGACTTTCGATCAGCTCCTAGACCAACACAATATACAGTGTGGCTGGGTATCTGCTGACCTCGACTGGGGATGTCATTAGGGGGTGGAAGGAATACTTCAGGGATCTTCTCAATCCCACCATCACACCTTCTACAGAGGAAGCAGAACTGGAGGACTTAGACGGGGTTTGCCCATCAATCAGGCTGAGGTAACCAGGGTAATTGTGAAACTACCCTGGGTGGAAAGGTAGGTGGTAGGTGGAAAGACTCCAGGGGTGGATAAGATCTGCCCCAAGTTCCTTAAGGCTCTGGATGTCTATGCAGGGTTACTGGAGGAGAGAGTCTGGTCGATCATCAAATCTCATTTACAAGAGGAACCAATGTGGGCTCCGTCCTGGTCGTAGAACATTGTACCAGCTTTTCACCATTGTGAGGGTCCCTGAGGGTGTATGGGAGTTCACTCAACCAGTCCTCATGTGTTTTGTGGATTTGGAGAATCCATCAGGGATTCCTCTGCGGGCTGCTCCAGGAGTATAGGGTATGGACCCTGCTTCGGGCTATCCAGTCCCTGTACAAATGGAGCAGGAGCTTGGCTCGCATGGCCAGCAGTAAGTCAAACTGGGAGTTAGACTTCGCCCTTGATCACAGATTCTGTTCATACCTTTTATGGACAGATTTTCTCGGTATAGCCAAGTGGCGGAGGGGGTCCGGATTGGTGGCATCAGGATTCTGCTTCTCCTTTTTGTGGATAATGTGGTCCTGTTGGCATCATCATACCAGGACCTACAGTTGTCCCTGGATCAGTTTGCAGCTGAGTGTGAGAAAGCCAGAATGAGAATCAGCACCTCTAAAACTGAGACCATAGGAAGGGTGGAGTGCCTTCTCTGGGTCTGGAGTGAGTCCTTGCCTCAAGTGGAGGAGTTCAAGTATCTCAGGTGAGGGAAGGATGGAACAAGAGATTGACAGGCAGCGGCTACAGTGTTGCGGATGCTTTACTGGACCATTGTAGTGAAGAGAGAGCTGAGCCAAAAGGCAAAGCTCTCAATTACAGGTCAATCTATGTTCCGACTCTTACCTATGGTCACGAGCTCTGGGTAGTGACCAAAAAAATGGAGACTGCAAATACATGCGGCTATAAGGAGTTTTCTCTGCAGGGTGTCCGGGCTCTCCCTTAGAGATAAGGTACAGAATATGGTAATCCGGGAGAGGCTCAGAGTAGAATCGCTGCCCCTCCACATAGAGAGGAGCTAGTTCAGGTGGTTTGAGTATCTGGTCCGGATGCCCCCTGGGTGCCTCCCTGGGCATGTCCAACTAGGAAGAGACCCCGGGAAAGATCCAGGACACACTGGTGAGATTATATCTCTCGGCTGTCCTGGGAACGCTTCTGCATCCCCCCAGAAGAGCTAGAAGAGGTGGCTGGGGAAAGGGAAACCTGGCCCTCTTTGCTTAGGCTACTGCTCCCGTGACCCGGATAAGATTGATGTAAATTCAAAATAACAAAAGAACTGAGATCAGCTAGCATAGCCTATCTGCATTTAGCTAGTAAGTTCAATTCAACACAGCAAATTTCCCCAGCAAAGAGGGAAAAAATTTACCTGAATGCTACTGGAATAAACACAACAGTGGGATAGATAGATGGTAAAGGAGAATAGACAAAGAACAGGCAGGACACAAAGCAGAAGAGAGACAAAACCAACAAAACCCCAAACTAACAGTACCAAGAATTGGTTTTTCCACCCAGCTCACACAATGTGTCACATATTCAGGGTAAGAACTCCACTTTATTATTCAAAAAAGAACCAAAGTCATCAATACATTAGCCAGGTAACTTTGCTAAAATGCCTACACTTGTTAGCTAGGTTTACTAATCTATCAGTTGATCTCAGTCTCTTCTCATTGGACTGCTGGCATTTTTTTATGGATCTGCAAATATACATTTTTGAGGACTGTGAGAAAGACCAGAAAGCAGGCTTCTGACTGTTAACATCTATCAAAACAGTACACTGCAAAACCAACAGCAAGATGAAGCTGCACTGAAAACATCTGAAGGGTTCTTCAAAACATATCAGAATGTGAGAAAACCCAAAGACATCCCCACATGCCAGAATCACAGCCATTGTATAAGACAATCCCAAAGTACCATTGTATAAGACAAGCTCATCTCAGACCCTACTGACCCAGATTAAAAACTCTTAATAAGGATTTTCAGCACATCAAATACACACTGATATTCTCATACTACAAGAAACTTTGTGCAAAACCAACATTGCCACTCACTGTCTCAAAGACTACAGGGAGATTAGTATTTCATGGCAACGAACAGGACACCAGGGTCAGAACTTAGGAGGAATAGTAGTATGGCATAAATAAATTTAGATACACTAAAAATGGGAAAACATACTTGGCTAAAAATAAAAAAACTGTTTGCTCAAGGACAGTTCCTTTTGCCATAAATTTTTTTGCACTAGAATCCCCATACTACTTGGAGATGGATAGAGTGTACCCTTACTATTCTGAAAAGTGAGATCCAGAGTCTCCATACTACTCTGAAGATGGCATTCCAGAGCCCCTTCTGAAGAGAGATCCAGAGTCCCCAAACTACTCTGAAGAAAGAGAGCATGAGTCCCTACTACCCTATACTACTCTGAAAAGAAATTGGAAAGAGAAACATGCCTTTTCCAGGCCCTGGCAAATCTGCTCACCTGCGGCAACCTTAATGTCAGATCTGGAACTGCCCAATTTCGACAATTTTCTTAAAAAAAAAAGTGACAAATATTGAATTGCCATGTATTTTTGACAACTTTTCAAATGCCCACAGACACAACCACGACTGTGTAGTCCACAAAAGCAACAAATGCCTCTTGTAGCTTTGTCAAAAACTAGGTCTATATGTGCATCGTCATTGGTGAGTTATGATGGGACTCTCTGGGGAGTTACTCCTTTTGCTCAACTTATGGCAATTGCACAGTGAATTATATGATAAATTAGGTCCTTTCTCTCTTGGTGTATTAACTGTAAAGCTACTAACCCCTCTACCTGAAATTAAAATATTTTAATTCATTACAAGGATAGAGACAAGCAATACTGTATCCACACTGCCCAATAAGCTAGTCAGCACTCAAGAACTTTGAAACAATTTTAAACACATTTCTGAAGCCCACATGCTCTGCTGCACTCTGAGCCTGGGGTGAGCCGAGATGAGGCGTGAGTAGCCCTGCCTTTGACTTGCACTCCCTCGCTCAGCATGACAATAGTAACATATGGGGAGCACATTTTAAATCATTCCATAATTAATTACCCACAACAAAATTCCTGTTTGTTACCCAAAACAATTCCTGAACAAAAGCATATAACTGAAAAATACTGTATATTAGATATTTTATATATTAGAATTGACAATTAAAGACCTCCAGAATCCTCTGTACACACAAAGTTCTGAGCAGAAACATAGAAATAAAATATATACTCTAAAACCTAAAGAAGCAAGTTTGTCTGATGGAATTTTAAATAAAATGATTAATAACACAGATAAACTTCAATTGGACATCTTCAAAATGATTCTCAGTGCAGGTTACTACCCTGACATTTGGAGTCAATGTATGGTGACATGCATTTTCAAAAGTGAAAATAGATCTGTGGCATCTGTCTGAACAGAAATCTAGTGAAGGTCCTGTGTAGTGGTATTAATTCAAGACTTTATGAAGCACAATGTCTTGAGTAAAAGTCAGATTAGATTCATACCAAATTACAACAAATCAGATCATATTTAGACCCTACACAGCCCAATGTCCATGTTAGCCAAAACAAAATACAATATGTTTATACTTATTTAGGATTGAAGATTAGTTTAACTGGAAACGGGAAATCCAGTAGTCAATGAACTGAGAGAGAATACACACAGGGCATTCTGTGCAAATAAAATGTCAAATTTACAATCAAATACATTCAGATGTGGCTCAAATTATTTCAGGCTGACCATGAAGTGTGAAGTACACTCACAATTTTGAAGATAGAAACAAACACCCAGTGGAAGGGACACAACCACTCAGTCTCTCTCTCTCGGTCTCTCTCTCTCACACGCACACAAATAAAAACAGACCAAACCAAAATTTACCTTAGAAATACACACACTGGAACACTCAAGTACAAAGCAAAAGCAGTGTTATATGGCCATAAAAATGACAGTACAGTGTAGCAGATTACCTGCTCACAGTGACTGGTGTTAAACACAGGACCACACTCACAAAGCACAGACTCAGTGAATACAGCCTGGACATCCAGCTAATATAAGAAACCATGGCTGCCCAGAGAGCAGAAACAATGCCAGAGGGCAATAATGACACTGCAGACACAGTGCTACACTTTCACAGTGAATGTGAAACATTCAACTAAATATGTCAAACTTCAAAAATGTGAGGTGATGCACCACAAATTTAGATATCTACCTAATACCAGCAATCTGCTCATCCTAATGGGACAAAATAAACGAAGCAGTGCTTTAGCTGAGCAGTATATACAATATATGTCTGTCCTAACATTCGGGACAGTGAGTAGTCTCAAACACAGCACACACACAAAACTGTATTGCCCTGTTTTGTAAAATCATAAATAATGTATTTATTATTTTTTCCTCCAATCCTTATTATTATTATTATTCATTTATTTTCCTTCCTTTTCACATCATTAAGTATTCATTCATGCCAATTACAGATGTTTATTAGTATTTATTATTATTAACATTCATTTCCTCAATATTACAAAGGTTCATTGATGTTTTACTAGAATACTGCTTGGCAATACTGTAAATGAATATGGTGATGTCAATAAAGCTTACTGAATTGAAACAGAGAGAGAAGTATGTATCTGATGATACTCATTATTCTCCCATTATGATAGTTTTATTTGTATGTGTAAATTCATAGCCCTGTAAGTAGGAGTAGCTCATTCAGTATAATAGCGGTGTTCCCCATCCACAAAATCCTTGTTCAGGGTATCTCAGTGGGCTTATAACCCCATGGTTGCCAGATATGAGTGGATTTGAGATTAAACCTGCTTCTTAGCTCCTCAGTAAGGGATATGTGTAGCTGTGTCCGTGTGTGTGGGTGTGTGCGCAGGAAAGGCTCCGGGCAATAATAATGTGAGGCATAGCATGGTGGGATCTGCTCATCCGTCATCTGTGACTCTGGGAAAATAATCAGTCAATAGAAAAATTCCAGTACACCCTGACATTTGTTTATTTTTGTACATATGCAGGCAAACACACATTTAGATTTGCCAGAATAAAACACACACAGGTATATCAGTAGACCAGCTGCATGGTGATGTCTCACAACAAGCATTTATATGGCCTTATATGGGCGAGAGAGAGAGAGAGAGAGAGAGAGAGAGAGAGAGAGAGAGAGAGAGAGAGAGAGAGAGAGAGAGAGAGAGAGAGAGAGAGAGAGAGAGAGAGAGCGAGCCAGTCTTATGTGTGTATGTACGAGTGTGCACTTGTGCACCTGGTTTGCAGGATTGGTAGACCTTGGCCAGCAGCAGTCTACACTGTTCCTCTGTCCAGTCATGCAGAATCCTCGCCAGGATGAAGAGATCGGCATCTGGAAGAGCATCTTTAAAGAAGTCTCCTATAAACAGATACAGAGATACACACACACACAAACATCCACAAGCACACATTTACACATGGACACACCCTAAACCACATACCAAGACAGAAAGACCAAATCAACCACCCATAAGCCATGAGTCCCATCTCCAAGAGTGTATTCTTCTCTGTCAACTAGTTCATTAAACTATGTGTTAATAAGGCAGCCCACAGAATTGCTCATGCAATTTGCAAAAACAAGAATACATGCCTTTCATTTATTACTCACTCTTCTTCACCAGAACCCCAGGGTGCCTTTTACTGCTCAGTAAGAGTTCAGATTTCTGAAAATTTAGCCTAATACACTTGATCTCCTCCAGCTTTTCTGTCTAAAAGGTCTTCCCATTGCTCACAGGGTTTTCATTTTGCCGCTCTTACACATTATATATAGGTGAGAATGGCATAGAAGCACAGACCTAACCTGTACCTCAGGACAGGTCCTGATACTGTGCTCTGTAGCCCTTCATCCTGTCCTTAGCAGACAGCCCCAAAAGCAACCAATAGTAAAGTAAGCAATGAACGTCCATGTGTTGGTAATTTTATTTGAAATTGTTTGAAATGCATTTTGGATGTACAAGCATTCTTTAAAATATTAAGTCTTTTTGGAGACACTTATGCAGTTATAGTGATGCATAAGAAGAAAATATTGTCAGATATTTTTTAATATGATAAAAAGAGAGAGAGTCAGAGACAGACACAGCGAGAGAATGTGTGTGTTTATGCATGTCGTCCCACTCGGACACCCCACTGATACAGTAGGTTAGGTATGCACATTATACGCATACTTATGTTATACACATATGATCTGAAGTTACGTGTATATATAATCTTTTTCAGTAACTAAGGACACATTAGAATCAACACACTGCACAATGTTTTTACATCCAGTCAACATACTGGTGAGAAACAGCAGCCAACTGGTGTGCAGCTTACTAACCACTGGAAACCACAACCCCCCCTCCATGCATAAAGACTACATGTGCATTAACATGTAATGTGTAATTAAG
Organism: Brachyhypopomus gauderio; assembly: GCF_052324685.1. NCBI lineage: Eukaryota > Metazoa > Chordata > Actinopteri > Gymnotiformes > Hypopomidae > Brachyhypopomus > Brachyhypopomus gauderio. The sequence goes on from NC_135214.1 coordinate 8,933,980, forward strand.
TGCAATTGTTGCCTGAAAAGTCATCCTGTATTATGTTCCAGTTCACAATATGTTAAAGTCTTTAATAAATGTGTTTTAGGTTGTACAAATCTGTGGTTCCTCAATATTTTGAAAATGAAGGAAATCATATGTGTGACCCAAGCAAACAGATTCATGTATTAAAATCATTTTTTGTTTACCTTTTACCTCTCATCAGGTATCACAGGCCTTAATGCTCATCCCTTCATTCAAATATATAAAGATCTGTAGAACAGCCATGGAAACAACTAATCTGGAACACCTGGGGGCAAATCGTAACCTTGTTGTCTTTGTCACTACGCTGACATCAGCGTCAGCTCTGTGCAGGCATAAAACAGTAGGCATCTCTCCTCCTCTCCCCCATTTTCTTCCAGAACACCCCCTCCCTCACAGAAGGGTGACTCACCCTCCAACCCCCACCGCCACATGCTCCTACCTTCACAGATAGAGATCCTCACGTCCTCCGCTGACAGAAAGTGCTTGCGGCATGTTTCCGTGACCTTTGGGAGGTCGAGGATAGTGACTGTGCACTCTGGGTAGACTGATACACACTGCTTTGCCAGAGCACCACTGCAACCTGAAAAACACACACACACACGTCACCAGAGCACCAGTGCAGCCGGTGAAACACACACAATACACACAGACAGACAGACACCGCTTCACCAGACAACACAAAGTGTAGCTATTAAAATAACACAATCATCTTGGCCATGCTTGGTTCATATTGTTTATGGAACAGCTGAATATTTGCAATTGTGTGAAACAATCTCATATAAAACTTTAGCCCCATACAGCATTAAATTTTGGGAAAGAACAATTAGTTACAACCTAAGTATATCGGGCAGCACCCTGCTCTAAAAAGTCTCTGGTTGAGCATGACAGCAGCGATATCTAATGCAGTGTGGCTGTTTGTGTAGTCTGCCCCACCCTCTGCCTTTTGACGGATGAGCCTTCATTTCAAGAATCTTTCTTACTGAACAACAGCATAGAAAACCTGGCATGCTTAGTAATCTCCTGACAGAACTGTTACTGAAATGCTGAAGGTCAGAGAGCAAACTGTAGAAACCGTGCTTACAAAAATTGTGATACCCAACACAATAACTGAGAAATTATGAAAAAGTCCCACCCCAGGCAAACAAAAGGGAACTCTAGCACAATTATGCCGGCACACCTCTGCCTGAAATTAGTGATGCTGACGAAGTCCTGAACTGACAAGAGGACAAGCGGATATCGTCTCCATTCAGCGCATGAACATCGTACTTCAGTGGCTGTCACCGAAAGCTCTGAGCGCCCATTTCTGTAATTAGCGTGGGAAACAATTTTATGCGCTTCTCCAGAGGTTTCCCTCTTCTATTTATGAAGTATGTCATTCTTAACTAGCTGAAAAACAGCAGCTAGCTGAAAAACAGCAGCTATTGTCCACGTCTCTGAATTAGGTCATATTAGAAAATCGGTCAAAAGTAAAATCCACAGATGTTTCAAACGGAAACACTGATGCATTTCTGACCAACCTGCGTGACAGCTAAAGGGTTCGTGATCCACACACTTTTCAAAAACAATCAAAAGAGGCAGTGGCTCTCTGTCTTAATAAAAGAGAGTAATACTTTGGCAGTCCTAAGGCACCACCATACGGATAGTGTCGCTTGTAATCTTATCTGATTACATATTCCTGTCACATCCACAATGTCTCTCAATGTGTGCATGATAAAAGACACAAAGAGAGATGTCGCCTGGTCACCTCTGTAGGCATCTCGATGCCTGGGGTCCCAGTACAGACGACTTTACATATTCTACCGCAGAGTTTCTGTGCTATGCCCACACTATTATTCATGTCTAGTCTGCTAAACAATTTGACAAATTATTCCTTATAGGATGTAATTTTTATAATCATCAGAATGCATTCAGTCTAATGGTTATCTAGTGTTTGGCAATGACCTTTGTATAGGACTGTAGTTTAGTCGAAGGGAGGAAGGGGAAGCAGAGAGAACGAGAGAGAGTGAGAGAGTGAGAGAGACAGACAGGTAGAGGGCATCTGTAGTGCTTTCTCAACATTAGACGTAGGCTAAGACGTATCTTCAGGGCTCTGTCTCAGCAGGTTGATCTCAGCTGTGTGTGTGTGTGTGTGTGTGTGTGTTTGAGTCATCTACACAGACAGTTTGTGGGGACTAGCTCCACAGCTTCATCTAGTGGAACTTTATTTTGTTCCATACCTTCAATTCCAGCATTAACCTGGCAACTCAAGGTTAAGTACTTGCAAAACTGACAGGTAGAACTGTCTGGGGCATTCTGCTCACTATCAGAGGGAAATGGCTGTGTAACATCACTGTCAGAGAAAGATGTCAGTGTAACACTTCACTGTCAGAGAGAGATGTCAGTGTAACAATTCACTGTCAGAAAGATGTCAGTGTAACAATTCACTGTCAGAGAGAAATTGTAGTGTAACACCACAGTCAGAGAGGGATGGCAGTATAACATGTTACTGTCAGGATGCAGCATGCCGTTTTGTCCAATTATCAACATATATCACCATGTGTAGCCAGCCACTGTGTCCTTCCTAAGAGCAGTTAGTAGCCTGGCTACTAACAAATTCCAATATGACTTTTTTATTGTTTGACCATATTTTTTCTTTAGAGATCCTGCAGAATGTTGATATTGCTGTATTACATATCACATGTGTATCATGTGTGAGTCCCTTTATATCATAATTACTTCAGTGGCGGCCATTTACACATGCATGAAACTTGGAGATGAACCTTATCCTACATCATACCACATCTGAATAATAGAACACTGCATGTCACTAAGTGACTGACCTTCACAGAGAAAAGCCAAAACAGAGCAGCACTGTGATTCTTCTATTCCTTATGCACAGTACACTGTGTATTGAGCCAATTAAACTGCTGTCTGGAAGCATGGTTTATTGCTATTTTCTTACTGCTAGTCCTAAAACAGGAGTAACACAGGAGCGCCACCATGTGTTCATGTATTCAGATGCACTGTCCTCGCCGTGAGGCAGGGGGAGGGCCTTGGAGCGAGCAATGGGGGGCACAGATGGATGCTTAGCATTGAGGGTGACCCAGCATGCAGTCCCACACCTGGGTGGTGTGTGTAAGTCAGGACACAGAAGATGAGCCTACAGCCTATTGTCTGGGGCACATTTTGCAAATGTCTGGAGCAAAAGTGCATTATTGCCAACAAACTGGATCACACTAGGAAAAATAATACAAACTATAGCCACTTTGTGCATGTTTATTGTTATATAGCTCAGAGTGCTTAGGACATGCAGGGTCTGTGCTGTGCTAGGTGTTATTTAGCTGTATATGAGAACAGCACCTCACTCATACCTCACAGCTACAACGCTATGGGATATCCTGAAAAAAAATAGCAGACTGCACCAGGAAGTGGTTGATCATGTTGTCATGTTGTGAATCCATGCAATGCAATCCCACAAAAAAAACTCTTCTTTTAATGATTTAGGGTTATTTTTATTTTAGTGTTCTCTGAAAACACACATGAAAATTGAGAGATAGAGGCCTACCTCCGAGGTCATAAATACTCTTAAATGGAGACAGGTCAAATGCGGTGACGACATCCTTGCCACAGATGTTCCACACAGAGTTCATAAGCTGCATAAACGTCACCATTTCTTCATCAGACCTGCAATACACACACCATAGCATGAGAGTCAGCAGACTTCCCACTTCCGAGAGCACAAAACAAGGTAGGGGCCCTTAGCTTCTCCCAGATCACCATTGTCATCGGCAGTCCCACTCCTTTGGCCCATTTTTGGTCTGCCGGACCATACAGAGCATGGCTGTTATGCTCAGAGCAGAATCTGTGTCCATGTCTGTCCAAGAGTCCCACCTAGACCAGGGTGTCCAGTGGTAAACCTCAGAGCAATAGGACCCCGGGGTATGTGGCGGGTATTCATGTGTGATGGGGTCTAGGACACCAGCTAGTCAGTCGCTCCTCCTCAGCTGAGACTCGTAACCCAGAGGGAATGCTGGTGTTTACAAATACAACAGCAGACAGCTCAGACAAAGCCTCTGGCTGTGGCATGTTTATGGATGTCTTTTTCAAGCTCTGCTGACTTTTATTTTCTTGATTTTTAAGAGACAAAAAAATCCCATAATTATGTTCTGGTTAGTTCACATTCACATGGCTTGACCAGCGCATTCACTTCCCATCCATAAAGTGCCCAGGAATGATTCTGATCTTCCCTTGGTGAAGAATCATCTCACAAGACATGTTCAGCATTCAGAGCCTGGGCACGTGTGTTGTTACATATGAATAAATGATAATGTTGCATTTATGATGAATCTATGCAAGCAGGCACTGGTTAACAATGTAAAAGACAATATGTTAATTCAACAACACCCTCCCTCCCCTCATCCCGAAGTCATAAAGTTTTATCCAAAAATCTAATGAGCTTATTGACCCTAGGAAAGACTCTAAGGATGTAGAAAATAGGTTTTTGTTGAAGAGTTATTTGGTCCTTTTAGGTTCTTCCATCCACAAGAATTTTACAAATCATGGATATACTTTTACCCATTGTTTATGATACCACTTTTATTCAAGTCTTACCTCATGAGAAATGTAGTCCAACAGACAGTTAGTCCCAGTTTCAAGCCTTTTTATGAACCTCTAGAAAATGGAATTATTCTCCCTTGCCTTAGGGAACAGACACCGAGATTGAGACTGTGTGTATGTGTGTGTCTGAGAGAGAGAAAGAGAGAGTGTGTCTATGTATGTGCTCTGTGTGCATGTCTATTGTGTATGTGCATGGGTGTGTTTGCGTGTCTTTGGCACAGTTTTGAGAACAGCCGGCTCTGTCCAGAGTGGCTAGTATGATGGTACCCTGAGGTCTCTCACTGTGTCTTTGAACAGAATATCCAAATGCTGCTCTCAGCTTCTTTGTACCAGAATATGACCCAGAAACACGCATGTGTGTTACTGCACAGCTGCTGCAGGGCTGAATGACGACTGCATTGACCTGACAGATGCACAGAGAGTAGCAAGAAGCACTGAAAGAATGTTAAGAATGACTATACACACATGCACACACACCAAGTCCTCTTTACAGAAGGGAACCTCACCTGTAGAGGGCTTCAAATAGATCCTTGGAGCTAACTCCAAAAGCCTTTTCATACTGGTTCTTCCCCTCTCTGAAAAAGGAGACACAAGAGGTAAACATGGACAATGAACGTTTTGAACTTGAAACTTGGACATTCAAGTTCTACAGAAGCAACTCTATTCCCAAATATTTGATAACAATAGGCACAGGCAGTTGTGATAAGGTGTTAAATGAATAATGTTTATTAGTTACTAGCTTGTTTGAGGAGTTCAACATGTTCAACCTTCAAGGAATATTCCAGCCATTTCTGAGCCTTACTTCTACACTATCTATAACTGCAGAGTATGGTTATTTATCACACATGACCATTTTGACATTTCCCTGTACTAAAAAAAACTAAATCTATTGACCTGAAACACACTTCATTATGAAAGTGAAAGGGCAGTTTCGGCCTATCAATAAACTTTTATGCAAATGTGCATTTTTTGTAAAATGCTCACATGAATTCTTCGGTCATAGGTTTTAATTAAACTGTAAATCTATCAGTTATTTTTTCAGAAATGGAATTTAGGGCAGAAAAGGGAAGTTTGGGTCAATCAATAAACATTTATGCAAATGCATTTTTGTAGAATATATGCATCAATTCTTCAGTCATATGTTTTCATTTAATTGTAAATTTATATCAAGTCTTCTTTCAAAGATGGAAGTGCTGTTCCAGTTTTGGGAACTAGTTGTTGTTACGTTACTACTAGTCTACCACTCTCCAAATAAGCGTACATTTTACCCATGCATTAATCAAATGCAAGTAACCAGAATTATTATATATAGATCATATCATGTAAGAAATTGTGGCGAGTTGAGTTTTTGGAAAGATTTGTCTACATGACATCTGTCATATAAAAAAAAAATGACATAAGAGCATCTTTGCAAATGACTATAGTGAGGACTGAGTAAAAGATCACAACAAACTTTCAATTTCTGAATTATGATAACACTGATGTGCCACTGCTTGTATCCAGTTCTGTAAGAGACACAGAGCCTTACAGACCCACCCATACCCTCACTCCCCACACACACCCCAGTATTAAGACTTTTCTGGTAATCTGAGGGGTTGATGCTTTAGACCAGTCATTTCAAGAATTCACTTTGGTTTGAATGAATGATGTAAATTGAATGCAATGTCTCAGAGAGCTGTATGCTAACCGGACACATCTACCGAGTATTGAATGTTCATGTGTTGCTCATCTTTAGAAGATCTAATGACATCTGACTGTTTTTGCATGTTATTGCAGCGATGACCGCTCATTGGTAACATAGCATCTAGGAAAACGTCTCAATGCCTGTGTATGAACTGAGGCGGTCATCATCTTGCCACCCCATCTACTCTAACAGTCATGTCTTGAAAAAGAACAAAAAAGGAAAAACATCTTTAAAAAAAAGCTGTCTATATAATGCTGTTATTATAGTGTTTCTGAATTACAGAATTCAGAAACTACCTCTGGGTTTCCATTAAAGACGTGGTAGACTTTGTATAAAAAGTCTAAAATTCCTTTAATCTCCTCCTCAACTTCTAAATATCTAAAGATCATAAAGTATTAATTATACTAATATACTAACCTATACCATTTTACATGTATTGTAATCACCCAACATCTCAGGTGATTGTGAGAGCTCAGAGCTGCATCCTGTTTGTCTTCTCTGTTCATGTCTTTCTTATAGAACAAGCAGTAATAAAGAATCATTCCTGTTTTTCATTTCCTTGCCAACAAAACTGAACCCAGTCCCAGGTTTCTTCTGAACTACAGAACATGTATTTATCAAGGATGCCATCTAGTGGCCTAGAGGCAGATGTTTCAATCACATTTTTGTGGTACTGTATAAAACACACATTCACTTTCATTAGAACTTGTAGCATTATTTTCTCACCATATGTTTGTGCTAAGGAACTATGGTGGCCCTGAAAGCCCATCGCGATGCAAGCGAAAAACGCTCTGCAAATACACAAAGCAAATGTCTGGAGTGAGATTACTGTATTTAATATGAGAGCGCAAAGATAAGGTTAAATCGTGCAAGTCAGACACACTGAGCATGCAAAATCAAGACCGAGGAAAAACAGTGATGGCGAGAGCAGAGAAACAAGAATTGTATGGTTAAGTGCACTCACTTTACTGTTTTTAGTTTTTTGCTCGCTTCTAAAATTTCTGCTCGCATCACAGTGGCGGTCTCTGACAAATATCTCGGGGGGGGGGGGGGGGGCAATTGTTGTGATGACATCTAAGGTGACCATTTCAGTGGGTAAATAAAAAACAGTGACTTAACCAATGAAAATATAATGCTAAATATATATTTCTCTTTACATTATAGACTGTACAGTATTTGTGCACCGATATATCTTGTAAATATCATCTTGGTTAAAGCTCTACAATGACTGAACATTTAACCGAGATTGTCATCCCTCAATTTGCCCTCACAAACAACTTTAAACATGGAGAGAGGCCAGATTTACCATTAATTAAATCAAATCAAATATATTTGAATAGCGCTTTTCACAACACATGTCACAAAGCGCTTTACAGGATTTACAAGGTTAACAATACTATGGGTCCAAATCCCTAATGAGCAAGCCAAATGCGGTAAATATGTAACCGATTAATCAAAGGCCAAAGTAAACAGATGAGTCTTTAGTCTAGATTTAAACATTGAGACTAGAGCTGAAACGATTCTTCGAGTAACTCGAGTAATTCGATTACAAAAAATACTCGAGGCAAATTCTTTGCTTCGAGGCTTCGTTTAATTTATGTCACCATCTATTTTAAATGTTTAAAATCCCGCTTTGTACTACTGCGCAGCTCCGGTATCATTGTTTTACACGGACTGTTATAACCGATGCACAAGTTTAAGGCAGCGTGATTTGTTTTGATGGAAATGGCGCAAAATGAACATAGCGGTATCTGTAAAAGGGCAAAAATGTCAAAAGTGTGGGACCATTTTTCGCTGCGCAAGGTGGACAACGTAGTGCAGTGTATTTACTGTAAAACGGATCTGGCCTACCCAGGGCATAATTTGAGCCGGATCCTGTTAATAGGCCACCCTATATACAACCAGCTTTGTTCACTCACACTGTTTTTCAGTGTTCTGCAGATGCCAAACACAAACACACATCAGATGCATCTTGTGCTGTCCATATTTTATTAAGTGAACAATATTCATTGAACCATTGACAGTGTTGCCATAGTTACTTTGAAACAGTAATCCGACTACTGACTACTGACTACTTCTTTAAAAAGTAACTCAGTTAAGTTACTGACTACTTGCTTTTAAAAGTAACTAAGTTAGATTACTTTTAGTTACTTTCAGCAGAGGCTGATCCCCCGCCCCTATAACATGAAAATGACTACCAGTTCTGCCAATACTCACTTTATTGACATGTATTTTAACCGGAACATCAAAAATGACACTGGCATTTGTAAACTTTTTCTTGAAATAGGCTTACATGTTTTTTAAATAAATAAATAAGACAGTCTTTCTGTTCAACTCCGCCCACTTACAGGGTTGCCAACTGTCACGCATTGAGACACACGCATTTGACTGTCTTCACACGCTTACGCCACACTTCCGATATCTCACGCCGAAAAAAAATCCAGTTTATTTACCTCTGATCCACATCTATGATTCAATGAGTTACTAGTTCGATCTGGCGCCAACCACCGGCGATCGATCGATCGCGATATAATACTGAATTTAGTCAATTTTACACCCCGCCCGGTAACAATTTACGTTCGCCGCCAAGCCCCGGTTTTTTTTTTTTTTTTCAGGTTTGACGTTGTGTTTTTGAAAGTAGACAGCACTCTGTCGCCAGGACAGAGTGTACAACGGACCTTAATGTTGTCTTCCTTAGCCGAAATAAAATCAAAATAAATAATGCCTGTATTTCCAGCTGCTAAAGGCGAACCTCTCCTTCCATCTGACTTTGGCGCCGCAGAGCAGAGATGACGTAACCGCGTAAGAAACGTGTAGCCAAAAAATAAGAATGAATAAATATAACCTACGTTCCCCCGAAATGCAGAAATAGTAACGCACGATGTTTTAGATAAGTAACTTTAATCTGACTACTAGTTTTTAAATAGTAGTTGCGTTAGACTACTCGTTACTGAAAAAAGTAGTCCGACTACAGTAACGCGTTACTAAGTAACGCGTTACCGGCATCACTGACCATTGAACATAGCGATACTAAACATAATACATGTCAGACATGACATTCAGACACTGTCTGACTCAGAGATAAAAAAAAAAAAAAAGATTTTAACTTGGAGGGGTGGGAGTAAGAAGAGTAGTCCATAGGCCCTTTTCACAACAAAACGGAAATACGTCACCGCCGGGTAAAACAAGTTCCGGTACTCGCAGAAGATAGTTGTTGTCAATTCACCTCAGCATGGAGCGTGTGTTTACTTCATCCCTGTCGTCGCTGCCGAGACTGAATTTTAAATACGTTTCCAGTATCGTTGGAGAACATTCAACAACGAACGGTTCCAAGTTAAATAGAGGCTACAAATTGTTTGTAGAATAATTTATTCACTTATACCAGGGTAAGCGAACACCAGCTAGCACTAGCTAGGTAACTACCTATTATTTAAGGTATAGCTGGTTCCATTAGTCATCCTACGGAGTGGTAAAACAGTCTATATTATTATGTTATATATTATAAAATTACATATTATACTGACAGCTTTAGTTAACAATATCTAGCTAGGTTAAGCTGTGCGATTTGTGGCCCATTTTCAGCCGATTTTTCACTCGTGCGACTATTTTTGCGATCGGGCTGAGTTTCGGCTCAATCGCGTGTCGTGCATCGTATAGTTTACACAGGTAAACGAGGAGCGATTCACACCTCACGACCAACTCCCGATCAGAAATCGCAGCGTCGCAAGAATATCAAACATGTTTGAAATTCAAATCGCTCCTCGTGAGAGTATCACTGTTGAAGCAGCTCCACGAGCCGACTCTCCCTGCGATTTAGTCGTAGTTTGAGCTGGAGCTGAGTACATGATTTAAAATATCGTACAGTGTACGCCCAGCTTTAGCAAGCCAAGGGACGTCAGCTATTGATTGTTTGGTTTACATCAGTATCAATAAAGTTCATGACACACACCAAGTTATTACGTGTTATTGTTTATTCAGTGTCCAATATAGTCGACAGCAAAGTGATGGTCAGAGCTGGATGCTACCGAGCAGAGCTGGATGCTAGCGGATCACAACTAGTTTCAGAGCCGTTTCAGTGGAACAGTTGCTGTCCGCATTTGAAAGAGCAAACTCTCGACTAGTAGATGTTCGTGGTGTACTGCCAGCCGAGAGCTTGCTCTTTTCTAGCTAGATGCTATCGGATCACGACTAGAAGCTATCGGATCGGGGCTAGAAGCTATCGGATCGGGGCTAGAAGCTAGCGAACCGGGGCTAGAAGCTAGCGAACCGGGGCTAGAAGCTAGCGAACCGGAGCTAAAAGCTAGCGGACCGGGGCTAGATGCTATCGGACCGGGGCTAGATGCTATCGGACCGGGGCTAGATGCTATCGGACCGGGGCTAGATGCTATCGGACCGGGGCTAGATGCTATCGGACCGGGGCTAGAAGCTAGCGAACCGGAGCTAGAAGCTAGCGAACCGGAGCTAGAAGCTAGCGAACCGGAGCTAGAAGCTAGCGGGTAACAGCTAGATGCTAGCGGACGTACGTGTACTCCCAGCCGAGAGCTTGATCTTTCAAACGCGGACAGCAACTGTTCCACTGAAACCGGCTGGGAACAGTAACAGTACTGGGAACAGTAACAGTACCGGGGACAGTAACAGGGAACAGCACCAACTTTTAGCCGCGAGCTTTAGCCATCTGCAGCAGTGAAATGCTGGCTACACACAAAGATGCTCCGTATCACAAAGTTTTCCCCTTCATCCCTCCTAATTGCACAAACCCATTTTCTTTTCTGCTCGTCGTCAGCCGGAAAACCATAGAAAGTGAGATACGACTGTTTTTGCTTCGAGATCGAGCAGCCTGGTGCACTGCAAAAGCTCTTGTTATTGGACTCTGCCATTGTTTAATGTGTAACGGAAGTAACTTTACCCTGCAACGAGAGCTTCCGGAAGAAAAAATGCGGAAGTGTGAAAAGGGCCTATTGAAACGCAGAGTGCGGATTAGTTTCCTTCTCACTTTAGACCTGCGGGGACGCGAGCGAACGTTACTGGAGGAGCAAGTAACTACCCAGCAAACAGTTGGGAACAGACGTTCTCATTAGAGGTTTTTTTATAACGTTGGTGATAGGACGTTCCTAGGACATAACGGACGTTCCCAGCAGGTCCCCTCGAAGTCCTGGCGGAACGTTCCCACATACACATTCACAGGACGTTCGGTGACGTCCCCGTATAGTCGTTGAAATAACATCGGCTTAAAATGAGCCGATGCCTTTTCAGTAACTAGGATTGGCAGTTTCATCTCATTCGTAGAGCAGAAGAGGGAGGCGCCGATTATTGATTAAGGTATGTAAATATTATAAATCATTCTTAGATTATAATATTAGTTTTTATTATATTATAGATTTCTTAGACATTCAAAAAGGTGCTTACTTTGTTATAGGAGACGAATTTATGTTGTATTATGCCTGTGCAAAATATAACGTTCTTATCTTTTTTCGTTAGCGCATCTGGCAGTATGTTCCCCAGAACGGTGAGTTCACTCTTCAGCTATGAGGAATCAGAAATTAGTTCAGTTCATGATTTATTTTCAGCCATAACTGACTCCGTCTTACACACTGCACTGTTTAGGTGTAGAAAACAAATGTTCATGACCTATGCAATGCACATATAGAGAGTAGGGAACCATTTGAGATTAAACCCTAGTTAAGGAGAACTCCTGCTCAGACCATCAGACCCTAGATGTTAAATCCAGTAAATAAACAATAACTGTGCGCTTTTAAAATAATAATAAATAATAATACATTCTTTTTGTTATTATTATTTATTATTATTATTATTATTATTATTATTATTATTATTATTATTATGTTTACTACATGCACTTATTATTATTATTAAAGTCCTTAAGTTTTCAACCCATTTTTACTCAACATACTGTTTAGCAGAGACACTGGTACAGACACTGGATGACAGTTAGGCAACGGAAGAGGCAGTATAATAAGATTTGGGCAAGAGTGTCAAGGGCTCGTAACAAGACAGCCAACACCTGTGTGGTGATCAGTGAAAATAATGATCCAGAACTGGCCAGTGTGGGCAGTGTTGCTGAAAGTGAAGGCATTGGCCACAGTCAACATTTTGAGAAGGAGACTGCCTATATATTTTCAGATGAAGCAGAAGAAGCTCTGATGGATTCTGCAAATGATGAAGACATTATACCCACACTTAGGGAAGAATTATCAGAATGGGCTAGCATGTTTCAGGTGAAACACAATGCTGTGGATGCTCTACTGAGCATCCTTAAAAGACAAGGGCATTCTGATCTTCCCTCCACTGCAAGAACCCTTGTTGACAGTACCAAGAAGCATGAAGTTGAAGTTAGCAATGGTGTGGAGAAAATAAGATTGAATGTAGCTGATCAGCTTTCTAAAAACCTGAGCAGATACCCTTCAACTGTGACAAATGAATTACAGTTAGTTGACATCTCCCTCAACGTTGATGGTCTGCCTCTCTTTAAAAGTTCTAACAAATCCCTCTGGCCTGTCTTGTGTTCAATTAATTTGTCACCAAAGTGCATTTTTCCTCTCTGCCTTGCTACTGCTGCTTCCAAACCAAAAACTACTGATTTTGTCAGTGACACAATACAAGAATTGGCAAAGGTAATGGAGGATGGTCTGTGGTGGAAAGGCAAGCATTTAAAAATTCAACTTAGATGTATCACCTGTGATGCCCCAGCCAAGGCAATGGCAAAATGTGTAAAGCAATTTTCTGGGTATTATGGATGTGACCGGTGCACCCAAAAAGGCCTCTGGGATGGTCGCATGACCTATCCTGAAGTTGACAACCTCACCTTGAGGACTGATCAATCATTTAGAGAAATTTGGCAACCAGAACACCATCAACAGGAGCATATCTCTCCTTTCTCCATCCTTCCAATTGACATGATCAAATCTTTTCCTGCTGACTATATGCACCAGTGCTGCCTGGGAGTAATGAAGAAATTACTGCTTTTGTGGACAAGAAGAAAGACATTCTACAGAATGTCACCTGGAGATATGACCTGTGTCAGTGAGCGACTGGAAGGACTAAAATCAAGCATTCCTGACTGCTTTGCAAGGAAGCCAAGGGGTTTGCAGGACATTGAGCGCTGGAAAGCAACCGAGTTCAGACAGTTTGCTCTTTATACAGGGAAGATTGTTTTGAGGGGAATTTTGCAAGAGGACTTATATGAGCACTTTTTGATCTTCAGCACTGCTTTGTGCATATTAGTGAACCCAAAGCTAGTGCAGACCCATGGGTCATATGCACACAAACTTTTGGAGTACTTTGTGGAAAAAGGAAGGATACTTTATGGAGAGACCTTCTTAGTCTACAATGTGCATTCACTGTTGCACATCACAGCAGATGCCCAACAATTTGGATGTCTTGATGGCTGTAGTGCATTTCACTTTGAGAGCTATTTGCATCACATTTAAAAAATGGTCAGGTCTGGAAAGAATGTTTTAAGTCAATTAGCTAATCGACTTGAGGAAATTTCAAAGGTGAAGTTAAGCAAGGAGAAAGAACTCACAATAAGGGGACGGAACAACATCTTTAAATTGACCCCTGAGGAATGCTGTGAAGTAGTGTCGCAAGAAACCCATGACACTGTGCTATGCAGGGTCTACACAAATTTAAAACCCTACTTAATGACACCATGTGACTCCCGCCTTTATGGAGCCTATGTAACAAATACAAGGCATTCAAGAATGCTTTGTCTTGACAAAAGTAGACTTCAGAAGAGAGCATTCATGGTGGAGGAAAGCCATGGCTCAAGAGTCATTTTGTCAATCCTCCATACTCTGTGACATCCATTTTGCTGGTGAAGCCTTCTAGTGCAAACACAAGACAGAAGGCAATTATATGTAAATATGAGCAAAATAATTTAAATACACCCAACTCAAAATGCCAAACCAAAAGAAGAATCAGAATGAGTGCTGAACCAAGGCAAAACAGAAATAAAATTTATAAAAGCACTATAAATAACTGATTAAAGGCTAACAAAAGCAACCTAATAAAGACATGAAGATATGGCAGTGACAGTGACTGATGAAGCAACATTAGAGAGCAGACAGGACGATATGAAGACCAGACAGGGCAGATCCTGGCTGGAGAAATCATAACAGAAAAGGTTGTGCATGTTAATTTGTTTGGGGTTGGGAACTCTGGTCATAGAGGGCCGATTTTTATGTTTTCATTATGTGTATTTATTTGTTTTAAATTTATTTTTTTTATACATTTATACATTTTAACAGGTGAATCACCGCTACGTAGTAATTCATTTCACTAATGATGATGAGGTTGAGGCTGCACCGTCATCGTGGTTGGAGTGGTGTGATGGGGTAGGACTGTGTTTAAGTATTTTTTTTTACTTATTATGGCAAATAGAAACATTAGTAAAAATTATACTTCATTTTGTCTGACAGGTATTGTACTGTTACTGGCCACATACAAATGCAAGCATCATGGCCAAAAAATATGCAGTGCCAGATAAACAGTTATGGTCAAAGCATGCTGTAAGGGTTTTTTCTGAGACAGGTAAACTGTTCAAAATGTACATTTAGTAGTCATCAATGCGAATGTAAACTTACAACTGTTTCTTGATAGTGTGTCTATATAAACGGCTTTTATCAACAAATTGCCCTGTACTTTATGAACAGATAGTTATGCTTTGGCCAGACACCGGGCTCAAAAAGCTCAAGAAACATCACATGTTGATGAATCTGATGGGGATACATCAAGAAAGATCATTCTTCCACAACGGTTCAGAGGTATTCAGATGAATGACAAATACAAAAATCTCTTAGTTTATATGAGCGGAGGGTTAGCCTCCGCCTAGTAGGGGGTTAAAGGAAATCCCTCACCTAGGATGACCGAGAAAGCGACAGGATCTGGGTCCTCGCTTCCGATGCTTTAGGTCTCATTTACTCACTCTTGCAAGTATGTTTGTGTCTGTCTCGCTGCAAAGGACTATCTGAGTGAATGCTAGAGATGTGACAAGGGGGGCTTCAGGTATAGGGTAAATCACGGTGGAGCCTGAAGTAGAAAAAAAATGTCAGCTGAACACCTCTCTAGTTATGGTGTTTGTCCCGCCCTTCTCAGATCTAGCGAAACAGGAGAGACGCCCCTACTCCTAGGCAGGTCAATCAGGCAATGGTGATGGGAAAAATGCAATAGATTATTTGTTTGTATTACTATTACTATTATTACCATTCATTTACTATTTCTCCCTGTGCAGTTTCAACTTCCCCTTCTCTTATTATATCAGTCAATCACACAGTCAATACTCAATTCAAAATATTTATAACAATAACAAAAAAAAAATCTTTTTAAAAATGTAAAGAAAACACTGCATATGGTAACAGCATACACATACAGGTCGTCCGTTGCTCCTCCCCTTTGAGCGACCGGGAATTTCAGTCCGTAAAATCAAAGAATTAACATAAACAACAGCGATCTCTCTACTCCGGGTCTAACACCAGAGTGTACAACACAACATTACAATATTACACTCACTTATCAACAGAAAAGAACTGAGTCTTTGGTTTGGGTGACAGGTGAAGCTCAATTACCAGTCTGTAATGATGGGGCAGACACTGAAGGATGTCAGTATGGCAGGGTACCTCACTCCGACAGGAACATAAGGAGAATCACGTAGAGGCAAGTCTGTGCGAACTCTCATTTGCTGAATGAAGACGGCGCCGCTGTAACTCCTTCCCCTCTCCCACGTCACCGACAACGGAAGGGCATTCAGCACTCGTTCTCCTTCTCGGCACGGGAAAGTTTACTGTAGGATATGTGAGCCACTAGCCCGCCTTCTAGTGCTTCTCGTAACGGACTCAACTCCGTTTAAAAGAGAAAAAATATATATATTTAAAAAAACCACTGTTACGCAGAGTTAATGAGCTTCTCCTGCGCGTTGTGAATGAAAAGAAACCGTATGAGCCCTCTCGGCCGTACGGTTAGACTCCGTCTTCATAAAATAAATCAGTTCGACTTTGGCGAACTAATTCTCCTTGGCCATTAACGGAAGGGCGATTCTGGCGAACCAACTGTGACCCCACAGTACCGTATTCCACCGCTATTCAATAGCCAACTCAAAGAATTAACTAAACAAGGCACCCAGAAACATTATTATATGCATGTTATATGCAAACAATAACTGGGGTAAGTATTGTGGCCATCTTCGTTTTTTCTCTACTGGCAAGGTCCTCAGTAAATCATGCATAGTGCGGTTAAACCTTTCGCACTGTCCGTTTCCTTGGGGGTGGTATGGTGTTGTTCGACTTTTCTGTATGCCATACAATTTGCATAATGCTTTTAGCATCTCACCTTCAAAGCACCGGCCTTGATCAGAGTGTATTCGTTGCGGCACCCCATACACATAGAACCACTTCTCGGTCAAGATACGTACCACAGTGTTGGCTTTTTGGTCAGGAGTAGGGAATGCCTGTGTAAACTTTGAAAACACGTCTGTCACCACCAGTACATTCTCTCGACCATCGCTGGCCTTCTCAAGCAAGGTGAAATCTATGGCCAGTACTTCCAGAGGTTTGGAGGCAACCAAATGGCCTGGAAAAGTTCGTACCTTTGGGAACCCAGCTTTAGCTGCTACACAACGGGCACACTGCTGACACCACCGTTCGATGTCCTTCCCCATCTGGGGCCAATAGCACCTCTGCCGCACTAGGTATGCTGTTCGTTCGCACCCCTGATGGCCATGGTCATCATGAAGAGCAGTAAGTACTTCGGCCTGTAAGGTCTCTGGTAACAGCAACTGCAACAACTCCTTGTACTCCCCCGGCCCATGAGTCAGGCGGTAGAGCACCCCGCCTCGTTCTCTTATCCGTTTCCAGTGCTTGACCAGCCCCAGCACCGGTTTCTTTTCCACTGCTCGCTCTTCAGAAGAAGGGGGTCGGCCCCGCCCCCAATACACTAGAAACGCTCCTATGGTTGGATCTACTGCTTGAAGGGCTACGAGATCTACTTTTCGACGTATGGGAAGGGCATCTATAGTAGCCAGAGAACCAACACGCGGAGACAAACTTGGACCAATGGATGGAACAGAGAACCCAGGAGCAAGGTCTTCTATGTAAGAAGGTGCAGGTAAGTCAGGTTGTCGGGACAAAGCATCCGCAGCTCTATTGGTGCTTCCAGGTCGATATTTGATATCAAAATTAAAGAGGGCCAACTGTGAGGCCCAGCGCTGCTCCACTGCGCCCAACTTCGCGGTCTGAAGATAGCTCAGAGGGTTATTATCGGTTAGCACCGTAAACTTGGCCCCCAATAGATATTCCCTGAATTTTTCGGTAATGGCCCATTTCAACCCCAAAAGCTCCAATTTCATGGAACTGTAATTGGACATATTTCTCTCTGTCGGATGCAACCCCCTGCTTGCGTATGCTACTGGACGTGGTTTTCCCTCTTGTTCCTGGGACAACACGGCCCCCAGACCCGTATGGCTTGCATCTACTTCTAAGATAAAAGGCTTGGCAAAATCTGCATATGCCAAAACGGAGGCAGTTACCAACTTGTCCTTGAGTAGGCAAAATGCCTCCTCACATTCGTCACTCCAATGCCCATCTAGTGGGCTCAGCCTAGGTCTCGACTTAGTTCCTTGAAGGGCGGCTACTAATTTATGAAGCGGCGCAGCATATCTCGCAAACTGAGGGACAAATCGCCTGTAGTAGGAAGCGAACCCAAGAAAAGATCCAAGTTCCTTCACCGTTGTTGGACGCTGCCACTTCGACACCGCGGTAATCTTATCAGGGTCAGTCGCTACCCCCGAGGCCGAAATCACATGTCCGAGGTAATGGACTTCATCCTGAAAAAAACGACATTTCTCAAGTTTGAGTTTCAAATTGTGCTGTTGCAATCTTCCCAAAACCATCTCCAACCGCTGTAAGTGAGACTCAAAAGAGGAGGAAAAAACCACAATGTCATCCAAGTACAGTAGTAAAGACTGGAAGCGCTCATCTCCGAACATGCGCTCCATGAGTCGCTGAAAAGTACTGGGCGCATTACAAAGGCCGAAGGGCATTCGATTGAACTCAAATAGGCCGAAAGGAGTGCAGAATGCTGTTTTTTGCTTGTCCTTTTCTGCCATAAGGACTTGATTGTATCCGCTCGTCAGGTCCAAGGTGGAGAACAATTGAGCACCAGCCAAAGCGTCCAAAGATTCCTCAATCCTTGGTAATGGGTAAGCATCCTTTCTCGTCTTTGTATTCAATTGTCTGTAATCCACGCATAACCGTAGAGTGCCATCCTTTTTCTGGACCACCACAATTGGAGAGGAATAGGGACTACAGCTCACCCGCACCACTTCCCTCTCTAAAAGCTCTTGAATGTGTGCCTTAACCTGCTCATACTGGGAAGGTGGAAGCCTGCGATAGCGTTGACGAACTGGTGTATCATCAATCAATGGAATTTCATGTTGTACTAAGCTGGTACACCCCAGATCACCTTCAGTTTGACTAAAGACCCCACTATACCGTTGGAGCAACTCCTTCCCTCTTTGTCCCTGAGCTACTGACAAGGTAGGCCAAGAAAGATTAGACAGGTCTAGTGGCGGACTCCCAACATGTAGTGCCTGTATAACAGCAACACTCCCCTGATCTTCAACCCTCTCCTCCAAAGTCACCACTGGGTTTTTGGTTTGTAGCGTTACCAAAAATAGACTTCCCAACACAGTACGGGGTGGTAGCCACACATCCCTGGTCTCCACATTAACCACCGGCACCCAAGTCTGGCCTCTACCAAAGGAAAGATAAGCTCTAGAAAGTAAAATGCCAGGTGGAAGCTTACTATTCCCAGGCTCCAGCAATACAGACTGTAGTGATGTCCCCACATGCTGATTGCCAACCGCTTCCACTAATTGAACTGAGCCTGCTGGAATGCGGATGGCCGTCCGTCCCGCCACCTTCACTGAGCCCAGGCAACCACTCGGAGGCAGGCAGTCTAACTGATGGCATTCTTTAAAAGCCTGCTGCCACACATACCCCACTGACTGCAAAGGTGCCATGTTGTTCAAACAATTCACGGTAACACGGGCCGATCACATTCATGCCCAATAATCCCGGGACCCTAGACTTTTGAATTGTACTATGGGGGTCAACAGGATCTCTAATGACCAACACGCCCATTGCCACCAAGGTCCTATCCAATACTTGCATATCCAACTCCAAATAGCCGATGTAGGGGACTTCTAAACCATTAGCTGCCCTAAGTTGAAGCCAGCGACATTGCTGTAAGGGTCTAAAAGCAGACTGAAAATGTTGATTAAAAAATGTTTCAGTAACCGTGGTAACCATAGAGCCTGTATCTAGTAAGCAGGGAACAGAAACCCCTCCCATGCATACATCCATGACAGGGCAAACTCCCATCAATCTAGATAATGGGCTAGAGGGCAAAGTCGAGCCATCAATAGGTCTAGCTGGCGGTTGGCCCTCCCCACCAGCCAGTATTAGTTTTCCTGCGGCTCGGGAGAGATACCTGCCCCCCTCACCCCCCCACTATCTGGAAACCTACCCCCCCTAGGCACTGGATTAGCTCCTCTCCCTTCCCGACAAAATCTTGCAATATGGCCTGGTTGCTTACAACGAACACAAATTGGCCTACCAAAAGAATCATATGGGTAGGATGGAGTAGTCTGACCCAAGGGAGCCCCCATTGTAGAAGGTGGCTTGACGCCCAAAGACAAATGTGTCAACAACATATCCAGTTGAGCTTGTTGTTTTTTCAAACACTCCTTCAACTCCGCTAACTCATTACTCGGTTGAGCCGTTACTGCTTGGCTGGCGGCCCTATACTCACCTACTACCTCCAGTTGAGTATCACAGGAGTATGCGCGGGTCCTTGGCACTACCCCATGCTCACCTTCTTCTACCCAACGAATAGCATCACTGCGTATAGTTAAAAAAGGAACATTAGGGTTAAGCCTCACTGTACGTTTTAACTCCCGCCGTAACATGCTATCCCGGACGTACTCAATGAATTGATCCCGAACCAAATGATTGGCATTTGCAATGGGCCTAGGGCTTTGGCGTTTAATAATCTCCATTAAGGATAAAAGAGAATGTGAATATTCTCGCAAAGACTCCCCTTCTAACTGTCGACGTTGAAAAAATTGCTTTTGTAGCCCAATATAAGATTTCGAACAGCCATAAATATCAGCCAAAATAGTGAGAATTTTCTCTGGGTCATTTCTCTCACTAGAGGGGCGAAATTTAATCTCCGTTTTAGCTTCCCCATCTAAATGATCGTATATAAATAAGGCTTGTTCACGTTGCGACATGTGACGACCTTCCAACGACCTGCGCACCTCCTCAACCCAATCATCTACTGAGGGCACATCTGAAGATTTACCAGAAAACCTAGGACATTTTCTCTCTCTTGGAACGTAGATATACCGCTCAAACCGGTTTTGGGCCTCCCCCCCATTACTGGCTTGGGTCTCCTCCCCATTACTGGTGCTAGCACCCACATTAACCCCTTCAGTAACTTTTAATCTATCATTTTCGGCTTGCAACTGCTGCACGCGTTCATTCAAAACCCTTAATTGTTCTTCCATATCAGAATTATGGAGAGACATGTCACCCCAATAAAAAACCACCAAGAGTCAATGTACTTAAAACAAACAAAAAAAACGAGAGCAAAAAAATGATTTCCAGCGTCCCGAAGAGCCGTCAGGTCTGTAGACTTCCTTGATCGCGGCCTCCTGACTGGCAGCTTCCCAGACCACCCCGTCCGTGGTCCCGCTGGATCTGCTAACAAATAACCACTGCTTTTCTTCCACCCTTTTTTTTCTCTCTGCAAAAAACCACCCTATACGCACCGCTAGCTTATCAAATATTAAGTGTCCCAAACAAATCGGTTAATATACGCTCGAAAAAGCTACATCAGCCCTCTTATCCTGCCGACTACGCCAAATTGTGACCCCACAGTACCGTATTCCACCGCTATTCAATAGCCAACTCAAAGAATTAACTAAACAAGGCACCCAGAAACATTAAGAGGCTGGTACATTAACAGTTTTATTATGGACAAGAAATTTGACAGATACACACATCAAAGCGATATCGGACCCACGTCTAAAATCACCTCCCCCTAGCACAACCTGGGCCCCGATAGATTATAGAGGCCGCCTAGTAGAATAACCACGCAGAAACGGACCAACAATGCCCGCCTGGGTTCCACCTCCCCGTAAGAAATTACCCACTATTGTTCCATTAATTCAGTAAGCAAACAATAAAATGAGAAAAACTTACATAAATATACTTCCAGTCACCCACACTAATCAAATCAAAATAAACCAAACGTGACACTGCAACCGTCCATCCGGGGGGGGACAGAAACCCAGCGTAAAGGGGCTAAATATCCTCTACCTTTCAGCGTGCTATTCCCAATCGTCGTTCCCAAATAAACAGGGCACCAGAATAACCAGGGGAGGGTATTAAAAACCACCCTCCAAAGCCTCCAAATAACACTAAGACATCCCGTTATTAACTATTTAAAATATAAAATGCAGAGATACCCAAAAAAAAAGGGGAAGAAAAAAAACAGTGGCTATTGTTGCTGGCTGTACAGACCTAAAAAAACACAAGGAATGGTTATCCACATATTAGTATGAAAGCTGACCCACTGAGGCCAAAATGCCTCTAACTATGCATACCGGTTAACTGTAGCAGATGGAATGCACCGCACAACTTCGCTTTGTAGTACTTCCAGATATTCCCCGGGACTCTATAAAGCATACAAACAATTAACTACCTGTGCGTGTAGCCACATACCATACCATAGCATATACGAGGCCTGTACTTGCCACACAAAATCTGCCACCCGACACTGCTGGTTCAGAAAGCCCCCAATCTCCTTTTAAAACAAATAAACAAACAAACCATTAATACACTGGACTGGGACCGCCGGTTACTATTAAAAAACACCAATGCCTGACGATACTACGACCGTAGTACACCATACCATAACTGCCGGCAATTACAGAGTGTCTAAACAAAACTAGCCATACCTGTATAAATGTGGGCTTCTCACACACCCGCGGCGCCAGCAAGCTCAGTCCCGTTCCTAGGGTCTTCCCCAAAGGTTTAAAATGCCAAATAACTTCACCCGATCTTCCCGACGCTCAGATTTGCCTCCACGAGATCAAACGATACTTCGTCCCCCCTACGCGAGACTATATAGCGGGTGAAAGCGAAATCAATAACAATGCAAGCGTCAAAATAAAAGCACCCTCCTGCCGGTACAGAGCCCCCGTCGCACAAGGAGGCTATAAGAGTCGCTACAGGTAAGCGGCCATTTTTAACCCAACGGTCTCACCTTTTGCCCCAGACTTCTACCCGTCACACAACATCGGTTTTCAGCCCCACCAGACAAGTTTTCGCTTCCCCACTCGCTTTTCTCCACACACCTCTTTTTTCTCTCCCCTCCGCTTCCCGCGTCTCCTAGCGACCGCTCCACGAGCCCCAACCCGTGCCCACCAGGCTCAAAACAAAAGGATCACTCGCGTTTCAAAATAAGTGTTCACATGCACTTTGCATCCCCTACATATAGATGATGTAAACATATAGTCACGGAACGGCACCCCCCCTTGCTGGCCGTTCCTGGTAACAGCAGCATAAATGACACACCTGCTCCTCGTAACCCTCCTCATCAGAGGAGGGTATTTAAAGCCTAAATGATCAACTGAGTACGGATGATCACATCCTCTTATTTTCACTAAAGCCCTTTTTCACCAAGGCTGCGCGCCTGACGTCTTTATTTGCTGTGCACATTCTTCGCCGGTCACACATACATAATAGTGTTTATCTTGCAGACGAAGATGCCCAAGCCAAGCAACCCAGAAAGAGAAAAACTCCTCTGTGTAAGTTTGTAACATTTTATAGGTAACCCGACCTTTGACCTACACTCACTGACAATTTAGGTACACCTTGTTGCCCATTTGTTGCTGCACAGTTTTATTAGCCCCCTTCTATAGCAATCATGAATTGAAACACCATATGATCACAAATTTTATTTAGGTGGTGGACCATTTTCAACACTTCATAGTAGTATTGTAGTAAGTTGTGTGCAAGTATCACGCATAGTATCATAGCTGAGGTTTTTAAATACTATTATTGGACAGTAAATGTGAACCTACATGCTTTTTTTATTTTACAGTTGATGAGCTGGATAAAGAAGGTAAATATAGTCTAGTTTTCTGAAATGTAAAATAAAACATGATTATGTTCACATGACACATGGATCTGTATATATACTGTATATATATTTACTATGCGTACAGATGATGTGAGTTTTCAAAAGAGGAAACAACCTAGATGTTTACCTGAGTGTAAGTAAAACTTCATTAAAATTATTACATTTCATAGGTTTCACTTAATGATAACCGATTTAGAGGTTTCTTAAGAATAGTACATTCTACAAATGTTGGCCAGGTAATTAAGTAAAGATTTAGCAGATTTAAACTAATAACGTCAAAAATTGCACAGCCATTAAGAAGAAAAAATTGTTGCTTACTTGCATTTACATGTGTAAATGTGTTTTCTCCACCCAGCTGATGAGACTGATGAAGGTAAAGAGTTTCCAGGAATACAAAGAAACATGTCTGCTTTTGCATGTCTTGGACCTGTATTAATTCTCTATTTTTTGGTAATTCAGATGAGCATGTCCTTCAGAGGAGGACTAAAGATACGAGACTAACACTGCCCAAGGCCCCTGAATGTAAGTAGACAATCCATGTGTCCAAGTAGAGCAGCCATATATGTTAATTCTTATCTTTTTACTGTGAGGTAGAGCAGCCATATATGTTAATCCTTATCTTTTTACTGTGAAGTAGAGCAGCCATATATGTTAATCCTTAGCTTTTTACTGTGAAGCTTTATTTTGTTTATTTGCTGGCAGATGCTCCATCCACTTCCACAGGCCAGCAGTTACAAGGTACAAACAGTGCATGCAGAAGAAAAGGGGATATGATTAAACAAAAACTTTAATTTGCATTGTAGTTTTCCACCAGATGAGAGGTGCAGTTAAAAATATAAGCACAACCACAGATTTTAATACACCTTTTAAAAATATTCTTTTTGTTTATTTCACTGCAAAAGCTCCACCAACTTCCAGTGGCCAGCAAGGTGATTTTCTGAGACTGTTATTTCTCTCTGTGTTTTATTCTTGTTGTGACATATGAGTGAGTAACTAAAATCACACAACAATACAAACAATGAGCTTCATTTACCAATAGCTTCCGAAGTTTTTTCTTAAATAATACTGCCTGCCTATGTGGGTTTTAAGAAGAAATTCCTTCTTATGAATTGTTGGTGAATGATGCCCAATATTAGTGATTGTTGTTAGTCATGATTACTTTTGACAGCTTGTACAACTGTCACTGCTTTTTAATGTTGTTACTAGTGCTCTCGTTAAGGTTTATGTAATTGATTTTATTTATTTATTTGTTATTTTGCAGAAATTGTGAAATTATTTGAGGCCTTGGAGAGAAAAGTCATGCTAAAATTAACACAGATGCAGGAGGAATTTAGGGACGCCATTGGAAGACTACTGGAGAAGAGCACAGACCAGCCAAGTACCTCCAGTGACACATTAGATTTGCTAAATGAGCCATGTGAATCAACAGAGGACTTGGAAGGCCTCTGCAGTAGACTGCAAGATCCTGCATACCGTAAGAAGATGGTACGTAGTAAGACTTGAACATTATATTACATACAACAGTAATTTTCTGTTTTAAACTTATCAGAGGTGCAAATTCCTCAAGGCCCACCTTTTATGATACTTGAGCCATGATATGATGCTTGATATTGATCTCGTCAATGCACTGTGAGCATATTTTCCACTATTGCACTATTTACAGATCCGATATCTAAGTCTCCAGGGGGGAGGCAGCTTGGGAGATGCTGTCAGGAGGATGCTTCGCAAAATTGGAAGCAACTCTCTGTGGACTGAATACAGCTTTAAAGGGAGAAAAGGAAAACTATCTTTTGAGGGACTCCCCATTAATGATGTCATCATACGTAAGTTTGATCCTTCAGAATAATTACAGGTTAATAAATTAAGTTCCATAATATTATTACTATTAATGTAATGTTGGTAAGAATTTGTTAAGATACTGTCCAATTTTATCAGATAGAATATCGAAAAGAAAACAATATTCTCCCTTAAAACATGTAATTTGCAGGTTTACATATTTAAATTGTGTATTTCAAGGTGCATGCAACAAGTGTTATCCTGAGGCAAAATGCCAGGAGATTGAGGACATGATTGCTGTCACGCTGAAACATGCGCCACATCGTGGGAGAACAAATAATCAGGTGAACTATTATTACTAATTGTTCTTTTTCTTTTATCCCTATAAAAGAAATTAAAACCTACATTCTAAACTAAAACTAGTCTTTAATTATGATTGAAGGAAGCGTTTAAGCCTAAAACTGAATTGGTTGGGCTTAGCTTGGCTTGCCTCTTTAAAATGTAGTGGCTGGCGGTACATCCTCAAAACCGCGGTCTTAAACTTGTGGTTTACGCCTGCATCTGAAGTAAGCGCATAATACTATAATTAAACCACATGTAGATAATATATCTAAAGGTGTTCAATAGCCAAAGGTCACAAAATTAAATGTTAACAAACGTGTATCTTTGTCTATTCTTTTAGGCTTCACACCAAGAAACCCTTGAAAAGGAGGCGTAACAGCGTTCAAATGCGCACATCGGACAGATTTTTTTTTCGCATTTCAAATAAAAAAATATAACTTGTTTACAGCCTATTACTTCTTGTGTGTTCACTTTTATTCCATATACAATACCACGATTTACTAAATCGATAAAATCGAAGTTGTTTTAGAAGTAACATAAGAAGTAGACCTAAACAATTTAACACATAAAAGACGTTTAAAGGACGTTCCTTAAACGTCCGCTCATTGTCCTCTGGATGTTTCCAGGTGGTCCTACAAACGTCCTTTGTAACGTCCACTGAACGTCCCCTGTCACATTTTGGCGACCCTACAAAAAAACGTCCAGAGGACGTTCGAAGTGTTGGTTCGCGGGACGTCCTCAGGACGTTTTTTTGTTAGCTGGGTAGTCGCTACTATTATGAATGTAGCAAAACGGTGACAGAAGCTACAGCAGCGATTAAATTAAAAATAATTTAAAGGCTAGCTTTAAACACGCTCTTCCCTGTCGTCTTCTCTCATGATAACATCGCGCGGAAAAATATTGACCTGTCTTGTCAATGTATGGAGCCAGATCCGTAAATGCGAGAAGCCGCTTTCGCCATTCCAGATGGCTCAGTCAAAACCATTAGAACATCTTAATGAACCAATAAATAACAATAGCGGCGAAAATGAGTGTAAAAATACCAGAGTTCACCATTTAAAACTACAAAAAAAATCTTGTTTCTTATTTTACCGTTAACTATCTACCTATTTTTCATAAGAGTTTGTTTTACCGCAAAATATGAAAACTTCAAAACGGCGAATTTCGCCGCAAGGTGACAGATTTTCATGCCTGCATCCAGTTTACTAAAATTTTAAAAAGCTCGCGCTGGTGAAGTGTGCTAAATATTAACCGCCATGCTTAATGTAGTTATTATACAGTGTACATTTGCAATATCTACAGACCATTTAGCAATTAACTAAAACCTTTGTATAAACTTTAATGGTAAAACTCAGTTTACATGCTACTGTGAAACAGAACCCCCGCGTTCCGCCATGTTTGAAAACGCTGGGAAGCTGGTGGGGTGGGCGTGGCTTGGTCCTAGAGGCGGTCTCAGAGCTCTGTGTCAGTCCGGAATCAGTGACCAATGGAGATTGCAGAGGAACGCCTTCATCTAAGACCCTCCCACACGTGAAATGTGTTCCAAAAGTCAGAAGCAAAAAACGAAGCAGAAGCAAAGAGAGATTTCAGAAGCAAAAGACCTTACTGGGAAAATCCCAAAAAACAAAAACAATGGAACCAAAAACTTGTCAAAATGCAAACGAAAGTAAGTTTCAAATAACCAATTATATTTAAAAAATATACTTTTGATATATTTTTTTCTGTTTTGCATTCATAACATATACTTTCTGCTCTTGGATTTACTTTTGCTTTTGTGGAACTATTGAAACAAAAATCACACCATAGGTAAGGCTTGGTAGATAATTACCTGAACCATTGATTGCAACTGCAAGTGATCGAGTCACGACCCGATTTGATAAATCGTACAACAGACGCTGCACGCTTACAGCTACCAATCTTACATGCATGAGACATGTTGATTAATTGTTTTTTAAACAATTAAACATCATGGATAGCTAAAGTACCACGGATAAAAAACATTTTCCGCCCAAAGCCAACAAAATGTTGAATGTTTGTGTTGATTAAAAATCAGCAGTGTTGTATAAAGTATTAGAGAGCCATACTTGAGTAAAAGTACGAGTACTCTATAAAAAAAATTGACTTGAGTAGAAGTTAGTGTTCTTTAAAAACTTTACTTAAGTAGAAGTACAGAAGTATTCAGCATTTTTTGTACTCAAGTATTGCAAGTAGTTTATTCAAAAATTTATTACTCAAGTACTGAAAGTAAAAAGTACAAGTACTGTGTTTTGAATTAATTAAAGAAAGCCTTCAAAGTTTGATTATCAATTGTTTTTACATATCACTTACAAATCAAAGATGTCAAAGACCACAAATACAAGTGTTCTGTATGTACAAACAAGTAGCAACTTAAAAAACTGGGCTTAACACTTCATACACAAAAAACCTATGTCCTGCTACGCCGTAGGTTTGACGCAGAAGTACAAGTTCGCCTTAATTTAGCTGAGAAAACGAGATGTATTTTGGACGTAAAATCCGTCAGTCGGATTCTAAGGGTGAGCCTACTGCCCTGCGTTTACCCTCAATAAATACCCTTACCCTATAAAAACACTACACTATAAAAATGGGCACATGATTAGTCGGCACAAAAAGAGATACGGACAGTGGCGGAGTTAAAGGGGGGGCAGGGGTGGCAATTGCCACCCCCAACAGAGTCCTTGCCACCCCTAGTGCCACCCCACTATAAATGGTCATTTTAAGAGAAAATGTGTGTTTCCTTTCATTCACCATTTGTATATGGACCCCTCTGATAAAGCCTTGGTCACCCTTTGGCCACCCCTTGAAAAAAAGTCTAGCTCCGCCACTGGACACAGATTACTGTTGCTAAAAACACAACTCAGCGTGACATCGCCTTTATGATTGCCAGCTAATGTTAAGTGAATACTGCAGCACGTCATGAACATAATTAGGTTAGTTAGCCAAGATATCTAACCTAACTAGTGCTTACTGATAGCTAAAGCTGGTGTGTCTTCTGTGCGTTATATTTATAACTTACATTGATGTGTTTCTTCAAGTTCAAATGTGAATTTTTGAAGGCCAATATTTCAGGCAGAGATGGCACTTCATCCTATAGGAATTTACTTTCGCTCCAGCAAACACTGTCTCTAGGTAGGGCTAGGGTGGTCTCCTTCCTTACCCTCACCGCCACGATCACTCAATGTTGAAGGTGTGGAAGGTGGCAATATATGTACATTAAAACGCCAACAAGCTTATTATGAAGCACTTATGCTGCTCTTCTGCTGTTACCAAACATGGTACCATCTCTTTTAATGAGATAAAAAGCGAATTATTTGGAATAATTTTTGAGTATATGTGTATTTGTATAAATATGTAAATTAAGCTGAAGGTGCTGGAAAATACTGAAAATGGACCTTCAAAGTGTCGTACAAGTGCATGAATTCCACCTTGTGACTGCACGCACAAAAATTGAGAGGTGCACGACCTCGCAACACGGCCGCGCACGGCCAATGCGCATGGGCAGAGCCACCGCGATTGCGTCATTTTTGTCGCGCAGACCCTTGCAGCAGTCACGATGTGTCAAGTGAACCAAGATTACGAAGCTCAAGTGTTCAGTGAAAGCAGCAGCAGAGTAAACGAGACGCGACCGGAGCATGTGCAGTTTTCTCATAAGACAGCCTGATCGCTTGACCCGGTGACAGTGCCAGCTAACAGGTTTATAATTGTAACAAGTAATTATACATCACGTAAAAAATGTATCGGAGTAAAAGTTTTAAACTGATGAAAAATATGTAGTGAAGTAAAAGTGGAAGTAGGAGAAAAAAAAATAATACTCCAGTAAAGTGTTGATACAGCATTTTAGTACTTAAGTACAGTAGTGAAGTGGTTTTACTTCATTACTATACAACTAAAAATCAACATTCCAAATTTTGACTTCACTGTGAATCAGAAGTTACAGATAGTTAGCTAATGTAGCTTATTAAAAATTATTTGCTTGTACAATTCTAGGATACCAGATGTAGCTATAGAGATTAATAAACACACTGCATAAATCTACATCTAGTTAGTTACCTACGTAGCCATACGGTGATGAAGCATCCTAAATTTTGTTTTGGATGTTTTGCTAATTTCGGCTTGGTTTTACGGTTGATGCATCCATTAGATAGCTGTCTAATTAACTTGAGTAGCTACCAACTAGCTAATGTTATAGCTAGCAGGCTCCATACGCAAACATTCACCGTTTCATTGACTTTGGGTGGAAAAGGTTTTTAATCTGTGGCACTTTAGCTTACCATGGCGTGTTATTGTTTAAAAAAAATGCAATCCAGACACGTGGAGTCGAGCTGTGTGATGGGGGCCAAGGATGCCCCTGGGACGGTGATTGGGACTCGCGCGAGCAGCAGGTCGAGGCACGGGGATGGGCCAGCGGAGACGGACACATTGGGTTCAGCTGCCATCGCCCCAAGCCAATTATGCTGGCCTGTAATGTCAGAGGGAGCATTGCATAGTGAGAGAGGCAGGGAAGCATCCAGCGCAGTGTCAACTACAGCATCCGTCGCCTGCGCAGACGTGGCCGTGCCTCTCCGCCTGCCATGCTTCAATGGGAACGCCGACTGGGCGGGCCTTGATGCACAGTTGGACATCGTAGCGAAGCTTGCGGGATGGTCCGGGAGTGAAACGGCAGCTCACCTGTGCCTGGCTCTGCAGGACGCGGCACGCGTGCTCGCTTCGGTCGTCAGCCACCAGCAGCGGCTGCTAGACAACTCCTGCCTGGCCGGCGTCGTGGACAAGGCGAACAGATCCGAGTCCTGGCTTCCGAGATTTTTCTGTTGGTGCAACAGGCTTACCCCTCTCTCCCACGTGAGGTCCAGCTGCAGCTGGTGCTTGGTCAGTTTCTGAACGCGTTGGAAACTCACAAGCTCCAAACACGTCTGCCTGGCTGACCCAGTTTCACTGGAGGAAGCAGTGTGCGAAGCTGCGTGGGCCGAGTTGATCTTGGCTGGATGTGGTAGCCCCTGGAGTGTGCCCCAACAAACCGGCTCCGGAACAAGGTGGGCTTGTGCTCCCTCTGGCAGTTCTGTGGTGTGCTAGTGCTGCGGTCAACATGGGCACAAGTCGTCACTGTGCAAGGCGCCGGGAAAGGGAAGTGGGGCCACACAATGAGGGACGGGTTGGCCCCCGATAGGGGCGTGTATTTCCCTCGTGTTTCTTTGGACACGGCGGACAGTATGTTGACTGCAACTTCGGTGAGACCACAGTAAGAGCTCTCATTGATACCGGCTCATCAGTTTCGCTGTTGCACCCCGATGTTTTGTCGCATGTTGCGACCAGTCAGTTTAGTATGCCTAACGAACGGGCTTGTCTAACTGCCGTTACCGGGGAGCGTGTCAAACTGTTGGGTGCAGGTTAGCCGATGTTGACTTTGGGCAGGGTTCTTATCCGCACCAGTTCTGGCTGGCAGAAATTAGGGAGCCGTGTATTCTAGAACTCTACTTTCTCTGTAGCACTGGAGCAGTTATTGATTGCGAGCGGGGTGCGTTGTTGCTTAATGATAAGTTTGTGGAGTTACGTGAAGGGCCGGCATGGTTGACATGGTTAGCGCGGACCCACTGCATGAATTGTGGTAGCGTAGTACTCAGAACCTCTTCGCCCAGCAGGGAAAGAAATTTTGGGACCTGTTAGAGCGTTTCAGGGATGCCTTTGCTATTTCGGAGCAAGACTGCATGAGGACGGAGTTGGCGGAGGACAAAATCGTCACAGCTGATGCTAGGCCAGTTCGGTTGGCTGTGAATAAAGTAGACTCGTACCCATTGCCGCACGCTGATGATTCACTGGAACTACTGTCCGGTTTGGTGTGGGTTAGCTCACTGGATCTGCGTAGCGGATACTGGCAGGTGCCTCTGGCAGAGCATGACAGAGAAAAGACTGCTTTCACAATAGGAACCGTGTTGTGGCAGTTTACCATCCTACAATTCAGGTTGTGCAATGCTCCAGCAACATTTGAACGGTTGATGGAACGCATCCTGAACGGGGTCCCGAAGACGATGTGTGTGGTTTATCCAGATGACGTTTTGGTTCACGCGCCTGAATTTGAGTCGCCGCTATCAAATTTGGAGCTCGTTTTGGGGCTGATTAGTCCAGCAAACCTAAAGCTTAACCCGGCTAAGTGCAACCTGCTGCAGAATCGGGTGCACTTCTTGGGGCACATAGTGAGTGGGGCAGGGATTGAAACGGACCCGAAGAAAACAGAGGTGGTTCGCGAGTGGCCAACTCCGTGTAGCGTCAAGCAGGTACACAGCTTCCTTGGACTCGCGTCATACTACCGCCGTTTCATAAAAAACTTCACGGAAATTGCATCCCCGTTACACAACTTGACCAGGGGCGGTGTGAAATTTCTCTGGTCGGTTGAGGCAGAGGGAGCCTTCTGCATGCTAAAACAGCGGCTGTGTAGTACGCAGATTCTCGCATACTCTAGGATGGACGAACGCTTTGGATACAGACGGGGGTGACCACGGACTGGAAGTGGTGCCGTCCCAGGTGCAGGACGGGGTTGAATGCTTCGTCTCATTTAAACCGGCGCCTGGATAAGGCCGAACGTAATTACTGTGTTACCCACAGGGAGCTGTTAGCAGTGGTTGTGGGCCTAGAACATTTCCATCCTTATGTGTACAGCGGGCATTTATGGCTGCACTCCAACCACGCATCCTTGCAATGGCCGAGGCGTTTCCGCAAGCCAGAGGGCCAGCTTGCGAGGTGGTTGGCCAGGCTTCAGGAGTTCGACTTCCAAATTGTGCACCACCCCGGATGCAGCCATGGTAACACGGACGCGCTATCGCACAGACCATGTGCACGATGCAAGTGTAGGTACTGTCTGTGTGCAGAGACATACTCCGGAGAGATTGGGCGTTCCGCTGTGGTTACACGGACAGAGTCTGGGCTGGGTGTCATCCCTTGTGTGTCGTTCGACCAATTTGGTGTGATGCAGCGATTCGGGGATTAGAGTCATCGTCTGTGCCTGACTGGGCTGATGTTATGGTTCTGGGTCCCATCGCCAAGGTGCTGCGGTCTAATTGGGGAAGTTTGAAGTGTGGTCCCCTGCGGATTACGCAAAGCGGTCTTGCAAGCGGTTTACGGGGTGCTAGGCGCAGGATACAGAGGTTGCACGGCATGGGCAGTCATGGCCTGGCGGTTAGGGAACTGGTCTTGTGACCGGAGGGTTGTGGGTTCGATTCCCAGACAGGCCATGACTGAGGTGCCCTTGAGCAAGGCACCTAACCCCAACTGCTCCCCGGGCGCCGGGCTAGGGCTGCCCACCGCTCTTGGCACGTGTGATCCGCAGCCCCCTAGTAATCACTAGTGTGTGTGTGTGTGTGTTCTGACTGCACAGATGGGTTAAAAGCGGAGGAAAAATTTCGATTGGGGTGTAAAAAAAAATCACAATTGACAAAATATGGCTCATTTCATTTGCACCAGCGCTTCTATTGGCCAGGCTGTCGTACGGATGGGGAATTATTCGTACATTGCTGCGATGTTTGCACCACGAAGAAGGGACCAGCGAGACCGGAGAGCAGAGATGCTCACAAGTCATTTTTTGCAAGTCCAAGTCAAGTCTCAAGTCTTTGACGTCAAGTCTAAGTCAAGTCTCAAGTCTTTGACCTCAAGTCCAAGTCAAGTCCCAAATATTTGAGTGACATTGTAGTCGCAAATCACTGTATAGTTGTAATGGTCCGTTAGGACACTTCTGATGTATAATAGCTTAAACTGGTAAATGAAGAAATACAATTTTTAAAAGTGCACACGCACACACAAATGTTTTCCAGATAAATTTTGTATCCATATTTTTCTCCAAAAAGTATTTTTCTTACAAAACTGACATTTTTCTGGATACAATATTCTCTTCTTTCAGTAGAACATCTGCTATATTTTGTTCTAAAAGATAAAGGAGGGCTGTGAAATTAAAAAATCACATTTTTAACTATATATATATTAAAGGTCTGCATATAAAGAAAATAGCTACCAAATTAGTGATTATAAAATAAAAATTAAACAGAATTCAAATTTTACAATAATAATGATTCTGACATAAAAAGCCCTGCAGCAACAACTATTTGTCTCCTAATGAACAGGATCAAACACAATCTATTTGAACTTCAAGGTCTTTCAGTGTCCAATACAAGGAAAATGTTTATGCAACTAACGCATTACATTTGAAAAAGATCAGGATTGACAGGGTACTTGCACTTAGCCTGGCTCGGTGAGGGCGCATTATGAGGCCTCCATGACTGAACACCCTCTCTACTGGTGCACTGGTAGCAAGTCAATACCAATATTGCTAATAACCTTTCAGGCAGTGACCAACCTTTCCGGGTGGGTTTTCAGGTGGCGAATAAAATTAGATGTGGTGGAACCAGCGTCCTGTATTTTTATGCCACACACGCTGCAGTTTGCTGCTCTTCTATTTGCTACTTGTACTTGTATTATGAATGGTGGAACAGAAGCGAGCGTCCTCACCAGCGCCGCCATGATCGCGATGTTTTGCGTCGCGCGCAACGGTCACTTGCGAAATACTTGACGCGTCACGACCGGCGTGAGGGTCCGCGCGCCGAAAATGTTACGTCAGCGGGAAGTAAAAAGCATACAGACAGGCGGAGAAAAGGTTGTCAAATGAAACACAAAAGAACATTACAAATAAAAGATTGTTCACGAGTCTCAAATCACGAGTCCAAGTCGAGTTGCAAGTCTTTTGAATGCAATTCTAAGTCGAGTCTGAAGTCACTGTATATGCGACTTAAGTGCGACTCGAGTCCGAGTCCCAAACTCGAGAGAGTGCTACTTATACCGTTACAGTCTGGCAGCCCAATGGAGCATGTGGCGGTTGATGTATTGTGGCCATTCCCAGTGACCGACACGGGCAACCGTTTCGTCCTGGTCGCGGTGGACTATTTCACCGCATACACTGTGCCCGACCAATGCACGGTCACTACGGCTGACAAGCTGGTGTCTTCATCCGACTTTCAAGAGAGGTGGTCACACTTATATCTTGCTCCTACACTCCCTTCCCTCTGCTCAGTCTTAGTGCCATGACGCTGCTCTTCAAATTTGAACAAAGAAAATGGATTTGATCAAGTGGTCTCAACGAAATTGACACCATTTTTTCCATGAGGAGTCGAGGTGCGGGAGAACCCACATGTCCGGATGGCATGTTCTCATCTGGATATGTGTTTGACTCATGGGGGACATGGTGTAGTTTGTGTCTTGCGCCTCTCTCCCTGAAAGATGTTGAGGATGTGTTCTTATTTGGAACTTTGATCGCTGGGGTTCTGCTGATTAGGTGTATTAGGTGGATTAGGTGTTGCCCTGGTGTATCAGGAAATTAGAAGAGTGGAGTCAGTTATAGGGTTGTCACGATACTAAGAATTACAACTTCGATACGATACTTTAAAAAATATTGAAATTCAATACCATTTGATACCAAAGTCAGAGACTATGCTCATTTCCGTTTTAAAGCCTTTATTTTTTTTTATAAACAAACAAATGAATAAAATGGAAACAAATGAAGTATTAGGCCTATATCGCGATCGATTCTTTGTGTTGACTTGTAACTCCTGCGGTGGCACAACTCAAAAGTAGCCCAAAAAACCACACCCCGTGACCCCAGAATTTTTACCCACGGCTGGATTTTCAAACAAGCCCAATTTGGCGTGAAAACTGCGAACCTGGCAACTATGTCTGCAGAGAGGAGGCAAGCGCTGCACTGCTATACACGCACACTGCCCCCATGTGGCACTCTTTGGAAATACTGCTCTTAAAAAAAAAAAAAAAAAAAAAAAAAACGCGCTCAGTCCTATAGCACAGATACTAAGCAAATTGGGTATTGTACCATTTTTAATGATGAAGTATCGCGATACTACTCTAGTATCGGTATACCGTGCAACACTAGTCAGTTATTGAATGCCCACGCCAATTGCCCAACATGATTAATGCGGTGGGTAGAGCCGTCACAGTCTGTGACCATTGGTAAAAGCTTGGAGTCAATCATGAATGGAATAAATGCTCTACGTGTGAAGTTGGATCAGTTGGGAGACCACTGACTTAAGAGGAGTTCCATGTGCTCAAGTGCTCAAGGACTAACTCCTTGCTAAAATTTTCTTTATTGATGATTTTCTGCATTGTTGCCCACACAAAATTCTCCCAGAAGGTCGTAGACTTGGTTACCTGCTCCTACCCCCATACAGTGACCATCAGAGATGGCTTTCGCCTTCCACCGCAAACTTTGACATAAAAACTGTGTGCCAGGCCTCTGGCTCCCCCCTCCCTATCTGAATGAATAACTCTTCTCACTGCTTGACTGTATGTGTATCAATGCTTGTTTATGCTATGGGGATTTTTTGAGTGCACACAGACTGTCTTGTTGAGAGAATAATCTGTGGTCATATTTTTTGTCTCCTCCTAATGTTATCTCTCTATGTTTCTCCCCCACCCTGCGGAGCCAATGGAACACTATGTTGTAGCGGTTGCTCTGGGTTCCCGGTGCTTTAACACCGGGTCCCATGGAAATGACATTTTGTACCTTGTACTGTACAATGTATGACAAAATTTTCTTTCTTTCTTCTTTTTCTTCTGCCACTTTGGGGTGCCTGAAGAACTACATAGTGACCAGGGTAGAAACTTTGAGTTGGAGGTCATGAACGATTGGGTCTATTGGGTTTTGGGCATGCACAAGACAAGGACCACCCTGCTCCACCCTTAGTGCGACGGGCTGATGGAGCGTTTCAACAGAACATTGGCTACACAACTCACGATGTTCACGAGTGCGAACCAGCACGATTGGGACAGGTACCTGCCCTCTGTGTTACTAGCGTGTCGCTCCGCGGTGCAGGAAACAACGGGGTTTACCCTGGCGCTGCTGATGTTTGGCCATGACCTACGTACCCCCGTGGAGCTGGTTTTCGGTGCACCCCCCAAACAAGGGGGTGGGTCATGAGCCCAGGCTGAAGTTTGTCACCGACCTGCTGTCCACGCTGCACGGGGTGCACGAGTTGACCAGGGTGAACCAGAAGGAGGCTAGCGTGAAGCAAAAGCATGTGTATGATACACGTTGTATGGGAGAGCCGCTGGAGGTGGATGGAAATGTGTGGCTGTTTAACCCGCAATGCAGGAAGGGTCTCTGCCCGAAGCTGCAGTCTGTGTGGGTGGGACCCTGCACGGTTCGGTCACAACTGGAGGTGGTAGTGTACAGGATCCGTTGGGGCAGGCGGTGCCTGGTTGTTCACCGTGACCGTCTTGCCCACTACAGACTTAAGCTGCCAGGCACTGGACACTGCACCAACCCCCTGATGTCGCCGACCACCATCACGTCCTCGGGACCCCCGTCTGCCTACGTTCCCCCACAGACTGTTCCTGCCCGGCCTCAGCAGGCGCAGAGGCCACTTAGGTTGAACGGTGTATGAAAAGGGTCAGAACAAGAAAGTTGAGTGCATGTATGACTTCTCCTTTTAACAGTTAAAAGATCATGCAAAACCTGCATGGCACTCTTACGCCGACTGCCGACGCTGCTGCGGAGCGAATTTTGAAATTGTTTTTCTAAAGTGTACTAATCTGTTTACGTGCTAATCTTTATTTTTTGCCTTCCTAGATAATCTTTTACAGATAGTACTTCCACCGTCAAGACGGGCAGTTGAATATTCCGGCCGCTGATCAACTTTCTGCTTCTAAAAATCAGCTAGCGTAAGTTTGTATAAATCGGCTAGACACGGTAAGTGTTTTGATTTATTCATGGCTGGTGTTGGTTTGTTTCCTTGTTCGGAGTGTGGCATGTTTAGCCTAGACCCTTTCGCCACTGATAGTAATAGTGATAGTATTTGTGAGAGGTGCCAGTTAGTTACTTCTCTTGTGGCGAAAGTGGAAAGCTTAGAGCGCCGCGTCCACTCATTATTGAGGGATAGAGAGACAGGGTCAGTAGTAGCTGTGGACGCGCCAGGGAGAACTAGCGCCTCCGCGACTCCGGCGATAGAGCCCTCACAGCGGGGCGAATGGGTGACGTCTCGGCGGCGTAGTCGGAGAGCGAGGGCTGCAGCTACTGCTAACGCCAGCGCTAGCCCACCAGAGCACCACTCCCCGGTTCACGTGTCCAACAGGTTTGCCCCGCTCAGTGTTACACCCGCTGAGGAGACTCTGGTGATAGGACACTCTATAGTTCGGCACGTGAAAGTCGCTATTCCTGTAGGGCACATATGTCAAAGTCAAGGCCCGCGGGCCAGATCCGGCCCGCGAATTGATTATCTATGGCCCCCTGGATGATATTTAATTACTATTAGAACCGGCCCGCAGGCCACAGCCGCCCGCTGGTGTTTTGCACGCACAAACACTACATTCCCCACAATGCAACGGTAGCCCGCGAAGTCACTGCAGCGCACACAAGCGGCAAAGGTCCGCTCGGCGAAAATGACGTAAAAGCAGTGGCTCCGCCCGTGGGCGAGGGCGTCGCGCGCTGTCGATTCGCGAGGTCGTGCACCTCTCGAATTTTGTAACGTTGTGCGCACCAGCACGTTAAACTTAATTAAGTTAAATTTTTATACATATATTCGAAATGATTCGACATAATTCGCTTTTATTCACATTATTTAATGGTTGTTTATTTTCAAAACGCCCAATCTTAACGTCTTCACGTTCTCTCATGTTTTGTCCTGGAATTACAAGAGGCTCGTATTTGTTAACTGTTCAGTCAGACAGATATTTGTTGTGAAACGAAGTAGTTACAATTTCAAGCATTTTCAAGTACTTTAGCCTAAATTCCAGCACTTTTCAAACCTTTATTACTTTATTCATTTAATGTACAGGACATGTTTTCTTTGAAGGAAGTTTGTTTTTATCTGTTTGCTTGTTGAAAAATGTTTTCACTTGAAATTACTGACAGATCCATAAGAAAGTATTGCTTTATTCATTTAAGCATTAAATAATAAACACTGTGTTAGGTCTTGGTTCAATAGGCTATGTGCAATCATTTCAATGTTTTAATAAACATTGAACCAGTCCGGCCCTCGGCTTGTAGCAAATTTGGTTTTTTGGCCCTCGGTGCATTTGACTTTGACATCCCTGCTGTAGGGGCACCGGCGGTTATAGTTAGCTGTTTACCGGGAGCCAGAGCGCCGGACATTAGTGGCAACCTTAGACTGTTAGCCCATAGGAGATTCTCTAGGATAGTTATACATGTAGGGGCCAACGATATACGTCTGCGGCAGTCAGAAGTGACTAAGGCTAATGTTAAAGAGGTGGTTAAATTAGCCCAGACGATGTCCGATGCCGTAATCTGCTCTGGCCCCATCCCAATGTGGCGCGGTGATGAGCAATACAGCAGGCTCACGTCGTTAAACCGCTGGATGTCCAAGTGGTGCTCCGAAAATCAAGTGGGCTTTATTAATAATTGGAAAGAGTTCGAGGGCAAGCCTGGTCTTTTAGGCAGGGACGGTGTCCACCCCACCCGGGATGGTGCTGCCCTGTTATCTTGCAGCATAGCCCGTAGCCTGTTAGTTAGTGGGCAGTGTAGTACTAGGAGCTGCTGACTAACCAGAGTCGCGACCAGGCCGCAGACTAACGGGCTAAACCGTCTGTCTGCGAGCTGCTTAGAGGCGTCACCAAGATCCCATAGGATTGAGACTGTGTCTGTGCCCCGGGTTAAACTAAATCATAAGAAAATAGTCCGTCCTAAGTTTTTAACTAATATTCAAACTTCACATCCAATTATTACCTATATGACCGATCTGAAAATTGGATTAATTAATATTCGATCACTCAACTCTAAAGCAGTTTTTTTGAATGAACTTTCTATGAATGATATTCTATGTCTAACTGAAACGTGGATTCAATCTGGTGACTATTTATCTCTAAACGAAGCCACTCCCTGTGGGATATAGTTATATACATAAACCTAGATTGTCAGGCAGAGGAGGAGGAATATGTATAATATATCGTGATTGTTTAGAAATTCATCAGAAATACTTAGATATCTTTACATTAATAGACAGCATCTCAAATGAATTAATTAGTCCATCTGAAAATAAAAGTTCATTTTCCCTAAAAATGTATATAGACCACCAGGGCCTTACTCAGATTTCTTAAAAGATTTCACAGATTTTACAGCAAATTTAGCAGTTAGTAGTGACAAAATAATAATGGTAGGAGACTTTAACATACATTTTGATAATGCGGAGGATCCACTGACAAGGGCTTTTACTTCTATATTGAACTCTGTTGGCATTACACAAAACGTAGTAGGACCCACACACTATCAAAATCATACCCTAGATTTAATCTTAACGTTGGGTATCGACGTAGATAATATAAATATACTCCCGCAAACCGTAGCTATCTCTGATCACTATTTAGTCCAATTTGAGATTCATCTTAACATAAATACCCGCCCGTCTCCTCGGCAGTGTATAAAGCGCTCGATAAAAACATTAACAGCAACACAGTTTATTGAAGCCCTCCCTGATTTAACTGCTCTAGCCCACTCGCCATCCGATTCAGGAGTTAGACAGTCTAACCAACTGCATAGAGAATACCTGCAGATCAGCTCTAGATATAGTAGCTCCACTCAAATATAAAAAGACTAGATCTAAAAAACTCGCTCCGTGGTACACTGACCAAACTAGAAACTTAAAACAAATAGCATGTAAATTAGAGCGTAAACGGTGATCTACTAAGTTGGAAGTATTCTACTGTGCCTGGAAGGATAGCATCATTGACTACAAACGGGCACTCGCTAAAGCACGCTCAGCATACCTAGCCTCACTGATAGAGAAACATAAAAACAATCCTAGATTTCTTTTTAATACTATTTCCAAACTTACAAAAAAAATCAAGCAGGCGCAGAACCTCAGCTTCCAGTAAACCTCACTAGTAACGTATTTATAGATTTTTTTGATAATAAAATAGAGAATATTAGACAAAATATAAAACCTTTTATTAGCAATACAACTGGTATGTCATCTGGTTTGGTTGATATCGATTTAAATTGCATACTGGGAGAAAAACTTGATGCTTTTCATCCACTCCCACAATCAGAATTAGAGAAAATAATTTCTTCCTTAAATTGTGCTACCTGCACACTAGACTCGGTTCCCTCAATGTTATTAAAAGAGGTATTACCAGCGGTAACTGAACCTCTTCTAACTATAGTTAACTCATCCATTACAATAGGTCACATGCCCAAATCATGTAAATTAGCAGTTATTAAACCTCTGATCAAGAAACCAAATCTTGATCCTACTGTACTATCTAATTATAGACCCATTTCAAACACATCATTTATATCTAAGATCATAGAAAAAGCTGTTGCCCAGCAATTATGCCTATATCTGCATAGGCATCACATATTTGAAAAGTTCCAATCTGGTTTTAGGCCCCATCACAGTACTGAAACAGCATTAGTTAAAGTAACAAATGACCTCC
Organism: Brachyhypopomus gauderio; assembly: GCF_052324685.1. Classification (NCBI taxonomy): domain Eukaryota; kingdom Metazoa; phylum Chordata; class Actinopteri; order Gymnotiformes; family Hypopomidae; genus Brachyhypopomus; species Brachyhypopomus gauderio. The sequence goes on from NC_135214.1 coordinate 8,975,066, forward strand.
TCCTTGCTTCAGATCAAGGCTATGTATCGCTGTTAGTGCTTCTTGATCTTAGTGCAGCTTTCGACAAAATTGATCATAGGATCTTGCTAGAAAGGTTAGAACGCTGGGTTGGAGTCTCTGGCACAGCCCTTTCATGGTTTCATTCTTACTTAACAAATCAGTTTGTAGAGCTCAATAATATTCCATCTAAACGTACAAAAGTTAAATATGGGGTCCCGCAAGGCTCCATTCTAGGACCACTATTATTTACATTATATATGCTACCATTGGGCACAGTTATAAACAAACATGGTGTAAATTTTCACTGCTATGCAGATGACACTCAACTTTACATATCAGCCAAACCTGATGACAAACTCAGTTTAAGAAAAATTGAGGCCTGTGTAAGAGATATTAAATGCTGGATGTCTCTAAACTTACTCCAACTTAATGAGGACAAAACAGAAGTTCTCCTTCTGGGCCCTAAGGCCTCAAAACAGAAAATTCCAGATCTAATGCTTAATCTCGCAGGCTACCCCATTACACCTGGCACAGTAGCCAAAAACCTAGGCATCATACTCGACTCTGACCTATCATTTGATAAATACATAGATAATACTACTAGGATAGCTTTTCTACATCTCCGTAACATTGCTAAATTAAGAAATGCATTATCACGGGATGATGCAGAAAAATTGGTGCACGCCTTTGTTAGCTCTAGATTAGACTACTGCAATGCACTACTGTCAGGATGTTCAAATAGGAATCTAAATAAACTTCAAATAGTTCAAAATAGGGATGCAAATGATTAATCGACTTTCGATTAATTGTCGATTAAGACGTTACTCGATCAAAATGTATTAATCACGATTAATCATTAGAGAGCGCTCCTGTATTAACTTGAACAGAGCGTAAGAACGAGAGGTGAACACGTGTCGCGAAAGACCAGAGTGGAAAACAAAATGAAGCAGGCGAAAAGACGTGCGGTGTGGGACCATTTTGAAGCGTGTTCGGGAAACGAGGCAGAAACTGCGTAATCCAGAAAATCCCAAGGAGGGAAACTTTATTTTCCACGCAACTCAAACAATAGCACTGTTCTCTTCCCCTCCCCTGGCGCGCGCAGGCGCCGCTCTCCCAGTGTCACTTAAAGGGCCAAGTGCCTGTCTGTTAGGGAATTCGCTGCGAGGAGTAGTAGTCGCTACAATTTCAACATTGTTAATTTAGGCAAAGAAGTCAAATGTTCTGTGTGTAATGCGGTATTGAAGTACAACAGTTCCACTAGCTCACTCAATTATCATTTGAACACCATGCATGCAGCTGTCCTGCATATCACCAGTGCACCTGGTCAACCTAAAATCACAGCTACACTGGGAAGGCGAGCGTTTTCGAAAAGTTACATTACTGTGACGTGCCACTACGCTGACGAGAACTGGCAGCTAAAATCTGCAGTGCTGATTACGACGAACATGTCGGATAGACACACCGCTGACAGTTTAACTGACAAGCTCAATGATGTTGTGGAAACTTGGGCACTCTCCGGTCGCGTTACAGCATGTGTTCACTACAAAGCTAGAAACATTGTCCAAACATGGGCTCAATAATATTCTGTTTGGCTCTCTATTTAATTTCTTCTTTTTTTTTTTAACATTTTTTTTTATGTCTAATGTTTCAAATTGAACTGAGCCAGTCCTTAATTTATTCCTTTTTTAAAATGAATTATTTTGTTATACCATAAAAATTTCCTCATGCATAATTACTTGAGCAATATATAATATAATACAATATAATTATCATAATATAATATATACTTTTTGAACAAAGTGTTTTAACTACACTGCTCAAAAAAATAAAGGGAACACTTAAACAACACAATGTAACTCCAAGTCATCCACACTTCGTGTTCAGATAGGAAGCAACACTGATTGTGAATCAATTTCAACTGCTCTTGTGCAAATGGAACAGACAACAGGTAGAAATGAGAGATTTTCAACTGATTTCAAAGATTTGTATTAATTGAGATCTAGGATGTGTTATTTTAGTGTTCCCTTAATTTTTTTGAGCAGTATATTTAGCTGATATTTTTAAAAGCCCTATTGAAACACTGAAATTCAGGTGAAAAACGCCGCTTATCGATTAATCGAAAGTCGATCGATAAGATCAGTCAACTAACGATTAATGAATTAATCGATAATTTGCATCCCTAGTTCAAAATGCCGCAGCCAGGGTTCTGACCAGAACTAGAAAAATTCAGCATATCAGTCCAGTCCTATCAGCCCTGCATTGGCTCCCAGTTAAATTCCGTATTGACTTTAAAATTCTTTTATTAACTTATAAAGCATTGCACGGGCTTGCTCCTGAGTACCTTCAGGAACTTATTTCCTATTACGAACCCCCACGCCCACTAAGATCACAGGGTGCTGGTCTTTTATTAGTTCCAAAAATTAACAAGGTAACAGCAGGGGGAAGAGCCTTTTCTTGTAAGGCCCGCCAGCTTTGGAATAATCTTCCTAAATGCGTCCGGGACTCCGACACGGTCACAATCTTTAAGTCTAGGTTGAAAACTCACTTATTTAGTTTAGCGTTTGATAATTAATATCCCCCCTTAGATTAAGGTACAGATCCAGGGGTTCACAGGCGAAGGGTTTTATGGTAGACTGGGGCGCTGGTGCTGTCGTCCTGTCACTGCTCGTGGTCACTCAAGTTTGTTGACAGTGCAGTGGACGGATGCCATTGTCTCAGAATGCCCCCAAGCCTGTTACCTTCTGGTTCTGCCTTTTTAGCTAGGCTGTAATAATTTAACTTAATGCCGGAGTTGCTGCCACACTCCGGAAATGTTTATAATTTCACCTGTCCTGTATATGTCCTCATACAGAGCCAATTTTCCCTGTTTCATTTCTCCACATGGCTGCCCGCCTGCTTGAGGAATAATGAGATGAGGAGACCAGCGATCCATCCTGGGCCAGCCACCTCCTGCCTAACCGGATGCATACATCATGATGGACATTATTACATATTTTTCCTTTTCTCTCTCTTCTTTCTGTCTAAATTGTTGTTGTCATGGTGACCGGTGTCGGCCAGAGGAGGATGGGTTCCCCCCCTGAGTCTTGGTTCCTCTCAAGGTTTCTTCCTCATGCAAAAAACTAGGGAGTTTTTCCTTGCCACTGTCACCTTTGGCTTGCTCACTGGGGGCTAGGACTCGGCACTTGTAAAGCTGCTTTGTGACAACAACTGTTGTAAAAAGCGCTATATAAATAAAATTTGATTGATTGATTGATTGATCTTACTCCCGCTGACATGCTACAGTATCATTCCTGTGATTTGCAAGTGTTTTTACTGTAGCATTTTGGCTACAGTAAAACACTTGCAAATCACAGAAATGATACATTAGGAAGTGTACTTCAAGAATATGATGAACTGGTTTAATAACAATTTGATTTGTGTATTTTACAGAGCCCCAAATAACAAGCAACCAACGCCATTTAACGATTTTGCCAACTTCTAATTTGACTTAAAATCCCCACACTTAAAAAAATAACTGAAAAATAAAATGAGCATATTTAGATGAGTACAGAACATCAATTTATAGCATTTTAATCTCTGCGTCGTTCTCAAAGCACTTCTTTAATACCGCGTGTATGTGCGTGAGATGGCGTCACCGCAGTATGCAAGACTGAGGGGATTTATGATACACTGTCCGTGACTCGGAGCACTCTGACATTTTGTTCGTTCCCTTATCCGTGTGTCTGTCCCTCAGTACCAACTTTTCTTTATCTCTCCTTATTAAACATTTACACTCTTTCCTCACACCCGTGTGTTGTGAATCTGTTCTCCTGGCGTCAGCTACTTAACACACTGCAGGCTGAACACATTTATAATGCTAATTATGAACCCTGGCTATGATCTATGTCTGAAGACGATATCAAAACCTTTACACTGTACACTGATTGTCATTCACAAACAACTTTTGTGAATGACAATCTGCAGGTTTTTAGCCAGAAACATGAGTTGTGTTATACAGCATTTCATTAGGTTGAACGGGACTGAATGAGAAAGCTCTTTAAAAAGAAAGCTAGCTTGCTAGCTAGCTATTTTAATGAAAACCTGAAAGCCCTGTCAGGCTTAATTACAGAGTGGAGTTGAACAGAGAACAGAGTTCTTGTTCTAGACGAGACTCTCATGCTTTTTTTTAACTTTTGTAATAAAACTCTCTTTTAACCACGTCTGAGTCATCTATTCTCAGGAAATGTCCACACTACCTAGCTACATTAAAATCTTTTTCTAATTCAATCACGTTCGACGTAATGAACCCTTAAGAAACTGAATCAAGGTTCACCACACAAAGAGGGTTCCAAATAGTTCCTACCTGACTGCGTCTGTCAGGTAGTGCCAGCACAGGTAGATGGTGTTGGAGTTGTACTCAACTGAGTGGTACAAAGACTGAGGACTGGACTTCATCAGAAACATGGTGGACATTTCTGTGTTACTGTAGAGGACTTGTACACACACATTGCAAATGGAGCTTATTAAAGAATATTGGTATATTAACTTAAAATTGTGTGTCTGGAGATGGTTGTACTAAGGTGTTTAAAATTACATTTGCCCCATCAGCGATCTGTATTTCATTGGTTGCTGTACCTTGTCCATCTGCACTGTGCTGTGTGGTCAGGAGCTCCAGTCCCACACATGCTGAGAGGAGTCTCCCCATGCCATCCATGCTGGTGCCGAGGCCCTGTGCTACCTCCATGGCAGACAGGGGGCACTCTGAGGCATTAAGGTAGTCAAATACCCCTAGCTCACATGCAGTAAAGAGGGTCTGAATACAACCATGGGCTCCGATTACTTACACAATAAATATGACACTCTAGCAAAGATTGTTGCTACTTCCGAGTCCCTTAGTACACAACATTAGGTAAACTTTGTTCTGTTTTGCATGCATAGTATAATGTCATTTGTATCAGCAAAATGTGTTTTTTAGATGTAATACAAGACAAAATATGGGCTAAAATTGTGTCTATACAAATTAACACAAATGACTGCACTATATGGTATGGAAGAATCAGAATGAATCAAAACATCCATATTTTATGCCACAAGAGAACACAAGATGCTTGCAGCAGAATAACCAAAAACGAGCTATACTGCATGATTTATAACTAGATTTAAACATTCAGTTCAAACTGAAGGAAACATGCAGGGTAATAGACCCATTCATTACCTTTGACACCATGAAACCCTCCATATACTGCATAATTCTTCTGGAGTATCCATCCTCTTTTGCACCAGCCATTTTCACAAGTGTATTGGTTCTCTGTGTGTGTGTCTAAATGAGAGTGAAGCTTTCTGGAGGGCCTGACCAACAATGAACATAATGAGATTAACAGATTACTGGACCAGACTGAATGGTCTCAGGTGTTTGCCCACAGTTAAACAGTAGGGCAGCCTCTTAAAGTGACAAAGCTCTTTTTTAAGTTTCTCTGGGAAAAATATAAATGTAAAGCAATAAAAATGTAAATGAAAATGTACTCTGAGTCAGCCTAGTCCTCAGCCCTGAGTAAACCCTAGCCTTCAGTAATGGGAGGAACCTAATTAAAGTGTATAGTGGAAAAGATAAACCTGACTACAGGCCATTTCAGAATAACAGGATTACCTCAGGTTACCTGGTCAGAATAGCATTAGCACATTGCCATCACATGGTGAATGTAATTGGTGGAGGTTTCTGCTCAGTTTCAGAAGGTCAGCATGAGGACCTATTAAATAGCCCTAAATAGTGAATACAGATTGGTTGAATAGGCATGCATGTTATGAACTTGATTAAACTCTGGACCAAGAATTATAAATTAATTGTGTAAATCAATGTAAAATCCTTTAAGACTGCAAACAAGAGAAATTGCGTAGGTGAGTGAAGGGTGGTGTGTCTACAGTGCTGCTCATATGCAAGTCCTTCCTCTTGCCCTTACATGAGCTCTTATGTAAATCAGAAAATGCTACCTGAACAATTTCTCTCAAATTCTGCCTGACCTACTGAGCAGCTATGCATGCTGGAATAACTTTAGCAGTGGAGAAATTGCTGCTATACGCTGCTGCACTGTATTAAAATATATAAGGAAGCAAATGTTTCATGGATATTACTCTCTAGAACAGAACTCCGGTGTTTGAAAGGATGGTGTTTATTGGTTGCAGTGTAGGACATGGAATCATTTAATTTCAAACCTACAATAAAGAAATTTCAGCAAAATAACAGCAGCAGGTTGTGTCCCCAATTTCCTCTGTATGCAACTCAAACACCGAACTCTGCACAAGAATCAACTATGAACCAGACTGATATTCTGAGTTTTCATTGTTTCAAACAGTGGAGCCCAAACCTTCCTATTATAACTCAATATTGGGCAAAATCTAAATGAAACTTAAACATCTAATGTATATTATTATTATGAAGAAATGTGTTATACTAATTAGGCATAAATTAAAAGCATTCAGTATAACAATGCCAATTGGAGACCAAATCACATGCAAATATTCAAATACTGGTTCAAGTTTTTAAAAAGCTTTCAAAAGGTGTACATCCTTAAAAAGAACAGTGGCAGAAGATAAACAAACACTTCTAATCATGAAAAAGACCATTATGAACAGCTTGAAATTAACAAAATTAATTTTCTCCCACTTTGAACTCAAAAGGCAGCAACACAAGTGGTCACAGAGAGTCTGGAGCAGCACGATGGCCAGTGCTCCTAATGAAGGAATGCTTGAGATGACCATACCTTCTGTTCACTCGGTTACCTTCTTTTCTATTTTTAACAGTTACCTACAAGAAGAAAGAACTCAACGGAAAGAACAAAGTCTTAACAAATATTTATGACTTTGTAGCCGACTAAATGCACAATAATGTGCAATGGGATAAGAACAGAAAAAAGTGAACAAAAGCCCGGGCTCTGCTGAGGACCATGCTGGTGTGACACTGGTCATAGATTCCCAAATCAACTCAGTCAACACCACACAAAAACAAAAGGAACAAAATACAAAAAGAGTCCAGCATGTTGTTGTATATCCACATGGTAAAACACAAGGGGCAAAGAAAATATATATACTGTTTGTGTTTGTTGGATAAATATGTATGCCAATGTTTGTCAAGGTCAGTACCTTTGACTGAAGGGAGAGCACCTGTGGAAAATGAAATCCTGACCTTATTTAATGACAGAGGTCCTAATAAGCTTGGATTATTTTAAGCAGCACTGTTTTCTTAAGCAGATGTGCACCAGTCAGACTTACAAGAGAGTTGTGCATTCTCACAGTATGAATTCATACCATGATCAAAACATCTGCTGATCACAGATTTAATTCAAGTGTTTAGAGTAATTCCTTCTTTTCTTGCTGTAAGGATGTTCTACACAGTCTAGCGTCTGGTCAGTGGCGTCTGGAGCGCCCTCGGTGCTGGCTGAAGGAGCGTCGTCGACGCCCTCGGCTAGAGGAGTGGCTTGTGCTTCCACTCCTCGAGCTCCCACTCCTACTGCTCCTAGTGCTGCTGGAGCTGCTGCTCCGGCCGTGGCTGTACCTGCGGCTTCCTTTCCCTCGCCTCCCGGAGCTGTGGCCCCTCCCATGGCTATGTCTCTTTTGGCTCCGGCTCCTCCTGTAACTGCGGCTATACTGCCTATCACTGCTCCGCCTCCGACCACTCCTGCTCCGGCTCCGCCCACAACTGGGCCTTCTGCTACTACTCCTGTGCCCGTGACTCCGCCCTCTGCTGCGATTGTGTGTGTGGGTGCTCCGTCCACGTCTGCTGCCAGAAGATTCTGGACTGCGTCTCCTTTCTTTCAGGCCTTTCTGCTCATCTCCTTGAGAAGGTTTCTCCTGTTTCCTTGATTTGTTCTCCTGGTGGCCCGTTGTGACTGAGCACGCAGCAACAGGCTTGGATTCTTCTGATCGACAAGTGACTCCATTCAGTTGAGTTCGCACTTCACACATCTGGAGGCCCTGGTCACTCGCTGCTTCTGTAGTAAAGTCAGGCTGCTCCCCCTGCAGGCCATCAGTATTAGTGCTCTTCTTGAGCAGGTTTCCCAGCAGCCTGTCTCTGAGCTCCCGCTCTTTCCTCTGGAGCTCCAGAGCTCGGGCTTTTTCCTGCTCCACGCGATGCAGCTCTGCTTCCTGCTGCTGGCGCAGCTCCTCTAGTTGCTGCAAGCGAGCTAGCTCCGCCTTCTGCCTTCGGGCAATCTCCGCCTTCTCCTCTTCCAGCTGCTGCTGTTTCAGGGCCTGCATAAGACAGGAATTCCACTAGTGTGAATGAATGAATTAATTTATATATAACAAATATCTTAAGAAGATTCAAGAAAAGGAACTGCAGTGTACTTGTGTAAGATACATTTCCAAAGAAATATATATCCTATAGAATACACCCACACACACAATATTGCCAAAAGTATTCGCTCACCCATCCAAATAATCGGAATCAGGTGTTTCCATGTTCACAGGTGTACAAAATTAAGCACCTAGACATGCAGACTGCTTTTACAAACATTTGTGAAAGAATTGATCGCTCTCAGGAGCTCAGTTAATTCCAGCGTGGAACTGTGATAGGATGCCACCTTTGCAACAAGTTCAGTTGTGAAATTTCCTCGCTCCTAATTATTCCACAGTCAACTGTATTATAAAAAAATGGAAGTGTTTGGGAACAACAGCAAGTCAGCCACGAAGTAAGTGGTAGGCCACGTAAACTGACGGAGCGGGGTCATGGTGTGATTATGGTGTGGGGTTGTTTTTTAAGAGTTGGGCTCGGCCCCTTAGTTCCACCGAAAGGAACACTGAATGCTTCAGCATACCAAGACATTTTGAACAATTCCATGCTCCCAACTTTGTGGAAACAGTTTGGAGCTGGCCCCCTCCTCTTCCAACATGACTGTGCACCAGTCACAAAGCATATAAATACATATGTGTGTGTGTATATATATATATATATATATATATATATCATGGGTTAAAGCAAGAAATTTTCATTTGACAAAATTTTTCCTGGCAAAAGACAATGTGGTGTAGTTGGGACAAAGCCTCTTTTGCCTAATTCTAAACACATTTATAAAGTATATTTATCTAAACAGCCTGTGTAAGGAGAGAAGAGATAATATATGAAGCAACAAAATGCAACACCTGAGCAATAAATGTACATAAATGTTTATATAATGGAGTTATCTGGGGGTGCTCTTCCAGAAAATTATTTAAAGATCAAGTCAAATTTTGTGAATCCTGGTGAGTTTTAAAAGGTATGAAGCTCTCTTGTATTTATCAGATTCACTATCGCAAAAACATAAGCCGTAAGATTACGTGCTTTAAGTAGGTATGTTATGCGATCGCGAAGGAATGTGCGTAGATCGCGTGACATTAAAAAGCTCGCTCAGCAAATAATGTTAACCCCCCCCCCCCCCCCCCCCAACAAATTTCGTTCGCCACCTCACAACCCCCAACTCCCCGGTAGATCTTTCTGACTTCATCTTCTAAGTAGCTCGCAAGCTGAAAACTTGTGGGCACCCCTGCTGTAAATGAAGAAAAGTCTGGGATCGGTGGAGAGATTCTTCAGTATAAATAACCATAACTTCTATATTTCACTACAACTTCAAATAAAAATTGAAATGTAGTCACTTTATAGTATGGACATGACATTATAATATTCAAAATGAATGAACAAATGAATATTTAATTAGTTCATTGCACTGAAGCGCGGCGCGCGCGAAGTTACAAAATTCGAGAGGTGCACGACCTGGGCGAGGCTCTCGCGCACAGGTGGAGCCACCGCGATTACGTCATTTTCGGCGCGCGGACCCTCGTTTATATGATTCTCTCATTGGCGCTCATCAGTGCTGGATGGATGACGGCAGTGTAGTCATGTTTGCGGAGTTCATACACCTTTACAAGGTGCAATTCAAGCACTTGTACGTCACTTTCAAGGTCCATTTCAATATTTCCCAGCACGTTAAACTTAATAAAGTTAAATATTTATACATATACTCGAAATGATTCGAAATAATTCGCTTTTTTATCACATTATTTAATGGTGGTTTATTTTCACAACGCCCAATCTTAACGTCTTCACGTTCTCTCATGTTTCGTCCTGGAATTACAAGAGGCTCGTATTTGTTTACGTCAAGTATTTTAGCCTAAATTCCAGCACTTTTCAAACCTGGAACACAATGCAACATTAAAATGGGGGGGGGGGGGGGGGGGGGGTGTGTGTGTTCTGCAACGTGTATGAGCCTTGGGGGCTGCTGCGTGACTGACCTTGGCTCTGCTCAGCAACTCGGCGATCAAGCGGATGGACTCGAGGTTCCTCTGGGCTAGGAGTAGCTTCCTTTCCTCCATGGCAATCTTGAGGTGTAATTTTTTCTGCTCCTCCTCCTGCTGCTTCTTTGCCTTTGTTGAGAATTGATATTAATTTGCACAATTAATACTTTGTTAATTAACTATTAAATAACAGTAATTTGATATCCATGTTTAGTAGCGCCAATTTAAAGTCAGGCACATCTGCGGGCAGCCCCTTATTATTGAAGCGGTGGAAGGTGCTGCTGGTGAAGGACCCCAAGCTAAAACATTTATAAGACAAAAGCAACAACAGTCCTGGTGGTTAAAGTTGAGGCTTAAATTCTGATATTTCAAAATTGTATGGATATATATTTTCTTCATGTTATTAGTTCACTTGGTGCAAGAAAAAACAAATAGCATAGAACCGTCAAGAACTGGCATAATGCTACAGCTGGATGAAGGTTTGCTGGACTGTAGTCAAAATCAGGAGCTTGCTTAACATATTAGCCTCCAATGTTAGTAGGTAGAGTGATTAAATTGAACATGTGATCACTATCTTATCAAAGAACAAGCACTTTATTAAGGTATATCCAGCACCTTCTTCTGGTTCCTTTTTTCTTCTCGCTCCCTCAGTCTCTCCTCACGCCTCCTCAGCCTCTCCTCCCTGCGTTTCTCCTTTTCTTCCTCCTCCAGTTCACGTTGCCTCCTACAAAAAGGTTTTCAAAAACAGACAATCCATTAAAACTTGATAATGCCCTCACGCTACTTTGAAAGGCCCCAGGGGTGTGGTGGTATGAGACCAGTACCGCTCCTCCTCCTTGCGTCTCTCCTCCTCTTCTTTCTCTCTGCGTTTCTGCTCTTCTCTCTGTCTCTCCAGTTCTTGGAGCTTTGCACGCTCCTGTAGGCGCTTCTTCAATGAAGAGTCACTCAGGTGCTTGGATGTGTCAAAGGTCACCTGAATATACATGACTTGCTTTGTGAGTCACATACACAAGCTTATTGTAAAATCACAATCTATAAGAAGTAAAACACCAGTGAACCAAGCAAAGCTTCTCGAAACATGAAGATTGTCCAAGAGGTTGTCTCAGACTACTAAAGATATGAGGCATTTTCAGAAAATAGGATGAAACCCAGGGACAAAAAACTCTAATAAAAACAAATAAACATTAATTATTTGGGTAGCATGAACAATGTGGATGTAAAGCAGATGTAAAGAGATGGATGGATGTTATTAAAAACTAAATAACAAGTCTAATCAATTATTTAGCATTTATCATTTCTCTGAAATAAAGGTTTGTTGTAGATTTATCCAATATAGATAAACACTGAATCTGCTGACCTTAATACTACAAGCCACTGCTTTGCCATCCTCTCCTTTGTACATGAGTTTCATCCCTCTCAAGGTGTCCATGGCTTTCACAAAGCCTGTATGTTCCTCAAACTGCACGTAGCCTTCAAAGTTGAGGTGTCCACCAAAAGAGAAAGTGTTGAAGTTCTTGCCCGTCATCTCCTCTCTGTATGGGTCCAGCATGGGAATGTCAACATTGCGGATCTTACCGAAGCCCTCAAAGACAACCTTCAAGACAATTTCTGAAGGCCTGTCAGAGGGACTGTCCTTCTGGGCAAACCACTTGCAGGGGAGACCCTCAAGATGGATGGTGTCAGGTCGTTCTCCCGGAACGGTCTCATTCATATCCTTGGCATCCCTGAAGAAGGAATCCCAGTCATGACGGGTGGGGAACTCAACCTTGTTTTCAGCCGCACGAACTTTCAGGATGTCTGTGAAGCCGCTCAGCTTGATGCTTTTGCCGTCTAGCTTGGCCAAGAGGACCCTGACAGCACTCTTGTTCTCCACCTCACCCTCAAAGCGGATGAAGTCCATGGTACTCTTGGAGATGCGCAGGGAGGAGAACTGGTCTGGGTGGACCATGCTCTTTAACCTCTCCATCACCTCCCAGTTGGAGATAGACTTTCCAGGCATCTTAAGCTGAGGCAGAGCCACACTGATAGTCATCCTAGCAATGGGCTTCAGATAAAGGTTGTATTCTTTACAAAGCTGCACAGCTTCCGTGGTGTCATGGACAATGGTAGTCATCTTGGCAGCTGCTGTTCACTGAAAAGAGAAAGACTGAGTAACATAAATAGTACCTTTAAAGTACCAACTACCATGAAAACCGCAAGGGATTGTAGAGAATTGTGAAATACCATACAATAATTAGGTTAAAAAAAATAAATAAATAAAAAAAAACCAAAAGCATTTTAATATTGTTAATTGAAGTCCTGGATGCTAATAGGTAAGCAGCATACACACACACACCCTCATGAATGAGAAGCGCCTTATAATGACTCATGCAAGATTTCTTTAAAAAATAGACTGTAGACACACTTTATACCACACAAAATCACAATGTCTTTTTTTAAGGTTATACTGGCCTTTCCCTACTACTTCCGCCACCTTTTAAATACCCTGATGCAATTGAGCACTGTGGTAAGGTAGCTTGGTGGCTTCATCATTCTCAGGGGAGAATAAAGGACCAGACTTCAGCAGAGAGGACAATACTCTATTCTGAGGTAGCAAATGCTCTTTCTTAAAGCTTTAACAACCATTGGTCGCTTTTACAATGTGTATGTTTAAGCTACAATTTAATACGTTGAAAATATGCCCCTCCATCGTGAGTACTGACCACCTTGTCAATATGATGTGGGACTCAATACAGGTTATATATCATGAAATTCTTGCCAACAACAAAGCAGACAAATAGGTCGGTTTTCACGGTTAAGGAAAAACTGTAGTGCTATGTATTTAAAAATGGACTAACGTGAATTACACGTTTGTTACTTTAAATAGATTCGTAATTACTATAGATAAATGATCCACATACACCTAGCTAGACAACTGATGGAAAAGGTCCGGAACACCATAGAAATGATACACACGTAACTGAACACCGCAACCCCCCTAACTAATGAGACGATCTTTAGTAACGCTAGCTAGACGTGGGAAATACGACCTGGCCTGGCCTGGCCTGCTAGCTACTGTGAGACCGTACACAACGAACGGGAACAAGCCGGCAAACGCGCCGTCCTAGCGCCAAACTGTAGAAACACTCACCACCTACACAACCTTAACCGCGCTGGGTATATGACAATGTCTCGAAATGAGACAGACATTATTATATAACTGGCCATATGACACAGTAAAAGCTCTTTACGATGCCTAAACGGTGGATTTATGAGACATTAATGCAACTGTTAGCTCTGCAAACGTTGTCCTAAAACTTTAGCTAGCACATTCTTCAACCACTGAAACAGCACAGCTGCATCCCTCACAAGCTAACCTGACTAGGTTAGTTAGCATGAGACAGCCTAGATAGCTACTTTTACTGTCCGTCAGTGCTAATCTCACACACTTAAAAACGTTTAAAAAAATCTGAAAAACATTTGAATTTAAATTACCTTCTTGATAATCTGCCAAGGAAACCGCCTAAATCTTTCACATACTGAAAGATAACCAATGATCAACCGTAGCTAGCTAGTTTCAACAAAATGGACATTATGTTTGAGACTTCCTACTATGTCACGACGAACCGGAAGTATTTATTGCTTCTCAGTCGATACTTGCACACATACTGCCATCATGCGATATTTTAAACATGAACGTTGCTTTACCAGATATAGTCGATTAAAGAGACAAGGAACACGAAATATTTTATAATTTCCATATATACAAAACATGTAACAAATGATGAATATACGCATCGCAAGTACAGCCTCAATGCCACATATATGGATGTTCGAATGATAAAAGTGATAACGTAAACTGAAGGACAACAGTAGGTGCCAAAATACAAATAGTAAATGAGTAGTAAGTAACATGTATTTGTTTATTTGTTGTCACAAAGCAGCTTTAGTCCAAGCCCCCAATGAGCAAGCTAAATGTGACAGTGGCAAAGTAAAAAGCCTAGAGCATGAGCAATATAATCACCAGTTATTTCAAATTGCACAATAATTAAGTAATTATTTCTAGCCTGAAATTTCCTCCAATGTTTTTGGAATGTTTTTCAGGCCTGAATAAAATATAGCTGATCAGACATAAACACTGGGGTGCTTTTCAGGCTGGAGAAATGTGGTCTGCTGATAGCAAAAAGAACAAAAATGATCAGGACAGAAGGAATTCAATTATCACAAGGGTATATAACAGAACAAAAGTGGGTTTCTTAATTCACATGGCAACCCACAGAGGAATGCAGGCCCGTTATAATGAAAAATAGTAAGATCAAACCATATAAACGTATATGCCCTACCAGTCTTCAGACATCCAACAGGCACAATAAGATGGCCAAGAGAATAACTAATATTTGTAATATAATACACAGAGCACTACATCCAAAATGCAACATACACAGGCTGTAATTTGACAGAAGGGCCACAGTGTAAAGGGTAAAAGCTTCTGTGATGAGACACAAAACATCCAGGAGTACCAAAGCAATGGCTCCGGATGAGCTACTGAAATAGTGCCTCAGACAGGTGGCATGGCAGAAATGTACAACAGATAGAGGTGGCTGAAAATGACAATCCCATTATTGGAAAAGACAGCACTGAAGGAAAACACAGAGACAGGTAAAATCTTGTCAGACCCAAGATCCAACCAGTCAAGGAAGCAGCAGGAATAGTGATAGATGAAAACAGCAGTAGAAATAAAAAAGACTGATCCATAATTCAGCCTATATATTTCATGTATAACAT
This sequence comes from Brachyhypopomus gauderio, assembly GCF_052324685.1. NCBI lineage: Eukaryota > Metazoa > Chordata > Actinopteri > Gymnotiformes > Hypopomidae > Brachyhypopomus > Brachyhypopomus gauderio. The sequence continues at coordinate 8,990,072 of NC_135214.1, forward strand.
CTTAATGAAATTAAATTCTATTATAAAATCATTATATGTGTTACACACGTCACACGGGGCCGCTGAATGGCGTGTTCATGACTGCTTTATTCTGTTTAATACAACACAGCACAGTACAACGTTAGCGCTATTCATCTATTGACTATACGTCTGAGCTCACTTGACCTCTTAGCGCTATGGTTGCCATCTGCTGGCGTAGCATGTGCACTGCACTCCCATTTGGCAGGTGGAATTTATCTTTCGGTGCCACATCTGAACATTAAAACCGGAAAGTGAACAAAACTTCAGCCTCAATAAAATGAAAACTTATAGGGGGGTGTACTTTCCCAACATTCATGTCCTGGGTGCCACATATGGTTATACAGAGGGGTGTATAACCCACCCCCAATCCAGTTTTCCTCTCTGTCCCCCCCAGCACCAGTGTTGCGAATAACACCATTAAAAATAATGGTGTTAGGTAAAGGCATCATTTTTTCAGTAACGGGATAATATAATTAATTATTTTTCCTGTCGTTACAACGCCGTTGACGTTACTGGTCATTAAAAGCAGTGCGTTACTATATATTGATATACTAACAGTAATGCAAGCAGACCCCTGCCCAGGCTAGTGAGGAGTAACAGATCTTTATAGGTCACAGTTCTCGGTGTAACACCTGTTTAACTTAACAAGTCAGTAAGCGATTTTATCCTGCACTGGTCTGTTGATGTGCAATAAATATCAAAAGTTAAACACCTTTCTGATCTACTCATTTCAACTGACTGTGAAAACTGCTTTTAAAAAAAATCCTTATTCATTGGCATATAACATTTTTTTTACTGTAATGCAAATACTTTACTTTCGTTACTTTCCCTGGTAACGTGTTACTTTTATTATAGAGTAATTCAGTTACTAACTCAGTTACTTTTTTGAACAAGTAGTGAGTAACTATAACTAATTACTTTTTTAAAGTAACGTTCATAACACTGCCCAGCACAAAGACACCCTTCCCCCCAAATACCTCCACCCCATCAATCAAGGAAAGGCTTGTCTCTCCTCATCTCAGTATTTCTCAGGTAGGAGGGCAGCCAATTGGAAAAAGTAAAGAGGGACAATTAGTTTTGTATGGGATTATATATGGGACAGAGGAAATGTCAACATCTCTGGACTGTGGCAGCAACTCTGGCATTAAATTATTACAGGCTATAGCTAAAAGGGCAGAACCAGAAGGTAACAGACTTGGAAGCATCCTGAGACATTGGCATCCATCCACTGTAGTGTAACAAGCTTGAGTGATCACATGCAGTGATGGGATGTCAGCACCAGCGCCTCAGTTTACCATAAAACCCAATGCCCATGAACTCCTGGATACCCCGAGGTGAGCTTTTAAAATTTGGTCTTTTTATATTTGAGTGGAGCTACTAAAGCTGATTATCGCACCCCACATATACACTGACTTTCAAACTATGTCCAAACAGTCTTGAACCTGGACTGCATTCAAAATATGACTAAATATATGACCAAACAAATTGTTTTACTGTTGGTACAATTAACACATAGAACTAGAAAACTTGCTAGTACTTTTATACAGTTTTACTCATCCTTAAGTGTATATTCTGATGCATTTAGCTCTAATAATAAGATTATAATAATGAATCTAATAACGAAAGAAAAACCAAAGTATCCCAGAACAGAAGTTGCACGGGCAGCACCAGAATTTATATAACAGCCCCACTATTTTTGTAGGTCACTGGCTACACTTCTACGCTGCTTCCACCAATGTCAAAAAATAAACATACGGGTTAGCGATATAAATAGTTGCCTTGATATGGGACACAGTGAAAACCATCTAACTCATTAACAAAGACATATGAAAGTGAAAAAAACGAAAGGGGTAATATCCTCCGTGGCACCGTGATAACAGAAACGTGATGGCCTACGTATTTAATTCTTCCAAATGTCACGATTCAGTGCTACGACGACTTCAGTTGGGTTATATCGGTCATATCCGTTTTTCAGACCTTTTCAAGGATTACAATGGAGTAGACCATTAAAAGGGATGAAAACCACTTTTCAGTCTGGTCACGTTGAGCAGTGTAGTGAGAATGCAGGTCAGCTTTAAGGGTATGTCAAAGCAAGCCATGAACAGAAGGAAAAGGGCCATTGTGTGAGTATCAGATAAAAAAGTTGGCTTCCTGTGTAATAGCCTGTGTCACATACAACATAGCTGTATCAAACTTAAGTCAGCCAGACAACTGGAGAACTGCAAGCTAAATAGACTGACATCACAAAACTTAATTTAAAATGTTTAAGAAAAAAAAACCTTGATTTTTTTTTGTGTGCACTAGTATTAGTTTATTAAATTTCGTTTGTTCGTTTATTTGATGAGCTCATAATTCGAACGATCAGTGACATTTGGGAGCAAACCATCAAAACGTATCCTAATTGGAATATTTTTGTTTACCACAGGAAATGGCAGGCTATGTTCGACAACTACATCAATTGTTCTCACTAAAATATATAAAAAAAAAACCTTATTGGATGTCGCCGATGACGGTTTGGGGCGGGGGGAGGTGCGGGGTTGGGTTGACTGATATTTCCACTGCAGTATAGGCCAGGTCTACTGCCACCTTCTGGTGAAATATTAAATAGTTTTTTGTACGCGTGTATTTTATGCTGTGGTCAACAGAGCTGGCGGGCCGCAAATTATTGATTGATTAGTGATATAACAGAGGCTGTGGGCCTGTGAAAATGTGAATGGCTTTTGGACATGCCTGCTACAGAGTAATTATTGCTATGATGTGATGCGAACCTTCAGAAAACATTTTATGACGATGTTCCAGGGCATACACATGGAAAGCTGTGGTGAATTGAAATGTTGGTGCTGTTTCCTATCAACAGTGGTTTGGAGGGGTGTTTTGTTGACAGTGGTTTGGAGGGGTGACCTCCATAGTCTGTGCTACCTGGTTCTTCATATTTAGCACAACCTATCAGAAACTCTGCTTACACTAATTTTAGTGGTAAATGTTCAGGGTTTTAAACATGCTTTAAAAGTTTTTACTGTCTGCTGTTCCTGCAATGTTTGAGTGTCCCATAAGCACACCTGATGTTCCAGGGACCACCTTAAGTTTAACATACTGACCTTCTCACATATATTCCTAGCTTTCCATTCCTAACTCATATTTCAAACAAGTGGAACTTGTAATGCTTTTATTTGCCAGTGGACATGCCAATGCCCCTACCTCAGAAACAGCCCATTCATCCTGGCCCTTCTGAAAAACCTGAGGCCCCACATCTACATCAGAGGTACTGCTCAGTCCAAAAACAGAGCTGTAAAGTATGAACTGCTACTAGCTCAGCTGCCCAAGGATTGGAGGATTGGTTCCGTTTTGAATCTTGGTCTTCCCAAGGTTTCTTCCTAATCTCTAAACCCTAGGGATTTCTTGCTACTGTCACTACTGGCTTGCTCACTAAGGATCTGGACCCGTGAATTTGTAAAGCTGCTATGTCAAAGTCAAATGTATTTATAGAGCCCTTTTTGCAACACATGTCACAAAGCAGCTTTACAATCATATGGGTCCAGATCCCTAATGAGCAAGCCAGAGGCGACAGTGGCAAGGAAAAACTCCCTAAGATTGCAGGGAATAGGAAGAAACCTTGGAAGGACCAAGACTCAAAAAGGAACCCATCCTCGATTAGGCGACCCGCTAACAGAAGTCTATTATAGTTCTAATTCCAGGCCGAATAGTCACCGTCCCTTCAATGCAGATGGTGAGCCTCAGGTAGGAGTTGGCATCAGCGTGTCCTCTTGCGGCAATGGCACATCCAACCACAGCATCGACACAGCCACTGACAACATATATTGTAAAAATCGCTATATAAATAAATTTGACCTTTAAACACCTTACTGAATAAGGTTGGTTTCTTATACCCTTATACTTTGAACAGCTCCCCATGACTTTAAATAACTTTTAGTTTATTTCTGTTTTATTTGCTTCAGTTCTGATTAGAAAATTGTCAGTTCTATGTATCACTGTGCTCCCAAAGGAGAATGTATTTTTATTTTTCTATGCCAACTTAAGGTTCTTTGATATGGCTACTACTGTAGCCCTTCTTTGTTAGATCTTTGTAGAACTGTAAATGTCCGTTGTAAAAAGCGCAATGCAAATACTGAATGGGCATGTAGCAGGTTAAGCCAGAATGACTGTTCCCAGCTGCTTTTCTTGAGAATGTAAGCAATATTCTTAAATGGCTATAATTTAAAACCAAATTCAAGACAGAATAGTTGATTTCAGTAATGTCTTGTTAACATCATCTAAAGGATATCAACTTTCTAGAATGCTCCGTTTACAGATGCAAGGCAACATATCAGATACTTGCAATCAAATGAATAATGAACACACCAGATGGTTGGCTATTATGCAATCATTAATGATTAATTAAAAACTAAGAGACAGCTTATATCACAGATAATACTTGTAGCAGAATAACCACAACATATAAATATTATTTTTACATTTAATGTTTTTACGTTTATTTGTTTTCTTACAAATGACAATGATTTTATTCATAAAGGTATGATTGCAAAAGTGCACTGCAAAATCTGACTGATTTCTAAAAATACAACAATTTTGATTATAATTTTGGTAAAAAAAAAAAAAACTGTAAGCAATACTGATTAGTATGCTGTGTCTGCAGCCACATTGTTTTGTTTGACTGAAAGGCCTGTTTGTAATGCTTCAAAAGTAAAAATGTTTCAAATCCTTTGAGAATTATCAATTGCCTCATTGACCTGGGGGTTCATGACAACCAACATCTGCATAAAGGGATGGTATTAAAAATTAAAAACATTTTAGAAAACACCTCAAGCAATGCCTACCTAGCAACAGATAACAGGTGTCATATCCAGGAGTACACATACTGTCACACTGATGAATAAGTCATTTTCTATAAGAGCATTGGTCAAATGTCCTGTACGTGCTGTACCAAAAATACAATTTCAGTGATTAAGTTGATTGGTTCTCACATAATTTAAAGTTTGATGGCAGGGATGACCAGTGTATGGAACTCTTTAAAAATATATAAAAAAGCAGCTTTGCATACAATAATGGCTTTGCATTATCCATAACATAAAAAATTAGCTGTTTTGATATATTGACTCTAAGAGTCTTGCTTGCTTTTTAAATGTATCTTTCAATCTGTGGTATCTATAAAAGCCACTTAACCACATCAAACCAGCAAAGGAAAATGAAGATGCAAGAAAAAAAATTGGGGCACACAGTCCCACAGAGGCTAAGATTGTACTATGCAATGAGGAAAGCAAAAAGTACAGGCTAAGATAGTAACACAAAGGTGCAAAATTCATTAAACATAAGTGATTGGCTTCTCTGTTCTGACCTCATACAACTTAAACCACTTTATTTACTTTTTTGAAAATGACTATATTAATATATCTGAGGATGTAGAGAGGTCTTAATAGGTTATTTATCTGAATCACGTTTTATGCAGTACAAGCTAGAGTCTAAGATTAATGTCAAAGTGTCAAGTGCAGTTCCACTGTGATCCAGCAAGTGCTGACAAGTTTAGGTTCCCAGGGTCACATTTACACATGGAGTAAAGCTTTAGACAGATCTACTTAAACACTAATTCTTATCACCTCTCAAAAGCCTAAGTGCTTGTCTTAATGTTACATCAATGCTTTTAGAGTTTGATAATGTGTATGTAATGTAATCTGAAATAACTATCACATTATGTTGTGCATAAGAAGTAAAATGGTGCCTTACTCAGGGCCCAGTACTCATTTCAGCAAATAATTAGCACCGTCTCATTTTCTCTAAGGCTATGAGAATACACCATACTGAAAATCATATGTGATTTATCCAAAGAGGTTGGACACAGGTCTGGACTTGACGGGGCTCTTCAGGGTGTCACTTGCTTCCTCGGTTTCCCTGAACGAGGTGCTGTGAACAATCTGGGCCTTTGACCGCCCTCCCTTCAGCTTTATTTTGCCAATAGAGGACTTGCGGTACAGTGGCCTGGGCCTGGCCCCGCCCACGCCATCACCCTCCTCAGGCAGGACCAGCATCCTTAATGGATTCAGGTTAGACTGGAAAACCTTAGAGAGACGCCAGTGTCCGCTGCCACTCTCCACGTCCTCTGCATCCTCATGCTCATGGACCCTTATAATGTCCCGGATGTCCCCTGACACTGTGGTGCTGAGGTACTGACAAGGCTTCCTCCCACTGTAGTCCCGTGCCTCCTGGTTTGCACCGAACCCCTCTGCTAGCAGCTTCATCACCTCCACGTGGCTGTGCATGGCAGCCAAGTGCAGAGGGGTGTAGCCAGCACCTGAACGCGCATTCACGTCAATCGCCACACCGTGCTGCTGTGCAAATGTGATCAGCATAACAATGAGATCATGCTTGCCCTGCTTGGCGGCCCAATGCAGGCATGTGAAACCAGTGACAAAGTCCTTCTTGGTGATGAGGTTGGGCTCACAGGCAAGCAGGCGCTGGAGGTTCTCCCATTCACCATCGCTTGCACACATCATCCATTCATGTTCCAGTGGGTCCAGCGTGATGAAGGCAGAGTCCTCTGATGCAGAGTCTCCATCACTCTTCACTGAATCTTGTCGCCCAGCCGTTGCCCAGCCATGAGAGCTTCTCCGCACTAGGCTACGCCGCACCTGTGGAGACTCGCCCACTATCCGCTCAGCCAAGCTCCTGCGCCCACACCTTGGCGCACTGTTGTCTGTGTCTAAAGCTGGATCCGCTTCGCTCACATTGGACATGGGATTGCGTGATGAGCCACGCCGACGAACAGCGAGCTGCGCTGTGAGAGTGCTTCTGCTAGCGTGATCCGCTTCACTGCCCACCAAGTCTAATTTGCCTGAGCGGGCAGAGGGAAACATGTCTTCAGTTTCAACATACTCACCGTCACCCTCCTTTTTTTCTTTTTTAGGCACGTTTGCAATGTCTATGTCTTTCAAGTTTGCATCATGTGAAAAATTGTAGTTGTAATCTGAACTGGTTGCTTCAATCAGCGCAATGTCTGTCATACACAGCTCACTCTTTATTTCTGATATACTCACGCACATTCTCTTATCATTACTTACGGTTTCTGGTATCCTGTGCGTTGATGGTATTTTAGATTTTTTGCTACATTCGTTTTTTTCATTGGATCCCAAAATATTCTCAACTCCGACTGATGGCACACCTTGGATGTAATTAAATGAGCCGCGCTCGACGCCGTTTTCTGTAAATTCAGAATTATATAATCCATTATTTTGGTCATTGGCTCCATTCAATGTATCGGAGTTGCTGTGCGGCGATCCTGAATTCTCAGCGACAGGGGTCTTGCAGTCCTCCGTCTTCACACTCCTTTTCCCTTGGTCACGATATTTCTTTTTCAAACAGACAAAATTCTCCTCGTTTTCCTGCTTGATGTACGCAATGTTGTCTATAAGGTTCCTGAAAAACTCACTGCACACTGTTGTCTTTGTGGTTTCACTAGTAAAAAATACTTTAAAATGGTCTATCAACTCTTTATTTTTCACACGTCCCCCTTTTTCAATTAGAAACTCCAAGACGGCATCTTCTGTGCACTTTGTCGCCATTGTGCATTATTTTATTTTTAAATCGATGTTACTCTATGTTTGTTGCACGCGAAGGATAAAAAATATTTAAACATTTAAACAGGTAACGAGATTTTGTCTTCGGTTATCAAAGTAGGTTATCCATAAAATCAGTGGGTAGTGTCAGATAGGGGTCGCAGTGGTCGCAAAGATGTTTGCGTCCCATCCTAGCAACTCGTGGTAGCTAATGAACTCAAAGTTATGTAACTGGTTTACTTTAGCGACCATTTCGGCTCAAAGCCATGAACGCTAAAACGACACGGCATCCTTGAATGCACCAAAATGGACTCTTAATGCATCGCTGTAACGAATCTGACAGGGCGGGTCAGGGAAATACCATTTCCACTCCGACTAGGGGTTGAAGTATGATTGTTTAATAAAAATGTGGGTTTAATCTTATTCCGTTAATGTTCTTCAGGACATTATACGCACCTGTCTGTCAATAGTATTTCCTCAGACTGAAATCTGCATCGCAAAATTACTGATTTACATTTTAGAATACATTTTATATATTTTTAAACACCTGATGTTAGGTAGATTCACCTGAGCGTCAAATGTGACTGGGTCGGTTACCTCACTCGGTTGTGAGCTGGAAATTATTGGGATCGGCAGACTATTGTTCAGTCGTGAATAAAGTAAACTAAAACGTGTTGTTAGTTAATTTTACGAATAGTATCCGTACGGATAGTATTTGACAGTCTGCCAGATCAACTGGTGAACAAGTCCACAAGCCAGAGTACTGTAATTAGTTAGAAATCTATACTCAATAATTCAGTTTTGGCATCACAGTGCAATGTACCTCTCATCAAATGAAAGTTACATATAGAAGTTGAAAGAAGTAATCTTTTGTCCTTGTATTCTTCTCATTATCAGGGGAGACTGGCATTGGAAAATCTACATTAATGGACACTCTGTTCAGCACCAACTTTCAGAATGTTGAGTTTGCTTTAACCAAATGACAGTGCCATGTTTGAAACAAACCAACAGCAGTTTGTACTGCCTTAGTGCTTCCCGGTAGACACTTATGGGAATCTCACAAATTTACAACACGGAATGTATAATAAAAGGTAAATTCCTTCACTCTAGTTAAATGATTGCATAGCTCTGAATAGAAAACTGAGAAACAATGTTGTGTAATTTTAGCTGTTCGATTTTTTTCTTGTGGTTGTGTGCTTAGTGCCTTTCCCATCTCCCCTCTTCACTCTGTTGTCCCAAGCACAACACAACACTACACTAAAACTGACCACAGGGCAACCCAGTGTGCTCAAAACCCCAACTTTAGTAGTTTAACTTGGCAGTAAGTTAAGCAGAGCGGGAACCTTGGCGAGAGAAATATGACCCTTATGCTTACCTAGCTGACAGGTCAGTACTGTTGAAAATTTCTGTTGTGTTGAGCCTGCTGTTTTAGGTCAATGCCGTCCCAGTTATTGCCAAAGCAGACACCATCTCTAAAAGTGAGCTACACAAATTCAAAATAAAGATTATGAGTGAACTGGTCAGCAACAGTGTGTAGATCTATCAGTTCCCCAGTGATGATGAAACTGTGGCAGACATCAACATGACCATGAATGTACATACTGGAATGTTTCTGCTTTAAAACCACCATGAGATGAGTAAAATCCACAGTGCAGAATAGTGGCCACTTTACATTGTAGGCAATATGGGTGGCTGGGGTTGATTTCGGTAGTTGGAGTGTCTGGGGTTGATTTTCAGCAGGGGTGGCTTGGGTTGATTTTTGGCAGTAGGGGTGGTTCTGGATAACAGATATTTGGCGGTTCTGGCCACCTGCCATTTGCTGTGGTTGGGAGCACAGAGGAGGTGAACATAGGAAAAAAAATGGTGAAAGCCAGGCAGTACCCCTGGGGTGTGCTGCAAGGTAAGAGTTCCCCACCATCTCCACAGTTGTAACTCTGTAAAAGACAAAGCACAAACTTATTAAGATGCAGTGCTGAAGTAACGGTTGGTTGGAATTAGCTGGAACATTCACCTGTCAGTAAAGCTGGACGTTGACTTTCTAAATGGTGCATAAGAGGACTTGTGCCTAAAGTTAAGCACTGTGTCATAATGTGGTTATATGTATATTTTCATGTAAAATGGCCCTTATGACTGCACTTTGAGAAAGCACATGAGATTTGTGTGCTAATGTAGACAATAAAAGGTGAAAATAAAAGGAGTTGGAAAGCGCTGTTATGAAAATGGGACTTTTAGTTGCTCATTTAAATGATTAATAGTGTTTTATAGTGTATTTTGCTTTTTGTTCTGAAATTGAATGTGTCATACAGTATAAGTTTATTTCTCTAATTTCTACACATTTCCAGTTCTAGTTATACACATGTTCATCTTTGGCTGAGGAATTTTTGTCCTGCTGAAGCGTCTCCCGCATACAGAGACATGAACCCCTGAGATTTGTTGATTTATCTCATAATGAAAAAATTCTTTACATATATGTCACGTTGAGGACCCCGGCCCCTCCCTTTTGGGCGTGTGTTTACGTAGTCTACGTGCATCGTCTGCGTCTGTGGATATTCCGTGGTGATGGCTATGTCATGTGATAATCCGTCTCACCTGTGAATCGTCTCGTAATCACATGGGGTTAATGTGGTTTGTCTATTTAATGTGCGCTCGCGCAGTGTCCTGTGCTCGTCGTTGTCTAAAGTCTACACGTTGTGTGTGTGCTTGCTATATGTTATTCGTGCGCTGTTGCGCAATATCTGTAAGAATAAAGTGACGTCAGTGGAAACTAAGGATTCAGTGTCTCATCCTTCGCCACAGCCCCAGCGTCACAGAACGACGAGCCGTTCGAGACACCAACCCAGAATGCCAGGCTACAAGGGGAAGCCGAAGAAGGGCAAGAAACCCAGCAAGCGGCATCACCGCTCTTCTCGAGCTGCTCGAGCTGGAGGAGGACACCCCCGGTCGAGAGGAAGGCTCCTCTCCGCGCCAGGAGGCTGTGCCTACGCAGGAGCAGCTGGAGCAGGATCCTGTCTGCGCTTTCCAGCTGGCCGCGGCACGGAGGACGCAGTACCCCGAGTTGGCAGAGGAGCTCCGCGAGGGGGCGGTGCGGATTTGGCGTGAGCGACAGCGACGCCTTTCTCCAGCATGCGCCCTCTCGCCTCTGAGGGTGGACTCCTGCGTCTACGGGGCGGTCGAGTCCACCCCGGAGAACGAGTTCGGAGAGGGGGACTCCGAGGAGGAGCAGGACGAGGAGGAGGAGGATTATCCTCCGTCCATCTACTCCGCTCCCACCGTGGACTATGTTGGGGAGGGGGAGGAGGAAGAGGAGTACCCTCCCTCCGTCTATGACGACACAACCGTACACTACGGTGAGGTGGAGCAAGAGGACTACCCTCCGTCCGAGAGCGACGCGTCTACCGTCGACTACGGGGAAGAGGAGGAGGAGGAGTCGGAGGAGGATGACTATCTCCCTCTGTCCGTAGTTCCCACTCCCTCCGTAGAGGAAGGCGAGGAGGAGGAGGAGCAAGAGGGCTATCCTCCGTCCGTGGGCTCGGAGAGGTCCGAGTTCGCGGACCACGACCTCTACACCGAGGAAGACGCCTACACGGAGGATGAGGAGGAGAGCCTTCCCTCCTCCGTGGGCACTGTAAAGGGGCGGAGGACTCCGGGGGAGAACGCGCCCTCCAGATCCTCCGGGGCCAGCCCCATGGACTGTTCCCAGGGTGAGAGCCAGGCAGAGTCCATGGAAGGGATCCTGGAGGGTGAGGAGGAGAAAATGGACATAGCGGAGGAGCTCCCCCACGCTGCACCCGGTACGTCCTACAGCCACGCTGCACCGGGCACGTCCACCGGCCACGCTGCACCTGGCACGTCCGCCCGCCGCGCTGCACCGGGCACGTCCGCCCGCCGCGCTGCACTGGGCACGTCCGCCCGCCACGCTGCACCGGGCACGTCTGCCCGCCGCGCTGCACCTGGCGGAGAGTCCGCAGCGAAGGCAGGAGGGGGACTGCCCAACGCAGTGCCAGCAGCTCCGGATCTCTCTCCCCTGCTCGCTCTCCTCCTGGCGCGCAGCCTGGCGCCCATGTCGTGTGTGTGTGTTCCCGTGTTTGTCAGTCTTCCCCTTTGTGTACCAAACCCGTTTTTCCCTCTTGTGCCACTGTGTGTGAACGTGCCTGTGTGTGTGTTTGTGAATGTGCCGTTTAATGTGTTTAACGTCTTTTCCCCCGTCTTCCCAGGGAGGGTGTGCTAGGCGATTCGTGACGGACGCTTCGCCAAGGGCAGTCACCTCCCAGACGCAGGACTGAGCGCGTCGGATCCGCCCATCGTCGTGGGTTCGGGGCACTCGGTCCTGTTGGCACCCCGGGACGGGTAGTGCCCTTGGAGGGGGCGTCTGTCACGTTGAGGACCCCGGCCCCTCCCTTTTGGGCGTGTGTTTACGTAGTCTACGTGCATCGTCTGCGTCTGTGGATATTCCGTGGTGATGGCTATGTCATGTGATAATCCGTCTCACCTGTGAATCGTCTCGTAATCACATGGGGTTAATGTGGTTTGTCTATTTAATGTGCTCGTCGTTGTCTAAAGTCTACACGTTGTGTGTGTGCTTGCTATATGTTATTCGTGCGCTGTTGCGCAATATCTGTAAGAATAAAGTGACGTCAGTGGAAACTAAGGATTCAGTGTCTCATCCTTCGCCACAGCCCCAGCGTCACAATATATGCCTGCTTTTCAAAATTATTTCCAGCAAGCAACTTCACTTTTAACCAATGCATTTCAACAGATTGAACAGTGAATTTAAAGTTCTTCTGTTAACCTATAAGGCTTTAAATGGTCTTGCCCCACAATATCTGAGTGAACTCATTGCTTACTTCAACCCATCTCGCCCTTTGCGCTCCCAAAATGCTGGATTTCTCCTAGTTCCAAAAATTTGTAAGACTACAGCTGGAGGCAGAGCTTTCTCCTTTAAAGCCCCCCAATTATGGAATAGCCTTCCAGCTCCAATCCGAGATTCTGACACAGTTCCAATCTTGAAATCTAGACTTAAGACTCACCTGTTTAATCAAGCCTTCAGCTAATCCCCTTGTAAGGTGTAGGGGCTTGGGGGCCCCCAGACGTTGAGATTTCTGGTGATCTGAGATGTTGTTGCTGTCATCCAGCTATGTCATGGCATCACTCTATTTGTGACAATGACTTGACTGGAAAGCAATGTCTCAGTGAGCCCTCATGCCTGTGGTCACCTCTGAACCTCTCCCTTTAGTTATGCTGCTAGCCTGCCGGAGCCACATGCTCATCACTGGCACGTGAGCTATGTACATTTAAATCAATGGTGGTTTAAATTCATGTCCACTCAGTCTGTATTTCTATCTTCTTGCATGCCTCCACCCAAGACGATTGGATACAGGCACCTGCAGGCACCTGGGGGATGGCTTGCCGGTGGACGTGCTGATGCCGGGGTTGGATGAGCCATTGCCACGAGGGGTCGTGCTGATGCTGGCCCGCCTGAGGCCCACCACCTGCACCGAGGGGACTGAGGCTGCTTGGCCGGGGAACAGGAGCCTTGACTGTTGCTGTGGAACTTTGAAACCACCCTGCGACCACGGACTTGTGTTAACGGGCCGCCCAATGGAGGATGGGTTCCCTTTTGAGTCTTGGTCCTCCCGAGGTTTCTTCCTAAACCCCCACCCTATAGGGAGTTTTTCCTCACCACTGTTGCCTTTGGCTTGCTCATTAGGGATCTGGACCCATACGATTGTAAAGCTGCTTTGTGACAATGTGTGTTGTGAAAAGCGCTATATAAATAAATTTGACTTTGACTTTTAGAGAATAACTGGTTTAATTAAGCTGTGAAGCCAGTGTTTGTCCTTTAGTGAATGAATTTGGACTCCAGTGGTTTTAATGTGTGTGTGTGTGTGTTGTAGCCTACAGCAGACATATGAGCCCAAACTGCAGGAGTTTCTGGGTGAGCTTCAGAGTTGTGAGGACGAGATGAGACAGACGTTGAAGACAGACGGAGACAGACATATGTTCACAGAATGAAGGAGATGGAGGCTGAGCTCAAAGACACAGAGAGAGACGTAGGAAATAAAATAACACTTTTTTTGTTTGTTTTCGTCCTTATTTTTTCCTGCTTTTGGATAAAAGTTGGATTAAGGTTTTGATAAAGCCTAGAAGGCTAAAGAGCACAAGCATAATCCACAGCTCTCTTAGTCAGTACTGTCACGTCCATGCCTCAATAAGTGCCTTCATCAGCTTCTCTTCCTGCACTCTCACTTCGAGCACACCACAATTGGCTTTATCATGCTGGATGGATTCAGTCAGGGCTTTAAATAAGAGGGACTGTCTGGCTTGTTTCCTGTCAAGGAAAAGAAAATGTCCTTTGATCAAAACTCTTTATTAGAAAATTAGGTATTTCATTTGTATTTGCCTGCGACTATCACTGTTTCACCATACATCGATGAGTTCTAAAAGTGGAGGTTGTGTGTGCTTCCCCCTACTGTTTTATGGAGCAGCTGCAGGTGACTTCTGAGCAGCTGAAGAGACTGCACGCGAAGAAAAGCAAGCTGCATGAAGAGAGGAAGACTCTAGAGGAAGAGGTGATCTTCTTCAGCAAACATATAGCTGCTGCTGAGCCGCTTCATGTACGTCCTCTTAACATGGCAGCAAGAAGGACAAAGACCACAAGAAGTAAGCATGATCTACAGTTTATTTAAACAAAATATGGAATTCTTTAGTGTATGATCTGGATTTGAAAATAAAATGTTTGTGGGGGTATGTACAAAATTCCTTCAAGATCACACATGTAGCTACATACAGAGATGAGGTTAATTTACATAGACTAAAGCCTTAAACATTTATTACTACTACACACATTAACAAAGCCTGCTATTGCTGAATGAATGCTTTTAGTATGCTGTATCACATACATCTCAATTACACAATATCCATGTCCTTTAAAATACTTCAGTACTTTAATTAAAGTAGTTTGATTTTTAGGTTTATAGCCATGTTAAAACCCTCATTGAACAACCGGAACTGCATCTTGACTGTCTGTGTGTAAAAAGTCTAAATCTTTCATGGCTTTGTCTTTCTCAGCTCTGGATTCCTGTGCAGAAATGAAAAAGCCCTTTCAGAGAACACAAATGTAACAGTAAACGTATTAGTATTATCAATACTATCAAGTACTATCAATACTTCCACTGTCCCAAAATGATCTGTTCATGCTGTTACATGATACCATTCAGCTGCTCACCAAAGAGGTTTTTGTTCTTAATTTGAGATGAAACTGTAGAATTTTATAGAGCCAAACCTGCCATTACATGGTTTTTTCATTAAACTAGATCAGGAATATTTTATCAACCTTTTTCCCTAAAGAGAATTTGTACAATCTTTTTGTTTGTTTTGGTTAAAATGTGCTTTCTGTATATTTTTCTTTGGTATCATTCAGCAGGAGATGCAGATTAATAATTGTATTGTAATATATTAATAGCATTATTAAATAGTTCAGTGGTCAGCTTTGTCAGATATCATATCACAGCATCATATCTGAATTTTTGGATACTGACATCTTGGATACTGTGGCTTGTTGTGTTTTAGTGATACTTTTCATTAAAGTTTTGAACTTTTCCTGCAGCGTTGTGTTTAATGACTAAAGCAAGCATGTCATGTGTAGTGTGCTGTAACAAAATGTTGGCTCTTGTATGATTTTTTGGAATAATTGTTTCCTATTGACAGCTTTAGTGTCATACTAACCTGTCACATAACACTAGATGGCACCATATGACAAGTTAATGTCTGTGTAGTGGTGATTGCCCCACATAACGTCTTAACAATTTGTGGGAGCTCACGAGAGATCCACATGTATGTGGTTTGAGTTGTGGATACTGACACCAGTGTGCCACCTTAAATAACCTTCTCACACTTGGACAGCATCACAGTCCTTAGTCATGGTCGCCATGGTGTAGATGATGCTTTTCTGGGTGTTGAAATAGGCTTCATAGGACACTGAGCAGTGTGACTGCTCAGTTCCTGGAATCTCTGCCTTAAAAACACTAAAGACATTTTGTGTGCATTCGATTCACCTCTAGCTTCTATTAACTTTCTGTAAAACAAAATACGAAATATATAAGGTAAGGCAACGGTCAGATCCCTGATTGGTTGCTAGGGCAACGGGAGTAGAGCAGAAAGATTCGGAGCCGGTGGGAGGTAAACAGGTCAACACCGGAATTTAGTCTGTTGCATCTGGATTCACTTCTGCCATCACTTTTCATTTCACTTACTGAGACAGAGAGCACATGCACGTGAAACTGCACAGCTTAGAAAGAAAATGGTGTGATGGGGTCGCGCTAGTCCAGCAGTGCTGAGCTACCCTTTAATTCTCATAAATGAAAATTGTTAAGAAAAATTTGAGAAATATTCTTGTAAAGTCATCTGAACTATAAATTCTTAAGTATTCCAATTTGGGCTCTTGCCACATCAATTTGGCTTTTATGCACCACTGAGCAGGAAACAAAATCCAGATTCTTCCAGATCTATCCCAAAACTTTCCAACACAGCAATTTTTCATCTAAGTCAGATATTTCTGCCTTTGGCTCATTTGAAAGATGGTCTACCATCAAAATGTAAATGTGTGGGTCAAAATTAATAACTAGAAATAACCAGGTAAAGGAAAATGAATGTCAGGAATCCAAACAACACCTGCTTATCCTGTCACCCTGTCATCATCCCGATTATTTCTAACGTCAGTATTTTGGATTTTTAATGGAGACTACTGCTTTGAAACTAAATCCACAATGTGATGAGTCCTTTGCACTTTGTTTATTTCGAGTAACAAAATACACACCGTCACATGCTGCAGTTATCTTATCTAAACAAGAAGTTGATGAAGAAAGACTGTAAACTTTGTAAGATAAATGATCTTGTTAGTGTTGCTTAAGCAAAACACAGAGATGCTGCTTTTGTTTAACAGCACAACTGTCACTGGGCCTGTGTGGAATTCTAAAGTGAACAAACTGCAGTTCTTCCATCCCCTTTTCCACACTGAGCAACCTTACTGGCTGTCATGGTCTCTGGAAGAGTCCTCTGCATTTGCATTTAGATAGACAGCAGTTGACAGCCTTCCTGAGCGATTCTTCCTGGGGAATGTATGGCACGGAAATTGGTTTGTCATTCGAGTCTGCAGCATGAGATTTGAAATTTCCAATTACAAAACTCCACTTCACTTGGACAAGAGGTGCGATACTTTGAGAAGCGATCAATGGGAGAAAAAAGACAATATCAGTGAGGGTGATAATCCTTTTATAATCCTATCTTCCCTTAACTTTTTTTGATACAGCTCTATTCCTTTTTCTATCACCTTTGACTGCATTTACTCTAAAAGGTCTAGTAGTCCAATATTCTTTTATCTACTTTATTTTTAAAAAGCCACTGTTATCTCATGGTTATGAAGTAATTAAGTCTCTTTTGGTAATTTTTAGATTATATCCATACATTAGGAGAACAGTCACAATGTAGAATTTAGTCATGTACTGTGTATAATGTATATTTCAGTTCCTTAGATTTTTTAATGATTTGTTATTAAATACATACTGTGGAGACTCAGTAGGTCATAGATTTCACATATGCCATTTGAAGATGTCTGGTTGGCATTACACATACTGCTTTGGAGTGGTTTAGATTTTATTTAGAGCCTTCTCCCTTAAGGCCCCTCACGTACAGTATAGACTTCCAGTTCCAATCCCAGATTCTAACACAGTTCCAATCTTTAAATCTGGACTTAAGACTCACCTATTAAATAAAGCCTTCAGTTAATGTACTACATATGAAGGTGTGGAGCTTCTGGTATATTGATGCTGTCATTCAGCCATGCCATGCGTTCACTCTACACTGAAAAAAATAAAGCATTGGCTCAATGTAATAAAATTAAATTAATCAATCACACGAATTTTTTTTCATTGACTCAATCCAAAAAACTAAATTCATGACTAAATGAATTTAGTTTTTTAGATTGAGTCAATGAAAAAAAATTCGTGTGATTGATTAATTTAATTTTATTACATTGAGCCAATGCTTAATTTTTTTCAGTGTAGTTGTGATAATGACTTGGGTGGAAAGCAATGTCTCAGTGAGCCCTCATGATTGTGGTCACCTCCAGGCCCCTCCCTTTAGTTATGCTGCTATAGATAAGCCTACAGGAGCCACATGTTAATCACTGGCACCTGAGCTATGTCACGGTACGGCGGCCCCCTACTGGTCGCCCCCGTCTACAGCAGCAGCTCGTCCTGTGGGTGTGGTGTTGTGTTCGTCCCTCAGGTGGGCGGAGCCCGCGATCCGTCTCACCTGAGGGTCGTTTGTTCGTCTATATATGTCTTGTCTTTGTACCAGTTGACCGCTGGTTATTATATCCTTAATTCGGATCAGTTCACGGGTTTTGGTTTGCGCACTTTACATATTAAACCATCCTATTTCCCTGAGACTTGGCGTGATCGCTTCCATTTATTTTCGCTCACCCTGCCCGTCACAGAATAACCAGCCACTTTCGGAAGCCGCCAGTCTCCTTTACTTTCTCCTTCGTTCGTGGTCATGTCTCGTGGTAAGTGTTTGTCTGCGTGGTGTTTTGTTTGAAGAGCTCCGCCGTGCTTTTGTGTTTTGTGTGTGTGTGTGTGTGTGTGTGTGTGTAGCACGGCGAGGACCAGGGTAGTCTGCCTTGGGAAAGCGCTTCATGTCCGTTGTTTGTTTGTCTGAAGAGCTTCGCCGTGCGTTAGTGTTGTGAGTGGCACGGCGAAGACCGGGGCGTCTTCCCCGGGAAACTCTTCATGTTGTGTGAGTGTAAAGTGTGTACGTGTGAACGGGCGTCTGGATCAGTGTGCGTGCTCGTGGTGTTAAATGTTTAATGTTTTGTGTAAAGCGCGGAAGCCGCTCCTCACTGTCGCCTCGCTCCCCGTTGTGTCTTGTGTTTCATGTGGGGAGCGACTGCGAACACGAGCGGCACGTCGCTGTTGTGTTTAAACCGAGCGCGCATGTGTGGGTCTCGTCCGTTCGTCGTCTGTACACTGTTTTTGTCTAGTTTTTGCGTGTGTGTTGTCCTAGCGTGTTGCATGATTTGTTTTGTGTAATTCCACACATGCTCCTCCCCCGTGAGTGTGTGTTGGGGGGTGGACCAGTGATGGTCCCGTGCCACGGGGAGTGGCACGGAGGGCGTCGCTCCTGAGGGAGGCCCTGACCAGGAACGTGGGGGGTTCTCCTGAGCAGGTGGAAGTCCCCTGCTGAGACGGAGACCCCTCCCCCATTGTAGGGGGGATCAGGGCAGTGCGCGTATGTGTTTTGTGTTGGTGTGTGTGGGTGTGTGCATTTGTTTTATGTGCAGGTGCTTCTCCCTGGCGGTGGATCGTGGCGTTCCTGGGCCTTGTGGAGGTCTCCACCAGGCAGGAGCCCCCTTATGTTGTGGGGTGACCGGAGCCCGGTCTTAAAGAGCCCCTCCCTAGAGGGTTGGGGCCCCCGGATGTTTGGGGACCAGGGGGCTCCGGTCTGAAGAGCTCCTGCACAAGATGGAGACCCTTCCACGGGGTCCAGGGGGTGACGTAGCCATGCCCCGGGGAGAGGTAACCTGCACACATACACCCCGGACGGACAAGGAGCCGTGGCCCATCGTCCTCGCACCGGTGGGGCTAAGCGGCTTAATGCCGGTTAGGGCGTGAGGGCCCTGTGACCGACCGGGGCGTGGTTTTGTCTTGTTGACGGCCCAGTCGGTCCAGGGTCCCGCCCAGGTAGGTGAGCTAACCTGTGTTTGTGTTGTGTGTTACAGCTCCGGGACTACAGGGGGTGTCCCTTGTCCCTGCCTGCCTGTCCCTTTGTTTTGTGTGCTGCCGCTGTAGGCCGCACAGCCGGTGGAGGGGAGTGCGGCTTGGAGGGGGGATCTGTCACGGTACGGCGGCCCCCTACTGGTCGCCCCCGTCTACAGCAGCAGCTCGTCCTGTGGGTGTGGTGTTGTGTTCGTCCCTCAGGTGGGCGGAGCCCGCGATCCGTCTCACCTGAGGGTCGTTTGTTCGTCTATATATGCCTTGTCTTTGTACCAGTTGACCGCTGGTTATTATATCCTTAATTCGGATCAGTTCACGGGTTTTGGTTTGCGCACTTTACATATTAAACCATCCTATTTCCCTGAGACTTGGCGTGATCGCTTCCATTTATTTTCGCTCACCCTGCCCGTCACAAGCTATGTATATATGAATGTTTAATTTGATGTTTACATTTTGTATATTGGTTATATGCTTCTACAAATTCCATAAAATGGTCTGGATGCTAGTGGATGTGCCAGTGCTGCCAGCAGTCACACTGATACCACCAGCGGATGCGTTGAAACTGACTCCTACTTGAGGCCCAACATTCACATTGTAGGGACTGCTCGGCCTTGAAATAGAACTAATTCCTAATTCTTCCTAATCTCACCTAGGGAGTTTTTCCTTGTCACGGTCACCCCAGGCTTGGTCATTATGGATCTGAATCTATGTGCTTGTAAAGCTGCTTTGTGACAACGTGTTCTGAAAAGTGCTATATAAATAAAATTTACTTGACTTTGTTTGACTGCCAGCAGTTTTTCTGTCTGCCTTGGTAATTTTATATCTTTGCCAGTGTATCTTATTGAGTTCCACGGGGTTCTGTTCTTGGGTCTATGTATGTATGGATGGATAGGATGGATGAATGACACTCAGATTTATTTGCTTATTTATTTGTCTTTAAAGCTACTACTGGAAAAGCTTGAGAACATAAAGGCTGCCTTAAACTTTTTAAATTTTAAAAATTAAAATTAATTACTGGCCCCAGTAGTGCCTCTGATGACCATCATTAGTTATGTCTAGGCTCACTGGAAGCTGTCATATTACTATAAAAAATATAGGCGTAATAATGGTTAGTGATTTTAAGTTGGACAAATAGATAAACATGGTAGTCATATCTAGCATTTTCAGCTGAAGCTTTTACATAAGGTTAAGTCCTATTTTAATTTTTAATAATGGCTCATCCATGCTTTTAGTTTATCCCAGCTTCACTATTGCAGTGCCTTGTATGAAGGACTTAGACTTTCCTGTCACGTTTACATTTGGTACAGAATGCTGCTACCTGTCACTTGAAAGGAACATGTAAGCATGAACACATCTCTCCTATATTGGCATCCCAATACACTGTACAAGACGCCAGTGTACATTATTTGCATATAATTCTCTAAACGGTCTAGCTCCAACCTATGTCTCAAATCTATGAACTCCCCATCCCCCAGCCATGCCACTCAGATCTGCTGATAAACATCTGTTGGCTGTTTCTAAGTCTAGGTTGAAACATAAAGGTGACAGAACCTTTGCGGCTGTAGCTCTGAGCTATCCACTGTACTATGTAGGATGCATTTTGTAAATCCCTCTGGATAAGA
The DNA here is from genome assembly GCF_052324685.1 of Brachyhypopomus gauderio. Taxonomy (NCBI): domain Eukaryota; kingdom Metazoa; phylum Chordata; class Actinopteri; order Gymnotiformes; family Hypopomidae; genus Brachyhypopomus; species Brachyhypopomus gauderio. The sequence goes on from NC_135214.1 coordinate 9,011,051, forward strand.
GTGTCTGATAAATGGCCAAATGTAAATGTTGCTCCTGAGCCGTGCAATGAGTGTCTTCTACATGTTAGATTGGCCTCCACATTAGATCTCATCTTAATACCAATTCATTTTTCATTCACTTTTATTACCACCATTGTTTTAGTTTTATGCTTCCTTTTACCGTTTTTGTATTCTTGTGTTGTCATTTATTAAAAAATTGGATATTGTTCTGCACAAGGTTCAGCTTTATTTATTTGTACAGCACTTTGGTCAGCTGTTGTTATTTTTAAATGTTTAACAAATATATATAAATAAAATGAAATTCATCATTTAGAGGTATAGAAGTATTAGTAGTAGTGTATTCATTTTCGTTAATTGTTTAATCCTATGGCTATGTTCCACCTGTAGCAGAAGCCTTTTGTTGCCGATTCCCCCTCTGGCCACTAGATGTCCCCCTCACTGGAGTATTTACCTCATCACCTTGGTTACTGCAATCACTAATCTCACTCATCAAGCATCAAGTTACCTCTTGTATATTGGGACTTGTGGTTGCCTGTGGTTTTTGACATTACCTACTGTCTTGTCCTTTTGTGAAGGGTTTTGACTCTCCATTGGACCTGCATTTGCCCTTTTATTAATACCCTTAAAACAGCAAATCTCATCATTCTGAGCCAACGGTGTTACACCTATAAATTCTGATCTGAACTGGGAAGAGAGGAGAGTGAACAGTCTTGTGTTCTTGAGGGAACAGAAGATAGTTTCAGAATGTATGTAGAAAACAAGAGTGTTAGATAAGAGAGACAAGCTTCTGGAATGATCTTCATGAACCTCACGTTTTCCAAAACACCACTGTGTGCATGAGAGACTAAATGCTGTCCTTGCCATCCATGTCTCTGACCTCACATCCCAGCTCCTTTACAATTCAGAGCCCATCTGTATAACACTGAATTATGGATAGTGTAATCAAAATGCCCACTTTTCATCCTGCTGTTATTTGGCTATGCTACTTTTTAAACATGTGTCTGAGAAAACTGTGTGAATGAGGAAAGAAAGTCAAAATAAAAAACCAAAATAGTAAAAACATTTTTTCTACTTGGAGACAAGTAGAAAAATGTTTCTCTAATTTGTTTTACCCATGAATATTGTTGCTGTATCTGGTCAGCTTTGAGGTTTCCCACAAATAATACAGTGAAAAAACCAGGGTTGCTTTGTTTTCACAGTGCACAAAGTAAGCCGAGCATACTGACACCAGCTCAGGAGGTGGCATGAGGTTTAGGCTCTGAGTTCATTTGATGTGTTTATATATGCAAAGTAAATCATGGTCTAAGACCACTCAATACACTGAAATGTCAGAATTTTGAAAACATTGAACATAGAGTCTCTCAGAACTCTATAGCATATGTTCACATGTGGTTTGAAGATGGAAAACACAAACCTACCAGAAGTTGTATTGAAGTAATTATGTCCTCAGATGTTATGTTGATGATGTTGCAGTGTTTCTGCTTTGTTATTTTTGTTTCCCAGGTTACCCACATGGGGGCGCTGTGGGAGGAGCTGCCCTGCTTGTCCTTTGTGCAACTCCACACAACTTTTCCCCCAGCACGGACGATGTGATTGGCTGGGGCAGTCATGGCCTGGCGGGTAGGGAACTGGTCTTGTGATCGGAGGGTCGTGGGTTCGATTCCCAGACAGGCCATGACTGAGGTGCCCTTGAGCAAGGCACCTAACCCCAACTGCTCCCCGGGCGCCGGGCTAGGGCTGCCCACCGCTCTGGGCACGTGTGATCCACAGCCCCCTAGTAATCACTAGTGTGTGTTTGTGTGTTCTGACTGCACAGATGGGTTTAAAGCGGAGGACAAATTTCGATTGGGGTGTAAAAAATCACAATTGACAAAATATGGCACATTTCATTTTGATGGAATTATTGTTTCCTCCTTATATTGCTATGATCCTTGTATGCTAAGTGACTTGAGTGGTAGTCACGACTCAGTTATGAAAGACACATCTTTGTACGTTCTTTGGAAAGGCCTTGTGTGATTGAACTGAACCTACTTCCTACGTTTTTTGAAGGGGTCTTATGACTTTGTACTTCCATTTAACTTTTGTTTATTATTTTCCTTCAGTTAATGTTTTTGTTTAGGTTGTATAGGTGGGTGCTATTGTCCTTTACCATTTTTTAAGGAAAGTGAGAAACTTTTTGTTATTTTAGCCTAAGAATTATGTTTGTTTTGGCCTGATATTAAACACCTTGTTTATTTGTGTTTGTGGGACAAGATCATATTATTGTGTATGGATTGTGATAAAGGGTCAAACCTGTTTTTTTTTCCTTTCCCAACTCCTTGAGGTTTCTTTTATGTAGTGTTCTTTCAAGGTCCAAGAAGCCTGAGAAGTCATCAAAATGTCAAAATATCCATTATGTGGTTCTAGGATAGTAGGTCATGAGGTACATTATCATATCCTATAGAACCCATACATGAAGAGTGCTTTGGCAGCAACCCTATGCAGCAGCCCAGCCCAGCAGGAGATGGTTTGTGCTCTGTCAGGCACAGCATATATCAACCTTAAGAGCACACCAACTCCAACACCTAGAACCACAAGTCTTTAAACACAACTAGAAAGTAAGTATCCATGGAATGAACTAATGGTACGAGAGTGAAACTCCACTCAAATCTTCTCTTATGGAATGACTAATCTCAAATGAATACTCAGGAATGAACACACAGTGATTGGTCTATTTGAGGTTTTGGGCCAAGAACAAACCCAGTCCACATTTTAAACCAAAGGCATTTATTGCTAAAATGCACTGGACATGAAAAAACAAACAAACAAACAAAACAAAACAGATCACAAGTAGTCAGTACAAGACAATGTGTAAATGAATACAATGTCAAATACCAGAGTTAATGAGGCAGTATTCCTCAGTATCTCAACTCTAGCACCAGTAGGCTATAAATATGTTTTCACAATATATATATTTATATATATATATATTTGTTTTTTTTCCTCTTTATAATCAGGCTTGGGGCTTCATGCTGAATGAAACCCTTCTGAAAGGTCTTTTTCAGTGGTCATGAGTGAGCAACGCCCTGGACGAGGCCCAGAGCCCTCGGGCAGGCGGGCGACATGGCCAATCACTCGATTTGTCTGCATCATGACAATGGCACCTTGGCTCCAACATGGAGATGCTTGTGCTTGGCCTTCAGTGGGCATATTGGCACAGGCACAAATGGGGGGGGGGGGGGGGGGGTACTCTGACACAAGCTGGGGAAGAAGAACACAACACTGAGCATCATGTCAAAGCAGTAACACTTGTTATCTCAATGACCAAAGCAAAGGAAAGGATGATGGAGTCCTGTAGGTTTCATCTGATCCTCTGGCATTGAGTGGCTGAGGTAAAGATGTTGGGGTTGTTTGTATTTGCACGTGTGTGTGTGTGTGGGGGGGGGGGGGGTGTTGGGTTTGTTTGTATTTGCGTGTTTGTGTGTGGGGGGTGTTGGTTTTGTTTATATTTGCGTGTGTGTGTTAGGGGTGGGGGGGAGGGGGGAATTGGTTTAGTGAGGATGCAGGACTTCAGGTTTGAGCTGACAAGCTTATGTTCAGCTATCTGCTGAGAAAAGGGGGATATGAGGACTGTCCCACTCAGAAAGTAGGCAGATCCATCAGTAGTGATTAAAATTACATTCCTCCAATACTTGGAAAAGAGACCATTCCTGCAAACTTTTAATCTCAACCATCTCTGATTAACCAATATACCTGCATAAATTGCTGCATAACTCCATTGCTGTGCTAAATCTACAGTCAACTGTGGTTTTACACTAGTCCCATCCTGAGCTACATGATCATTATGAAGACTCTGCTGCTTCTTCTCTCATACTGCTGCAGCGACCAACCCTAAGACGTATTAACTCACTCTGGGTTAACTCTTTAGAGGTCCTCTAGGCTGCTCTGTGAGCTCACATGAATAGAGCGTGTTTTTAAGCAGCAGATTTTCTGTGCTTCCACAGGGTGAGAGTCTGTGCTGGAGACTATCAGCAGCTTGAATGCAGCCCCCCCACCCCTCTCCCTACACACACGTCATGGCTGCATACTGCCCCCCCAACCATTCTCCCTACACAAGTTATGGCTGCATACTGCCCCCCCATACTTTTAGAACAAGCATGAATGGCCAAACAGAAAAATATCATCGCTTTGCCAAGTTTAAGACACATTCAGGACGAGAACATGGCGCATTTATGTAAGAGAGCAAAACAATCCACGACCTACACAAATATGTGCTGCTCCCCCACAGACCTCCACAACAGCTGTAACACAATGCAATATGTTTCACACTCCATAGACTCCCTGACTATGCAAGATATGCAATCAAGGGAGGGTGTAGTGAGGTTCCATGGAGATGCATGAAAACATTAATATATGTTTCCAGTTTCCCACTGTAGTACACCTGTAGTCAAACTTGAATGTGGAGTTGTGCTTCTTTGTGCAATCAGGTTACTCTGTGCAGTGCAAATGTATGTTGAGTGCATGCCACTGCTGTCAGGATTTACAATCTTTCAGTCAAAACCTTATACTGATAACTAGAAGGTAAAACCCTCTGAAGGTTCAAATTCATAGTTCCTCATTGAGCTTCATGTCACTAACATGCACTACAGTTGGTCATTATCATTTAGAAATAGGGTCATGGTCATATATATATATATATATATATATATATATATATATATATATATATATATATATATATATATATATATATATATATAAACCAGTAAAAACATGTTGATAAAAATGGTGCAAATTAATTCCCTTTAACAGACGAAGCATGTAGACTGCTTTCTGTGGTGCGGCATCCATACTGAAAGGGAACAGTTTAAACAATAAGCAGGAGAACACAGGAGCACATGTCTGCTTTACACCACAAGAGAGATGAGAACATATTTTCACTTCACATTAGCACAAGATCTTACATCAGAACCACAAGGAGGCGCAAGAGAGCACACACTTCTGTTTCAGAGGAGGTGGCAGTTTCCTGGGATGAAAGGCGCATTGCTTAAGAGTGTGTGCGTGTGTTACAGCTGCATGTTGTGTCAGAGCTCAACCTTTCATGGCTTTGTGTGCATTTTTGTGTGTATATAAAATGGGTTTATGTGATTTTGCCCATTTTTGTTCCCATTTGTCTTTGTGCTTGTTGGCTAATTGTGCCTCACAACCAGGGGTTGTGTTTGAGGTAACCCTGCCTCAGGCCTCAGACTTGAGCAGGGAGGGAAGATGGTCATGTCTTTACTCCTCTGCCTTGGGTAAAATACTGTAAACTTTTTTTTTTGTGTGTGTAAATGCTCCTTGAGTGCTGAGCATTTTGAACGTTAATTGCAGGGCCAAGCGGAAGCTTAGCTCTCCACAGAAGGCTGCTGTGATGGAACGACGCCCCCCTGGAGGCCGCTCAATACACTGCTGGAGCGCTGGGCTCAGAAGCTCTCCACAAAGCTGCCTGGGAAGAGGCCCGTGCGGCCGGTGCGCTGCAGAGTGCCCTTGTACCAGCCGTCCTCCCGCTTCTTGTGCACGAACACGATGTCGCCCTCCTTGAGCTCGATCTCGGCGTCACTCTGCGGGGGGTATGGGACCACCACGCGGTACCTGCGGCAGGCAGCACAGCCAGCAGTCAGGGAGACGCGGGGAGGCAGAGAGGGAACAAGAGCAAACCTGCCAGAAGCCAAAAGCACATATCAGCCCACATCAAAACAGTAAGGAGCTCCCGATCTGAGACGCGCGCGAATGACAGAGCTGCTCCCCAGGCTGCCTTTGATGAGTGAGATTTATGACCTGCATTCATGAAGGCAGACACGAAACCCCCTGTACCTGGTGCTGAGAGTAAAACAGGCAGGTGGGAAACACTCATTTTGTAACAATGGTGTCCTAATGGCAGTGGCCTCTCCGGATGTGTCCAGACACCTTCACTCTTCTACTTTTGTGAGTTGCACACAAACCAGTGTGGATTGTACAGGTTGTTGAATGTTATGACAATATCAGTTTCTAAAATACTTATTTACTTATTTGTCAATCAGAGACTGTGGGAAGGCCGTGCTTCACTGAAACCCCCACAGGAACATCCTGCCCAGTCTAACCCTCTTGACCTACTGGGAGCCTCTGCTACTACACCATAGATGCCAGGCGGTCACAGAGAGGGCCTACACACACTTCCTCCATGACACACATCTTCTCCAGATGTCATTTACAGTGTCAAAGGACAGCTGAGCACTTGGATCATTTCTGACGTGACCTAGCAGATGTCATCCACTGGTTTGAATGGCTCCACAGAGACAGGGAGGGAGAGGCTTACACATTGATTAGCCAGGTGGGGTCTGTGAATTTTGGAGGGATTCAGATTTGGATGTCAGATACAGAACCTGGCCCACCACCTCTAAAACTGGACCCTGGACCATGTGACCAGGACTCACATGGTACTTTATTTTATAAACATGATAATTTTATATATTCTATAAGCATTCAAGAACAGTAATGTATATATGTGTTACTGGCTAACAGTGTGATTATTGCAGTTTGCAAACTTTCTACTGCTCTACAATCTCACTCTGATAGTTTCCTTTAGGCCTTCAGATACAGGACCTGTAACATGTACTTCACCTAATCTCAATGATTACAAACCATGACATACGACCACAGAACCCAACAGGCTGAGATGGCACAGTGCACATTTGAAAAGCCTCTCGCATTTTCTCGGACCACAAACAGCATCACTGTGATCACAGCAGCGTCTCCATATTTATTTAATCGATTGTCTCCATGCTGGATTGGTGCAAGCAGTGCTGAAGGATGGCATGTTCCTGCCTTCACCATGCTCAAATGCCCACCGTGTCATCACTGTCCACCATGGCAACAAATCACAGAGGACAGAGACAAAGGGGAAATCGATGGATGTTTTTTAAGCCCCTTCAAATATGAAAGGTGCCCTTTGGCTTTGGGTGGGAGGCGAGAGGCAGATGACAGCACAAAGATAGATGGCAAAACAAAGATGTCCATGTGAAGTCTGCAGAAAGATTTTCCTCTTTGTATGCCAAATACCAGTCCATTAAAATCCACTCAGCCATAATCAGAGGACTAGGAGTTTAGATCAAGGTAAAGGTGGGAGGTCACTGACTCTCTCTCTCTCTCTCTCTCTCTCTCTCTCTCTCTCTCTCTCTCTCTCTCTCTCTCTCTCTCTCTCTCTCTCTCTCTCTCTCACTCACTCACTCACTCACTCACTCACTCACTCACTCACTCACTCACTCACTCACTCACTCACTCACTCACTCACTCACTCACTCACTCACTCACTCACTCACTCACTCACCTTTTCATGGGCAGTATTCCATGAGAGGCAGAAGAATTGCATGACACACTGGATCAGTGCACCTTCTGCTCTCTCTGTAAGTTCTGCACACCCAGGAGCACACACGCAACCCACATGGCCAGTGGTGTGGAACATTCACTGTGCTGCAGGTATGTCTGCCTGTTCTGCTGTTGTACACGGTCTCATTGCTCGCCCCATTTCACGTAATCACGGTGACATGCTTCAACGGGAGCTGGTCTAACGAGTCGGTGCTGCTACTGCTGCACATCAGAGCAAGAGCCCGTAAAGGTCAAGACCCGATTAGTCACCTTTGCAGCTGGAGAGCCACGGCGACCAGGAGGAAGCGAGTGCTGGGTGGAGGAGACTGGGCCCCGCTCTATGAGCAGAAGAGTTCAGCCTGCAGAGAGCTGGGCCTCAGTGCTCCGCTTGTGTGACCCGCAGCGACGACACGTTGGAGAGTTATGGGAAAACAACATTTGGTTGCTGTTTTTCACAGCAAAAGCCCAGAGCCGCAGCATAAATCTGGCTGTTACAGTCAGCATCAGATTTTTTCCCAAGATAGGAAGAGCTCAGCAATGCTGTACTGTACTGAGGTGATAAATCAGAAAATTGGCCTGTTAAATCGAATTATCCCAGTCATGGAGATCACTGTACAGTTGTGAGTAGGTATGTAGCTTTTAATCAAGAAAATAAATGGAGTGTCCAAATGCCATAAGCCAATAATAACAGTTTCACAAATACCATGTGATGTACTAAGATATGGAAAAATGACAAAAAACTCTGTTTAAGTCTCTGTGGGAAATCAGTTTCTGCTCTCAGACTGTGACTAGCAGGCCTGGCAGAGAATTTGTGCTGCTGGTGTTTAACAGGCAGAGGAACAAGACACATCACGGATCGTGAATATGAATTAGCAAAGCGACAGGTGCCTGCTCTTCTGCTGTTGGTTCTTCTTCCTGCCTGGAAGATTGGGCCGAACACTCTCCATGTGACCCACACTACAGCCAACAGGACCGCCTGCCTCTACCGGTACCCTCACTGGAAATCTACACGTATTCCAAGATCACTGAAGTCCACTGGTGAACTGTCAAAGCCTGCTTCTCATGAATGATGGTTGCATGCCTCCCCTTTTCTTTTTCTTTCTTTCTTTCTTTCTTTCTTTCTTATTCTCTCTCATTATCTCTATCACACATGCACAGCACATAAGTCTTCTTGCTGAATGAACAGCAGTAAGACAGCCTTGTCCACGCATGTTAACCATCTGCTAACAGAGGACACACAGATCTCTAACCTACTAACTGAAGTTTTATAAGACATCTACAGAATGTAGGATAAGATCATCTGTGTAATGGAACTGCAACTGCAGCATGTTATTGCTCACTCTATGTTCTCCTTCTGAGTAGATGCTCAGGCGCTGGTCCTCACACAGCCCAGCAGGAAAGGCAGACACAGTGCTAGATTTGGTTCTGGAGTGTGCTGGCCCATTTTGGGATCTCTGAAGTCAGCAGGAAAACTCTGGGGCAGAGTATGAGTGCAATGTTGCTCTGTGCTTAACTCCTCACAGATTTGCAGGTAGTTAAGATGTACAGACACACTGATACACTGTCACAGACACTGGCATGTTATTATTCATTATAACAGGACATGTTATGTCTCATGCCACAGGGCCCACATACACAATGACGTTGTGGCGGTGTGAATCGAGTCATTCCGTACCTCTCACGGGACAGTGGCTTGGGCTCCGGCCGGATGGCCAACAGGGCGGAGGCGCAGGGCTGACGCGCTGCTGGCGGCGACACAAAGTTCAGGTCCAGCGATCCGGACTTCCTGTGGAGAGGCTCCATGCCCATGGCGCCCTGCATCTCGCTCTCTATGGGGCAGGAGCCCGCGCGGCCGTGACCGCCGGCGACGTGGGGCTCAGGGGCGGCGGCCCCGCGCACACAGACAGAGGGGGAGGGGTCGGCAGATGGAGGGAGTGGTTCGTGCGTCGGCGACGCCGAGGGCGGCGACCGTGACTTCTTCTTGGCCGCCGCCCCCGAGAGAAGCTTTAGGAGCCCACTGCTCTTCTTTTCTTTCTGTGAGGAGGGAGAGAGAGAGTGAGAGAGGGAGAGAGAAAGGTAGAGGGAGAGAGAGATGGAGAGACAGAGCAAAGGAGAAAGAGAGAGAGGGAAAGAGAGAGAGAAGGAAAGAGAAAGAGGCAAAGAAAGAGAATGGGAGAGAGACAGAGGGAAAGAGAGGGGGGGGAGAGTGAGAGAGAGCATATGAAAGGGTTGTAGTGATGGGGGGATGTAGAGAGCAATACAGAAATTAAACAATGCACAGCCTTTGATCTAAGAGTATCTTCAATCCAAATGTTATTTTTCAATCCAAACTTTTTTTGGTTCTTATTATCAAAGCTCCTAGCCAAGCACTTGTTTCTTCTGTTCTCTGCTGTTACAATATGCATAGAGTATGTGGGAGGGATCGGGTGCCTTTCTGACTTTCAGCTGTGCCAAGCACTCTTTAAAGCAGGACTCTGGTTGCAGTTCCACTAGTGGTCACTAGGGGACATGGGAGATGTAAAATGTGGCAGTTTGAGAAATTTATTCAGAAAATGGAACTACTAATTCACAACAATATCAAACTGAAATTAATAAATCACAAGGAGATTTTTATAAATAATAAAGGTAAGAGTTCTTACCAACATCTCTTTTTCTCAGCATATTTCTGAGAGGTCTTTTAAACTAGCAGGCCACTCATCCATTCCAATACCAGCTGGCCACAGAGATAATGCTCAGAGAGGAATGGATCTTCATAGCTGACTTCATGCTGGTCAGCAGTGCCATGTAGAAGTGTGAAGTGACTGCACGCATTAACATGTGTGGGGGTTGCTCCGATGCCAGCCCTGAACCTGCTTCCCCACTTCAGCACTCTGGGTGCACACGTGTACGTGTGCGCGCTTACGTGTAGGTGTGTGATGGGTGTGTGTGTGTGTTTATGAGTGGGAATCCGAGCCAATTAACAGTGCATAATCAGCACACAGACATCTGTCATATGGAGGCTTAGGCTGAGCAAATGTGAGGTCATGTCTCTCTAATTAAAGCTGACATTCTGCCCTTTAACCTCTTGGGTTTGACTTTATTTCGAAGCCAGTGTGCAGGAGGACAGAAGTGAAGCAGAACACATCACACAGGAGATTCCAACTTCCCTCCTCCATCTTCATTTCACATATCCAGCATCCAGATCATAAACAAAACACAAATCAATTTTACATACGTTCAGCATCCACCAAAACATGCACCATCAACACTTTCATTTCTACTGCACTTTTAACGCTAATGAGTCTTTATTTACACCAACGAACAGTGTGATCCATGAGTCTTTGGAGTGCTAAAGTGATGTGTCCAAGGACGTAATGGAGGATAACAGAAACAGTTACTGCCAGACAGTCTCTGACAGGAAGTGTTGCTGTCTTACAGTTGCTAAAAGGAAGTGTTACTGTCTGATGATGAAGCCAAATTGGTGGAGAACCGAAGAATGAATGGTCCACAAACACAATGCGCGTCCTCATATGTGTCCTCAAATGCACTCTGTCAAACCTCCCACTGCATCAGGCTTCTCCACTTCAGCAACTCCTCTCCACCCCAAGCTCCTCCACCCAAACTCCTCCATCCTGAACTCCTCTCCAGAATGACCTCTTCAGCTCAAACCCTCCCACTAATCAAACATCAACACATCCACCTCAGAAAATATAAAACTAGGCTGGATGACAAAATGCTATACAGCATTTATATTGATATTGTACCACACAGTTGATATGTCTTACAATATAAAAAAAAACCATTGGTGAACCACTTCCGAGAACTTATCTAGAATACTTTATTCTCAGAGTATACAGTATGCAATAATATAAAACTGCTCTATTAAATGAAACGCCTGAAAAAAGCAGCCTTGTGTATTATCAGCATCACCAAAGCATATAATGTAATGATGATTCACGCTAGACTGTACAGCTGTTCTAACCAGTGCACACTGAACTACACTATGGCTGTGCTTGTTTTTCCTCAGATGACATAGGAACAGTAATAGAGAGCTGCATCTGTTATTATGTGGCCACATATGGGAAGAGCAGAACTGGGATCAATATGAACTATGAAGCACTAAAATGATTGTGGAATCTGAAGTCCTGGTAGTACACTTACGAAAGCAAACGTCCCACAAGGCTTCATCCCAGCTCTCAGACTGAACAGTAAGACTCACAATCCAGCCTACCCAACACGGCATACCAACGATTCAGATGATAATGCATATCAGTGACGGTGCAATAAACTTTGTGTGAATAGTATGTTAAATAAAATGTGTTGACAGCATCTGGTTATGGGTGATATCAGTCAGGATTGCAGCTCTGGAGCTGATGCAAGAGAAGTTAGGCAGTGCAGTGCTGTGATGGACTGCTCCCCAGTAGAGCCACCTTACGCAGCTGGCCCTGAGACTGGGGGATCTGCATAATCAGTCTATACGTGTCAGAAGAGGACAGCGATGAGAATGAGCAAGGAGCCAGTCACTGAAGCCTGCCCTCACAGAGAAAATATGCTGACAGAAAGCCAGAAAGGGAAGGCAATGGATGAAAAAGACAGAATGGAAAGACAGATAAAAAGAAGAAAGTGCACATCACTGCATCATTGCAGGGGTGTATAGCTGGGGTCTCCTAAACATCCACTCACCTTCTCTGCTTTCTTCTCTTCCAGCTTGGGCAGGGCGGAGGCTCCCTGGGGATGGGCGTGGCTAGAGTGTTGGTGGGCATGTGCAGGCGAGGCGGGCGTCTCTCCCCCGTTTAGGTGGGCAGCTGTGACGTTGGGCGGGGTGATGGCGGTGGCGGCCGAGTTCAGGGGGAGCAGGGGCCGCACAGTCGCCGCGGCAGGAGACAGAGGGCTGGGCTGCAGAGAGGGGTGAGCCTGGGGAGACGCCACCATGGACAAGGGCCGCCCGACTGACGGACCAGGAGAGCGAGACGGGGAGCCCTGGGGACGCAGTGGGGCGACTGCCACGGTGGGGCGTTCTGGACTGCCACCTGCTGGAGGGCTGTGGACTGCAGTAGATAGAGAGAAAGAGACAGAGTGGAACAAAGAGAGATGGTGGGAGGAAAAGAGGAGCAGAGAGAAAGAAAGGGACAAATGGGAAAGAAAAGAAGAGATGATAGAGGGGACAGAGAGATAGAGAGAGAAATAAGGAATGAGAGAGGTAAGGAAAGAGAGAGGGAGAGAGAGGAGTTATTTCCATCCTTTGGAAACCAAACTCATCTGCTCTGTCAGCTCTGGAGCTAATGTGGGCTGTCTGATTTTCTTGTCAGTAATCAGTCTCCACAAAGACCTAAGCTGTCCAGGCATATCTCCTGCAGCCACACAACTGTAAACATCTTTGAATAACACTTCCTGCCAGCGCGGATAGTGTGGTCTGCACGAATTTCCATGTCCGTAATTTAGTCAAAATGAAAAACTGAAATGAAATCTGCGGAGATGAAGGTGGCAGAGTTTACATTTATTTTGGAGCAGGGACGACAGCTGCACGCTCATATTAGCTCCACCATTGCCTCTGGCTGATAGGCAAGTGCCTGCCCTGCCTGCTGTGAAGAAGCACTGGCAGGTTTGATAGAAGGTCTGTCAAGGCTGGCATGGATTTGCTCTGGCAGACAGGAGAACGGGTAGGATAAGGAACACGGGCCTACACCATGCAGACAAAGAAACGCTCTCTTCCTCCAGGCAGTCCCGGCTAGCACGCATGTGGGACTTGTGTGTGCACATGCATGTGTGTGTGTGTGTGTTTATGTGTACATGCGTATTGTTGAGACTCAACACCTCACACACAGCACCAGGTCCCCCTGTCTGGAGGATGGCATGGCCATCCTTAACAAGCCCAGTCTGTCTGACCTCTGCTCCTATCCCTGCAGGAGCTGTGTGGAGGTGCCGGCAGGCCAGCCTAGCTCCTCCCCAGAGGGCATATGGAGAGTTCTCAACCCAGACGGGAGAGAGACAGCTCCCAGCCCAGGAGACAGACAGCTCTCAGTCCAGGAGATAAGACAGCTCTCAGTCCAGGAGATAAGACAGCTCTCAGCCCAGGAAGAGACAGACAACTCTCAGCCCAGGGAGAGACAGACAGCTCTCAGCCCAGGGAGAGACAGACAGCTCTCAGCCCAGGGAGAGACAGACAGCTCTCAGCCCAGGGAGAGACAGACAGCTCTCAGCCCAGGGGGGAGATGGCGACACAAAGCTCTGAGCCCTGAGAAGAGAGTGCAGCTCCCAGCCCAGATGAACCTCTCAGGCTGCTGGCATGTGGAATATACATACTCCTCACTAACAAGCCTTACACAATCCAGCACGGTTTAAGAATGATCAGGAATGTAAACCAGCAATTACTGCCAGAGACTGGATGTAGGGCCTTCATTACAACAGACAGCTTATAGGAGCTTTAAAATGCAAGTTTCCTCACTGTTACAACTCTGTGAGTATGCTCACTCCCACACACACACACACACACACACACACACACACACACACACACACACACACACACACACACACACACACACACACACACACACACACACACACACACACACACACACACACACACACACACACACACACACACACACACACACACACACACACACACACACGTACAAGTGCCCTGGTGGGGCTCCTCTGCCCTCAACAGAACATGTGCACAACCAGGAAAAGGGCTGAGGGTGACAGTGGATTAGTGCTGGAACTCTTGACCTCGACAAACACCGCGCTAGCCCCGTGCAGCCCGCTACACGCCAAGCAGAAATACAGCAGCCTCACAACAGCACAGCAAATCTTACTCATCCAGTTATTACTGCACATCCTTTTTTAATCATTGCTGAGCTCGCCCTATTTGTTAGCCTTCATCTAACTGCCTTTGCTTTTGCCCGGCAGAGCAGCTGAAACCCGGTGGCTTGAGAGCGGACGGACAGCACGCTGCTGTTCAGGAAAGAAATGTCAATCTTCTGCTTGGCCTCAGATCTACAGCTTCCTGCCAGCGTCCGCGACGGCTTTGCTGGGTCGCGCGACCCTGCTGAGTTCTCTGGATGTGTTTTTCTTCCTGCTCTGATTAATATGCAGTGCCATCAGCCTGTGTGTCATCCGCTAGGCATCTCCTGAGCACGACGGGAATGACAGGTGCCAGAGTCCGTCATGCCTCTGTACGGTGCAGCACATGCATTCAGCTCCAGAGCCCAGCAGGACACCCAGCAGGACACCCAACAGGACACTGCTGTCCCTCCAGCCCTTCTGTCCTCCTCTCTATCGGACACTGGCTGCACAACATGGACAGAGTAGCACACTGCAAATACACTGTGATTATATCGCTGTACACTGTGACTGCTCTGCAATATGTCAAAAGCAAAATGGTGACTTAAAAGACTTAATCTTACATGGTAAGAATGGCATGTATTATTTTGACCATTCAGTGTTTGGATCATGTTAGTGCCTCGATTAAGAACTCCCACACACTGTCCCAATGTGATGAGTTGGATAGCTCACCTACATATCACCCTGTGTGATATCAGTATCGCAAAGACCAATATTGCAGTAATGACTTACTGCCAACGTAGCCATGGCAGCCATCCTGAACATGCACTAAGACATCATTTTAGTCATTCCCTGTTGAGCAGCACCCAGCACAGACCTGCTCTGCTGTCTAATGCACAGATGGGTAGGCAGAGAGAACAGGAGCTGCACAACCACCACACAAACACAGCCAGCACTTGCTGGTCATGGGCTCAGGAGGCATGCTGGGAGTGAACCTCAGTTCTGGAGGAGTCTGAGGAGAAAGATCCCAGCGTCTGGGGCTTTGAATGTGACAGTGTGTTAAATTATACATACACAGGTTTGGTGGGGGGTCTCTGAATAATCCTGAGAATTAAAATTCTCTTTTAACAGAGAATGTGATTTAAGGCGTATATGATGTCAGACCCAACAGCATAGTGCTCACAAGCACAGTGCTCAGTTTGAACATGTAGGAGTTGGCAGTGCAGTTGAGAGTCTCCCAATCAGACAGGAAGAATTTTTAAATAGTTTATAGAATTTATAGTTTACAGAGTTATATCACTGTTTCAGATTTTCACAAGCTACACTGGACAAACCATGTATTCTTCTGACAGGAGGTGTTGCAGGACAGTAATTTATGTGTTTTGATTTAAAGTGATAAGTCCTCACTTATGACGATAGCTGTTGAGAATGTACCACTTCCAATAAAGGCCAAGTTCCCACACAGGTTCGATATGTTTGACAGATTTAAATCATATCGATGTGAGTGGTGCCAGTTCAGGTTAGAATGGAGTGAGCTAAGGTTCAGACAGCCATCATCCTTGTCCACATAGCTAGCATGCAAGTGTTCTAGCATGTTATGATGGGTGCTAAGCAATGTGAATGCATGCCTAGTGTGGTGTGTTAGCACGATGGGTGCTGGGCCTTGTGAACGTGTGGCTAGTGTGCTAGCATGACAGCATGTTGGATGCTGAGCAATAAGGACACAAAACTAGTAGCTGCAAAGTAGCTGCATGCAGCAGAGATCCCTTGGTGAGTATTGGAAATGGCTACTCACCCAGCTGTGTGGTGGGGCGGTTCTGGCTGGCTGGCTGCTGGCTGCACATGCGCAGGCAATTTTTCAGGTGCATGGCTGCAGGCTGCAGCTGAGGAGAGGAGGAGGGGTTTGCCAAGGGAAGGACAGGGCGAGAGGCGGGGCCAAGCAGGACAGGGCTCGAGGGTCCAGCTGAGCCAGGAGATCCAGGCACTGCCTTAACCACCTGAGATGCACCAGGGAGACAGGCACGGGACTGGCCAACAGCAAATGGGGCCCTGGGGATACACACACACACACACACACACACACACACACACACACACACACACACACACACACACACACACACACACACACACACACACACACACAAACACACATGCGCGCACAAATTGCCTCGATCACCAATAGTGTGCCTCGGGCTTTAATAAATAGACTTTTAGAACATGTTGAACAACCAGTAGCCAGCAATATTTAAAAGCAGGACTGCAGACTATTCACATATTACATAGACAGACTTATTGACAGGGCCTCCATAATCCTTAGAGACTTTTGAGAGTTGTATTGATTACTTGTCGAGACAAGAGAGTTATGGTATAGGCACATGCACGAGAGTGTGCACACGCTGCATACACGACTCCTTCAGGACCTAAACGCAGTGTTAAAGGGGCTGATTACAGAGAAAGAAACTTGAATGTAGTTAATAATTCACCACAAATGTGTGCATGTAATGTGTATGATGGTGAGAGAGCTTAAAAATGAAGCATTCATTGACCAGAGCCCAAGGAAGGCCACAGGCATTTAACTGGACTTAACGTGTGGACTACAAATGACGGCAGGCTCCTTCAATACTTGCTAGTATATGGGCTTTCTAGTGGTGAATACTGGCCAGCTGATGTGTGAATTTTTAGATCAGATAAACAGTCCTCATACTGTTGAACATAAAATTTTTAAATTCAGGTGCAGCATTGAATACCTTTTTTAAAACATTTTTTAAACAACATACACTAAAAATGACACCTTGAGGAGTATACAGTATACAAATGGTTCCAAAGCAATGGCTGCCAGACTGTATGTTCAGTGCCCCTCTTTGCAGCACTGTAGCACACAGTACACCTGAGAGAGTACAATTCCTATGAGCACCAGGTTCAGGCTTAATGTCTTTACTTACAGAAGACCCACTCCACCTGACTCTGTGCACACAAACACTGACACACACACTTGCACACGGGGGAATTTTTGCTCTTCCCAGAATCATTATCATATTGAGTTTTTTCCCCGTCCACGTTGGCTCCATTACAAAAACCTTCAACCGTCTATTTGCACATTTACAGAAGGCTCTTTCGAACAGAGGTTTGCTACAGTTTCTAGAACTCTGTCCTTGATTCACACATCTCAAATCGCATACGAACATACAGGCTGTATATGGTTGTTTTTCAGACATAAAAAATGTTAGTTGGGAATGGTGCTATAATATTTTATTTATTGATTCATTTATTTATTTGGAGATCAAATATTTTTGAAATACCAATTGGCTGTTGCACATTTCCAGGAGAAACTGTGATGATTGCATCATATTTGGCTCATACATGAGCTAATGCAATAGCAAATAAACACTGTTGAAGAATACTCAGAAAAGAGTAGAACTCCAAGTACAACTGTGGTACAATTAAATAACATTAAAAGATCATTATGAATCTTATTGTGAATATTATTTCAGGCTAAACAAATTACTTTACTTACAAATTACATAATTTACGAGTCCATTTCTACCGTGCTTTTAACACTTAAAGGATGTTCACTGAATATAACTGACCCAAAATCTGAGCCACCAAACGAGGAGTCCTGGACAAGAAAGGGAAGCACATGTACTATGCAGATAATTTAGCAATGTTCATTTCCTTAAAATATGCCTTTTGTCACGGTACAGCCCTTGACCCCTCCCCTTTGGGCGTGTATTTATGTTGTCTACGTCTAGACGTCTGCGTCTGGATCTTCGTGGGTGTGGATATGTCTGAGTGTGTTCATCAGTCTCACCTGTGGCTCGTCTCGTGATCACTCGGGGCTTATGTGGTTTGTCTATTTAATGTGCGTTCACGCAGTGTCCCGTGCTCGTCTTTGTTAGAGTCATTTATGCGAGAGTCGTAATTCACGTTACATGTGTGAATGTTATACGTGCGCTGTCTGTATGGACAGATTGTATTTGACAATAAATGTGACGTTCGCGTGTGCAAGATTGGACTCGTGCCTCGTCCTTCTTCCCGTGCCCAGAGCCACACCTTTTAAGCCAAAAAGACAATAATAAAGGCCTATTCAATAATAAAGACCTATTCAATGGTCACCGTATTGCTGGTGTGTTTTAGTTCTTTGTGCTTGAAATTTCTTGCTAGAGCACTGAAAAGTTTTTTGACTGATTTAGAAATGAAAAATTGTGTCAGCAGATCACAGTCACTGGTGGTATTTGTTTTAGTGTCTGCTGTTAACATGTTCTAATTAGTACAAAAAAAAGGTGTTCATTTTCACTAATTTCCATTAAGAAACAATGAGCTATGCATCAATTATGGCTACAAGAATCAGAATATCCTGAAAATGGTTCAAACCATATTTCATGCAACTCATATCAGAATCCACCTCACATTCATTCTCTGCAGCAAGCATATTTCTGTGAACGCCACCGGTTTAGCAACTTAGCAAATACTACTTGTGCAATAAGCACAAATTTGTCCAGGAAGTGGCCGTGACACAGCAGATGAGTACAGCTGTTCACTGAAGCGCAAAAGCAGAAAAATGACTAGAAACCTTTACCTGACAGAGGAGTCTTGATAAAAGAACTCCCAGGAGAATTTACATCCCTGAGGCTTGTGGGTAATGTGTATTTTGCCATTGTAATTTTTGACAAAAATGAGTTGTTTGATTTACCTTTAATTTTACTTTCCTGAGGTGCCTAGAAATTATCCAGTAAATACTTGAAATACTCAGATATGAAATAAGGTGAATTCCACTTTAAAGTTTTAAGCTTTTTTGAGGAAAAAGAGCTAAGAGACAGCACTCCATCTGCAAACACTGCTGGTTTTTACTGACTCTTTAACTGCCCTGCCTCTCCCTCTCTGTTCCAGTATGCTGCTCTGTTGAGGGACTGCGTACAGTGAACCAGTAATCACACAAACCGCAGAGCCATAATACCATGGCCATATATTCTAATCAAAGGCTGGCAGTGTAATTTCACCTCCTCAGCTCTCACACCATTAAAACCCACCTGCGCGGTCCAGAGCCGATTTACGACTTCAGCCTTAATTTGGCTGGTGATTAGAATCTGACTACACTGGTGATATACTAGCCATACTAGGGGCCGTCTTGATCTCCCCCATTTTTCCTTTGGTCTGCTCCAGCATCATAGCCAGCATAGCCGCAGGGTGGAAGAGCTCACCTGGATACGGGGGTGACGTAGTTCCCAGGGAAGACACCGGAGGTGCCGCTGCGTAGTGAAGTGCCCTTGAACCAGCCGTCCTGGCACTTCTCTGAGACGCGGTACATCTCGCCTTTCCTCAGCTCCAGCTCGTCTGCCTTCTGTGGCTTATACGCATACAGAGCTAGGTAGCTGCACCAAACAGGATAGCAGCACTTACACACAGGCATATTTGTGTCCAAACACCAAATAACAACAAGACAGAAGTCTTCAGTACACCCTATAAAAGTGATGACCAAAATTCAACTAAATTAAATTCACTATAAGTTACAGTGTTGTTTCCAACAATCAGTGTCACACAGCACCATTTGAGCAAGACAAAGGCAGAAAGAAACTCCCTAATATGGCATGAGAAACCAGGAAACAGAGTGGCAGCCTCTGATTAAAAACGATGCATTCAAAACAAAACTAATAATAATGACAATAATAATAACAACAACAACAAAACCAGCAAACTGGGCTGCCCTCACTGACACGGCACAGGGATTACGGCGCTGCGTGTGCCGCAATCCCAGAGCCGCGTCAGGCGCAGTGCCCTAGTGCCTGTACATTTAAATTTTAATGGTCCAATGAAAGTAATTTGAAAACCAGGACATTTCCTCACTTTAAAAAAAACCTGGGACAGTACGTGAAAAACAGACATTTGGTCACCCTAGCTAAACTCACAGAGCTGCAAATAAAAATCTACAAACTACAAAGATAAAAAAGTGAAGCAACAAACTGACCATCAAGTTTATGGCTGTTAAGCTTTTAATAAAAAAAACCTCTTGGTCCACGGATGAATGCTTCTTTGGTAAGAGCTGGATATATTCCCCCTCTAAAATGTAGTGAAGAATGCTGGTCTAGGCCAATTCACACAGCAGGACTCTGTGTCCAGTGTTTGCATGATTAGTACAGGGTATCTATGAAAAGGATGTGTCTGCTTCTAGAGAAGGTGTGTGTGTGTGTGTGTGTGTGTGTGTGTGTGTGTGTGTGTGTGTGTGTGTGTGTGTGTGTGTGTGTGTGTGTGTGTGTGTGTGCAGTAACAGCAACATTTCTTATCACTGCTTTGCTTGAGCAAAGAAAGAAACAAAATTAAAAACAGCATAGATATAGACTAGTGGTGATCATCCAGCTAGACAGAGCAGCAGATCGCAGTGAGGACTCTTAAAATGGAGGACTGTTCCTAAGAGCCAACAGACATCCCAGCCTCTGTCCGCACCCTGTAAAGGTTTTCTCCTGTAACACTGCTTCAGGTGCCAGTGGCTCTGGCTGTGCAGGCCAGGGGACTCACATGTTGAGAGGGAGCTGAACCTTAGCTGCAGCAAGAAGCTCCGCGGTGGTAGAAGCCACCCGGGCCTGGACAGCCGCCCCTGCGTTAGACGAGCCACCAAACGAGGAGTCCTGGACAAGAAAGGGAAGGACAGCTCATTTAAAATCCCTGTAAGCCCTTTATGACGTTTGTTTGTGTGTGTGTGTGTGTGTGTGTGTGTGTGTGTCTTTTCAGCCTGAACAGACTCTCATCCTTCCAAATAACCATGTTAGGCAAATGTTATTTCCTAACTTGGCAAACTAAGGGTTCACAGTGAAAAAACACAGAACGATTTTCTACATCTCATTATTAATTAAAATGGCATGAGGGGCCTTTAAGCATTTGAAATCAAACAGATGTGAGAAGGCTCTTGTCTACACTGTTGTTTTTTTCTGTGTAATGGGAATGCTGGATATAGACGTCTGTAGAAGGACACAGGAGAAGTGAAGGAATGTTGCAATAACAAGCTGTTCAAATGCTTTTATTTAAGCAACTAATTCTTCATTTAAAATGTACTCTGATTGGCTCTTGAACATGCTCTGCATGACCCATTAAGCCCAAGCAGAATAGTGGAGGCTTTGGAAGTAGCACATTACAGATCAAAAATAGAACTGAAAATGACAAGATGTGGAAAACATATTAATTATTAATTTTAAAACAGTAAGTTATGGTTTTACAAATAATTTACTGCTTTCTGGAGCCTTGTGCATAGCACCCACAGCACGTACTGAAACTGCAATAGATATGTGAGGTCGGACAGCAGTGGTTACAGGGGTTAGGACTCCTGAGCATTTTTGTTTGTATGTGTTTGTACAAACACACACATGCATGTGCACACATACAAAACCACCCACACACACACATTCACTAGACATTTTCTCCTCTTGACTAATGGCTCCAGGGAAGTTTATGATAAACAAACCCACAAATGTACCTTTATCCCCAATGGTAGTGGAAATATCATATTATAGCAAATGTGCAAGCATGAGCTTCAGCTAAGGTAAGGTCAGGACATAGGTGAGGGGGCAGAACATAGCACTCACTTGCTATTCCCACCTTTCACATCCCCATGGCAAATAACAATGTCTTTCCCACCAAACACCTACAGACTGCAATTAATCATGTCAGACTTAAGGTTTAATTTTGATTATCTGTAACAGCATTGTTATAATACACTCAGAGGCTCATACAAGTAAGAAGGACATTTGACACTTTATAAAGAAAGAAGGCTTATGAAGACCAGGGGCGGATCTACGGGAGGGCCTGGGTGGGCCAGGCCCACCCTGATTGGCAGCTGGGCCCACCTAATCACAAGCTCAGAATACAGTTTTCCATATGAAAATTAATGGAAAAAAAAAAAACTATAATTGCTGCAGGATGGCGCCTAGCACACGAGTCATTTAATGACCATACACCCCGCCCACCCCGAACAACTTTCGTTCGTGCTTGCCCACCCCAATTACACTTTGGCCCGTCCAAAAACTGCCGGCTGCATCCGCCACTGATGAAGACACACTGGATATAAATGCCAGTAGCACTATTTACCAGAGAATTACAAAGACTCTGAGCACACGTAGCAACACCATACAGTCTCTGTTATATGAATCTGACAGGTGTCCTGACCTAACAAAATCCTAGCCTCAACAGCTAGGGAGTGGGCTTCATTCAGAAGCTGTAAGAAAGGATGGTGCTTCCCTCTGATCCAACCTTGGAGAGCATACAATCACAGTTGAGCCAAGATGATCAGCCCTCGGGGCATGGAGAGTGTTGCAGGGTGTGGGCACCATTGCTCTTCTCACCACGGACACCTTTAAGACTTATTATCTTAGAGCTATATAAACAGGTCATCACAGAGAGGAGGTGGGAAAAGGTGAAAAGAGGTGAGAAAAAGTGAGAAGAGAAGAAAAGAAAAAAGAAGAGCAAAATTGTTATGCTAAACAGGGAGAGAAAGAAAGAGAAAATGGAGAATCCATCCGCAGGAGCACCAAATATATGGTGAGCTGAGCAGTAGACAGGGAATTAAAACAGGAATGCTTTGAACCAAGCATTATGTGCGTATATTTCCCATCTGCTCATTCTCACCGTGTGTGTGTGTGTGTGTGTGTGTGTGTGTGTGTGTGTGTGTGTGTGTGTGTGTGTGAGTTTCCATCACAAATGCTCTAAAGCAGCTCTGAGATTATGAATATTACTCCCACTCTTATTATATATTTTTGTATGTAGAGCGTGAGCAGTTTTCCCAAAAATACATGCCTGCACCTGTGCAGCCTCGGCCTCAAGGTCGAAAGCATAAACACTGCAGAGACTAAAACACACACTAACCTCCTTACATGCACCTGCTAGACGTCCACATACCACAAAGCTGGATATGGATTCAGTATAATTTTAGCATTTTTATTACAATTGAAATGGTTAATGTACTGTGATTGCACACAGTTTCCATGTAAAAGTTTCTTAGATTTTATGCACAAAACACAGTAAAATAAAAACAACCTGGCACTCCTTCATTGTGCATTTAAACAAACAAACACCAACGCCATAATTCTACACAGACATAATTCTACATAGTATGAATTACTATTTGGTGGTTGTCATAAAACACAATCATGTGACTGAGTCAGGGGTTTGTCACAAATCACCATTTTTTGTATTTGTCTTTATCAAGATTTCAACCATATAACTCAAAATTTCAAGTAAAAGGTGGCCGACAAACCAACAACAGACATTCCCACACAGACACACACACATGCAGATATACAGACATAAATATAACAATACACTCACTCACTCTCACACAAACTCATGGAGACCTTCACCCTCATAACTACCCACACACTGCCCTGTACCTGTGTGGAGTGTACACCTGAGCCCTGTACCTGTGTGGAGTGTACACCCCGAGCCCTGTACCTGTGTGGAGTGTACACCCGAGCCCTGTACCTGTGTGAAGTGTACACCTGAGCCCTGTACCTATATATATGTGCCATATTTTATCAATTGTGATTTTTCACCGCATTTACCCATCTGTGCAATTAGAACACACAAACACACACACTAGTGATTACTAGGGGGCTGTGGTGCACACATGCCCAGAGCAGTGGGCAGCCCTAGCCCTAGCCCGGGGAGCAGTTGGGGTTAGGTACCTTGCTCAAGGGCACCTCAGTCATGGCCTCAGGCCTGGGAATCAAACCCACAACCCTCCGGTCACAAGACCAGTTCCCTACCACAGGACCATGACTGCCCTGTGTGGAGTGTACACCCCGAGCCCTGTACCTGTGTGGAGTGTACACCTGAGCCCTGTACCTGTGTGGAGTGTACACCTGAGCCCTGTACCTGTGTGGAGTGTACACCCGAGCCCTGTACCTGTGTGGAGGGTGCGCTGGAGGACAGGTGGGGGCAGTCCCCTATGCGTGCCGCTGCCCTGGGGTCTGAGGAGCTGATGAGCACTGGTGCACTGATCTCCATGGAGTGACGGTTGTTGCCGAGTGCCGTGCGCTGCGTCATACTCAGTGCCGTGAAGGAATGTCGCTTTTTGGCGTTCTTCTTGCCGTCTGGCCGTCGCTGGACAGCCACACCAACCGGTCCGTCGCCATTGCAGCTCACAGCAGCGCTGGGTGCCGAACAGGACCCCGACTCTGGAGAGCCCGGGTCAGCGCTGGGACCTGGGACTGCAGCAGGCTTATCTATCTCCATCAACTGTTTTGCAGTTTCATTTAGCTGTGAGAGTGCAAAGTAGAGAAACAGAGAGAGGGAGAGAAAGCGGGAGAGAAAGAAGGAGAGAGAGAGATTGGAGGAGTAAGTGTAAAAGACACAGAATGGGTAAAGTATACAGCATTAGGTCAGTTTAAGATCAGTTTAAGAGACAAATCCAATTAAAAGACCATCAGTGGAAATCAATAAGTGGAATTTCAACAAGACTGCTGAACTGAGATGAACTGAAAGAGCAGGAACTCAGCTAAGAACCCATGAAGTGTATCCTGTGTGCTCCATCTTTACTGGACACACATTCACTTCAGAGCAGCCAGTGTGAAGATTATAAAGAAATTAAGAGGGAATATGTGAAATCCAGAAAACCTTTTTGAATTTAACCTAATAATAATTTTGAATAATGTAAAAGAAAAAAAACTTATTCACATTACTGGTGCAGAAACGTATGATGCTACGGGCCCAAAAATGTAATACCATCGTAAATTATAGGTCATACAACATTTGTCCATAAAAAATCCAGCACTGCAAAATAATAAAGTGAAGACATTAACTGGTTATTATCCCATATACATTTAGTTTGCAGACCACATTATACTGCACATTTTGATAATGTAGACTCTCAAACCAATCTACTGCAAAGATGTGACTGGAATAACAGAAGCTTTATCATGGAATAACTTCATGATTATTCATAGGATAACTAGAGGATATGTTAACACCATAAGACATTGAGGAATCAGTGGGGAATAGCCTCAAAATCATCAGCATGTGAGACTTAACATCTGGCCATAGTTCAGTTCAAGGACACAGCTTACCTAAACAGCACTGTTTCATTAAAACGCAGTTTGAATTTTTAAGCCCTGTCATAATGGATTTTTTCTTGATGTTAATTTTTGCTTAGATCATCATCACACTGAAAGTTACACCTCTACCCTTTTGCACTCAATCTCTCTTTATTAATAAACATTCATGAAATCTCATCAACTCGCCTTCCCCACATTAGACACACCACTGACTTTATTGTTAGGTGTTAAAACCAGCACCATTGTCCTTTGTTCTATGATCACGGGGGACCAAACCAGCTGAGCTCATTAACATACTACAGCATTGCTCTGCTGTTTACATTCGGCACCCTTACACACGCACGCACTCACACACATGCTAAATAACGTTTATCATTTATGTATCTTTTATTCTCACAAAGTTGTCTATCTTGATTTAATTCAAATTCTGGTTATTGCCAAAATCTTTAGAGAAATCATGGTTATTTAAATCATCCAGAGAACAAATAACTCGGGGAATGTGGTGATTCTAGTTCATTTACATAGATGAGACTAGAGACTAATTCTTAGTAAATTGCTGATAAATTATGACATTGATTATTAAATTGATACTAATTTAATTAATGAGACTGATTAACAACTGATATATATAGGTAAATACAAATCAGATATATAGATAAATACAACTGATATATCTAAATACAACTGAAATATATAAATAAACACAACTAAGATATATAGATATGTACAGCCGAGATATATAGATAAAACAATAGTTTTTAGGTGACGTGTGTTTAAAAAACTAAACCTGAAATGAGTGAAGGAGACAAAAGAGCGACAGAGAGAGACACAGAAAAAAGATCAACAGCAATAAATAGATACAGATGAGAGGCAGATCTAAGTGAAGGGAAATTAGGATTTGATGGAAAAGTGCATTTAAGCCTGGAGTTATGGCAGTTAAAATCTCCTGGATTAAATCCACCAAATCATTTCCCTTGCTGTCAGTTCCAATTTAACTGAGCTCCTGATCATAACACAGAGTGGTTATATGAGTCAATCCATCTTTTGCTCTTTTAGGACCCTATGTGCTGGGTGTCAGTGTGGCCTTAGGTCCAAACTCTCACTCAGCTTTTCAAAGCCTCAGTCTGTTCCTTTTGTTAATGTCACTTATTGTCCCACCCCCACCTGTCATGAGTGTTTCTTTATGTAACCATGTGCTTTCTGTCTGTCCTTCCCCCGAGCTCTGTGACCAAGCCCCTTGTTAGTGTGTTCAGGTGTTCCTTGTTTTGTCTGGTGTATTTAAACCCTTTGTTTTGTATAGTCTGTGATGATCTTTGTTTTCTACCATAGCCCTGTCCATGAGTTTGGTTTTTGTTGAACAAGTATACAGTTGTTGTTTGTTTATCATGTCTTTGCCTGTTGGTTACATTAATGTTTCGGACTCTTATTCGGATCTGACCAATGCCTGCCTATTCGACCCCAAGTTTGGAATGCCCTTTAATAAATCTTGCTCTTCTCAGTGTTTATGTAAGCCTCATCTCTCCATGACGCTCCCGGCATTACAGTTAAATACATGCAATTTAATTTGGGATATAATGGTGGAAAAGTGAAGTGTGGTATTTATTACACATGCACCAAGGAAACCGTCCATGAGGCACTCTGGGCTATTCTAATGAGACTTTCCCAACCGTCACCCACAGTTTAAAGTTTATCCTCTCAAAGAACACAGGTGCCTATAATTCTAATAAACCTCAATTACAACCAAATGCCAATCTCTACAAAAACAGAATCCCTTTGGAAAACAAGGTTACAAAAGACAGACAGGTGATCCAAATGTGCTCTAGCCTTTTGTCTCAGTTCTTATATCCACATTTACATATTAATGGTTATGCTAATAATCACGTAAATCATACGCAAATTAAGTTGATTGACTGACCCCACAAGGCAGCTTGTACTGGTTGCCAAGAAACCACTTTTGTTACTCAGTGATTTACAAGGAAAACGTCCATTTGAGCTTAAACTATCATCATTAAAAATGTTTTTTGCACAAAAGCAAACTGCACGAAGAAAAAAAATGAGGGAACATGACGTCAACCACATTTGACTGTTCTCCAATCTACACACTGACATCTACCTAAGTATCTCAGTGTAAGTCCAGAGTGATTAGATGAATCTGTAACCATTTGGGTGTGAGGGGAAACCATCGCCGACAAAGTCATTGCTTAATACATTCTGTAGCACAACGCAGAAAATATGTCTCAAGGTTAAGCCTTTAATCATTTGTCAAGGGCTGTAGTAATGAAACACAACTACTGTAATTAAGTGTAATTAGCATTGTATTGCACCACCGCTCACGTGTCTCATGAGGCTAAAGCCCCGCTGTTGTTAATTGTAGGTCACGTAACTCTTTCTACGTTCGCTGTTCGACAGTTCATTATAGTCCCTTGCGAACTGGGGCTCATTACCGGAGCACTGAACTTCTAAAATGTGATGTAAAATGTCATTAATATGTGGCGGTTGCTTAGTTTCCACAGAAAACTCTAACCAGTCTCGTAGTGACCGGCCTCTCCTACAGTTCTGACAATAACAAAGATATAATCATGCAATGTAATATTCACAGAGAAACAACGACAAATATGAGCCTGCAAACGCGAGAGCGTGGTCAGAACATATGCAAAAATATCTCGCGTTTTTGTCGAGGACTATTTATGCTCCGTGCTGTGTATACATGTAAATGTATGCCACGTCTGCTTCGGTTCATTTGTGGCTGTCTGTGTGCTTTTTAAAAATGTAAACCCCCAGGAGGCCGGCATCTCCCAAAGAGAAGAAAAGAGCGTGCAGTCGCTCTTTAAGAAGTACAGTGTTGCTCTTCTTTTGCTTTTCTCTTAACCACCCCGCAGCCCATAGAGAAGATTAGAGACTGGGTAATTGCCAGGTCTAATCAATGTGAGGCCAAGACAGCTTACAAAATGCCAGTCACAAACTCCTCTTTAATGTGGATGAATGTGGATGTTTTCATAATCCATTTTATGGTTATGATGTGTTGTGGGAAGTGGGATTGTATTATGTTGCAGATACATGCTTTGACAGTGAGCTATATTTTGTGTTGTTAATGCAGAGAAAATACAGGGGCAAAAACTCTGAATTGGAGATTTTTTATTTGAAAAGTATTTTGTATTTAAAAAGGCTATGCAGTAGCATGTCCAGGACTTTATTCATGGGTTTGTAGGAAGGTGAAAAGAGCACTAATGTAGAGTTCACGCTACATGACTTTAGCCCTGATTTTCCATTCACCCAGATTTTTCACTCACTCTGATTTTCCACTTGAAGATTGAAAAGAAAAGCCACAGATCAGAGGCAAATCGCTAGGGCCTTAAAAATTGGCTCTTGATCTCTAAGTGTGAATTGTTTGAAGACATCATCTTAGAGGCTTGGTGATGCCTCGAAATACCAAAAAATAAAGTAAGCTAAAAATCTGGACCTCTTGGTGAGGCCTGCAGTATGAAAAAGTTGGAAGTTGTAGCATTGCAAAGTTGGAACCAACTGTATGCTTCACACACACACACACACACACACACACACACACACACACACACACACACACACACACACACACACACACACACACGATATATAAAATCATAAATCTTTGTAAAGACCTCCCCTAACTAAAAAGACCTATTCCATCTACAAAAGAACTGGCCCATCTGCAAAATCCCTCCCATCAAGACCTGCCCATCTACAAAGACCTGCAAAGCAGAGCTGTACATTGGTGGTGGTGGAATGCTGCCACACCTTCAATCCAAACCACATGTGACCCAGACCACATAAAGACACAAGCTCTGCCTTTATTAGACCTCCATCCTCCTTCATAATCTCCATAGTGTGATGCTCTTACCATTATGTTCTGACTTCAAGACAGCGCTGCCCTAATGTGAATTTGTGATGTTTATCCACAGTTAACACATCCACATAGCTAGCTAAAAAGAAATTCTTCCATCTCCATTTGCTGTTTCCATGGCACCGTGTGCCATTTGTTTTTCTTTGAGTTCTATTTCAGTTTCTGCCCTTGTCTTGTGTTCTGTGAATACCCTTCACTATATGCATCTCTTCTTCCCTAATTTTGTTGTGTAGATGTCTGGTTGATCATTTTGGTAATCTTCCTTTTGTAAAGATCTTGGTGTTGTGAATTTGTTTTGCTTTTTTTCCTCTTTGGTGTCAATATGTTCCTGCTGTTCAGTTCTGGTGTTGTTTCCCTGACCCCAACTACACTATCTTGAACTGGCTTATGGAGTTTGATTATGATTTTACCCCAAATATATATCACTCGTCCCACCTCCACTTAATCCATGTTGTTACACATATCACATAAGGTTCTCAACATGGCAATAATACTTATTCTGCTTAGGGCTGATTATAATAATGCATGTTTACAGTTTCAGACAGCAAGATATATTTTGCATAACTTTAAGCCTACTTATGACATGTGCCTGTCTATAATTTCTGAGAAGTGTATTTGAGTACACATGCTAGAATTCATAAGACTTTTCATTCTTTATTATTTATTATTAAATAATTATTTAGTATTTAAGGTCATTTATGAGTGACTTTTACAGTAATATCGAAGTGCTTGTTATTAAGGATGACCTGCAATAGTCGCTGATTCAACTATTCGAATGGAGGACCCTAGTCACCTATGAACGTCATAGTTGAATGTACCATTCTGACTGCATGGGGGTGCCCAAGGATGTTGCAAAGCATTAGTTGTTACATGAAATGTCTTTGTTTTTGTTATATATATATATAGCCTTTTGTCAAATAAAATCATCCTAATTTCTGTTAATAAATATTTTTAAATGATGTGTGTGCATTAATAATAGGCTTCTTCCTTGCAACACATTAATAAATCACACCCTGCAGTTGCACAATCCAAATGAGGGGAGCTGAACAAGCTACAGGATCGTTAGCATCTGCCGAGATTATAATGGCTACTAAAAAATCTTACTAAAAGATAAAGATGAATAAAACATCTTTAAAGTAAAGTGCAAGTTATGTCATCAACGTCTTTCATTTCACACGACAACAACCAACATGGCATACCATTTAAAACGGGTAAGGCTGAAAAAAAAAAACAGTTCAGCTGTTTGTCGTTTCGGTCGTGTTGTGTCTTGGCAAGTAGGCCTATAAACATTTTTTGTTGTTTGCTTTTTAGACCCCTTACTTGAACCTTTAATTATAATTTTTGTGTTGTTGTATGGCAAATTGTTTTTATATTTTCAGGCAGGCATATTTTAATTAAAATATTTTTTAAATTTTGCACAGTGCCTGTCAAATTTCGATATGTGCACTGACGGTGACTTTTTTTGTTAATGTTCTCTAACGTTTCATAAAAAAATTAATAAGGAAGTAAATAAATAAATAAATAAAAGCTGAATAAAGCCAACTTACCATGTTTATTCATTTATCTGAGTGTTTTAGGTTTTTCCTTTTAAGTGAAAAGAAGTCCTGAATGAGAGCGGGATCCCGTTTAAGGTGCTCTAGAAAAAAAAACCTGATTCGACTATTAGTTGACTAAAGGGAAAATTTGACGAATCAAATTCGACTATGAAAATCCTTAGTTGAAGACACCTCTACTTGTTATACATATGAGCAATTTTAAGATATTATTTTGTAAATTTTTTATATGGATGTTCATGTACTTGGCCAAAAATATAGCTACAAATAATTACCTACAATTATTACCTACAGCTTTGCAGCTAGCTAGTAGCCTAGCGTCAGCTACCTATGCTGATGGCTGACAACCCCTTATCAACAGCAGCAGGTCCCTAAATTACAAGATCAACTTTTACAAGCATGGCATTTTATGACATCATTATGTTTGCATTAATGAATGTATAGTCACCTGTAACTATAAATTGTGTTTTTATTAGCTTATAATGAAGCCTTCATATTTACATGGGGAACAGGTCCCCTTTCAACAGACACTGTGGTTTAGTAGCCCAGAATGAACAAACCAAATACTGGCTCTAGAGTGTGCCTTTTTTGTGAATTTTTACGAGGAAGCGCCAGCTTGGTTGGACAAAGATGAATCAGTGGTTGCTGCCAGTGCTGGCTAACCATTTCGTACTGTGAGAAGGTTGAGAACCTACAGCTTGACAAATGTAGGATCATTCTTGAAAAACGCGAGAGGGTGAGTCCACATCATCGAAGAATTGACAACATAAAGAAGCAAAACAAAATTAGGACAGACGATGGCAGAAAACAAGGATAAACACTGGTGTGGCTTTTCCCAAATGAAAACTGCTAATGATGGACAAATGTTCAGAGTGATTCTTTTTTTGTCTGAACAGGTAATTTAGTGTACCAATCTAAATGCAATTTATTTGAAAGCTTTAGCTAGAAGATGACCATTGCTACAGTTACCAACACAAGTAACGTTTTCCCTGTGTCTATGTTGAAAAACATCTAATTGTTACCAAGTCTGTAATTTTACATTTATGCACCAAAACTACAATTTATCTTTAGTATTTGGACACAAAAATCTACTGAGATCAGTCTTTAGCTGATGAAATTTATTTCCAGTAAACTATATAACATAGTTTTACAAAGTAAATAATAAATAAAATGTTTTGCAACCTAGAAAGTAATCTAGTCACTTAACACATGGCTTCTCAATGCAGTCATAGATGATTATATCATTTTTGAAGTAGCTTGGTACCTGACTGCTACCATAGGTTCTACAGGGGTGAGAGGGAGCATTCAGTTGATTGCAATCTGCAACATTCCTGTTAGATGCTACACACTCCCCCTTAAACATGTTTGATTGCAACAGACAAATGTTCACACTATTTCAATTACATGCAATCTTGGAAAGATGTTTATTGAAGTACAGTGCTGGAGTATTCCTCTTTAAGACTGACACTGACATTCCAAATCCTCAGTGTCTTATAACAATACACTCCTTGAATATCAAAATCTCTACTAGTAACAGGACCCTATATGGCCCCATTATACAGAGAATCATTTCCCACAGAGTCTTAGCATCTGTTATACTTGCAGCATTACTCCACCTATTTGTATTGCCTATTTCACATAAGGGAAAGTTGATAAACTCTTGAATATCAGCATATATCAGTCGTTCAGTCCTTGGCTGGCTACTCAATCACTACGACTGCACATATTGCCATGTAACAGATCTACTGAATGGCTAAGCTGGCTTCTCGTGGCTATTCAAGTCTCTCTATTGTATTCTGGTACTGGCTCATCTCCTGGCTTTGACATCTACTGATGCACTTAAAAGTGCAAAGATTTTAGCTAACTGTTCAATCTCAAGAAGCCTGTAGGTGGCACTGTAGGGAACTGCAGTCTCACCTGAGCTCTCACCATGAACTGAGCAATGAGCTCAGTAATGCAGAACTGTATTGATGCAATGTACACAAGACGTGAGAAGACAACCTCCATCCTCCAACTAGTCCCAACAATTACATTGTGTGTTTAGCCACCTTACTGAGCCTGATCATAATGCACTGACACAGAAAAAGGTATATGGGCTTTAGTGAGGACCTATTTATATAAACAGGCTAAAGACGCTCCAGAACAAACTTCCCAGAAAAGCATTCAGCTTATAAATTCAGAACTGAGGTATGACGTTATAAGCAAATGCAGATGTCCCACTCTTCTGCTTTTTATCTTCATCTCATCCCCTAGAAGAAAGCCCCATTCAGCTCAGAAATGACACAGACATCCATTCAAAATGCAAAATGCTGCATCACGTAAACTCCACCAGCATCAGCCTGAGCTGAGGTCCAGTCTCAAACCCATCCAACCGTCCTCAAACTGCAGCGATGGACGAGGTCAAATTATGGATCCTCACTTATACAGGTGATCTCTGCTGACCTTCTGCTCTCCAACTTTCGCCTCCCTCCTCTTCTCCCTGTATCTTTGTGCCCTCTAACCCCCTTTCTGTGACCTCTCTCCCCCTCTCTCTTGCCCCTCACCCCCTCCCCTAGCTCCCATTTCATCCTCATCCCTGGCACTCCACCCCATGAGTTACTCTTTCGTAGTTTTTCTTGCGTATTTCATTTTGTGCTTTCTGGTCCTGTCATTGAGTGACCTGTAATTTTAACCCTGTGTTGTTTAGCTGAGAAGTGGAATGGAAATGATCTATTACTGTGTGCAGGTGGAATCCATTTCAATTATCCATTGGTTAAATGAGTTTCATCTCAACCCACTCCATCACAGCCTCAGAAAAGAAGGAGTTCTATTTTGTACATTTCACAATGATAACTCCCAATTCAGATCTGATTGTCTGTCATTAAGATGTATTAGAAATGAACAGCTAGCTAGTAGGTTTGTAGCTTGTAAGATTCCAGAACACAGTCTTCACTACAAGGTCACAAGCCCAGACATCTGTGCTGGTTCATGATACTTGGGTGAAACTTTACAAGTCCACCACCATGCCCTCAGTCGCAGAGTTCACTAATACAGTAAAGTCAATTTAAAGCCTTTAGTCAAAACCCTAAGCTTACAAACATTTCCTTCTTCAAGTCTTTTTCCCGCAGCACCAATTATATAGCCTGTGCAGTTGTAGATGGTTAGGAAGAGTCTCTTTAACCGTAATGCTCATCTGAGCCTCCCTGGCCTCTCCTTCACCTCTCTCTCTTTTCGTTTAATGACCCCCAACTCCACTCTAAATCAATACTACCCATAATGCTGGGCCTCACAGCCCTTATGACAGCTCTGTTCTGCTGATGCAGCACCTTTGTCAGAGTCTGCCCCCAGCCCCCTCCCCCCTACAACCACTGATGAATAAGCCCCCCAGACAGCCTTAATAAAGCCCCAAAGCTATTTCATTCTGCCATCAAAGTAAAAAAAAAAAAGAAGTTTATGAGGAAGTGGGGCTGTATTCCGGGATCTTACGTCAGATAGATAACACTTTGGATTTGGAATTTAAGTAGTCTGATTTACAGCCTCATGGTGTGTAAACTGATGAAATGTGGTTCAGATTATACATCTACCCATAAAGCTTGCATCCTTCCACCTCTAAACTCATTCAAGTATACCCCTTCAATCAGACAGAAGGACAAAAAAATTAAAGGGCGCACACACACACACACACACACACACACACACACACACACACACACACACACACACACACACACACACACACACACACGCACGCACGCACGCACGCACGCACACGCACGCACGCACACACACGCACACGCACACACGCACTCACACACACAGACACACAGACACACATACATATTCAGGTATACCTCTACATAGAGGATGGGGAATATCCCAATCTTATCTCCCAGCATTCCTTCTGCCCAGTTCTCGTCCACTCTGCGGATGACTGTGAGAATCTCATCCTGTAAGAGAGAACGCTGGTTTTGAGTCATCAAAGCAAAGTAAATTTCAAAATCTGACACATTGTAAATCATCATACTACACTGTACACAAAGACATTCCTATGACTAAGGAATATATTTAGAACACAAATCCCAAATGGACATTTTCAGCAGTATTTTTATAACCAAGTCCATAAAAAGAAGTGGTGCCTCATTTCTGCAGCAGCTTTCTAGGCGCCTGAAATAAACAGCACTAATTTAAACGTTTGACATGGTATCAGTCTTCCGCAAAGAGTCCACTGGCACACTTTTGGGTGAGCATGAAAACGCATTCCCTTCAGTTTAATGGTAAAACACAGAGCTGCTATGAAACACTGAGGGAGCACTGAAATTATTTTTTTTTAATAATCAAAGGACAGCAAGTATACATGAGAAATATGAATTATGAAATGGTCACACAGACGCTACTATACCACAGGTTAACTGCATGAGATTCATAAGTCCTGCACTAGAAGCTAAACAAGTGAGATGACGTGATTATAACAAGCTATTTTCAGTCTGGCTGCCATACATTTACATACATACATACAAACATAACATACATTTCCTCTCCACAGTTTCGCTAATTTGTTATTTAGATCTAGATCCTGGCAAATTCACCTAGAATTCAAGTTCTAGTCACACATTTTTGTTAATGAGACCTTGCAAATTCCTCTAGCTCTCCTCCAAAGTTTGGTCTCTGAGCTACATTTCATCACTTTTGCAGTTCTGTGTGTGTATACTAACCCTCACCAACTGCTTGTTTTTCACTGGACTGGCTTGAAATTTTTACTGAACATTCAAGAAAGCCAAATTTACAATTACCGGTAGTACACATTCAAATATTTGATGCAGTATGTTATACAGTAATCAAATTAATAAACATACATAAATGAAAAATGTTGGGGGTGCCAAAGATAGGGTGACCATATTTTCATTTGGGAAAACCAGGACACCTTGAAGAGGGGGGTGTTGCATTTTGCATGCGTACTGACAGCCGCACTGTCTGATTAAGAACAAGGCTGCCCTTACTGACACAGCTCAGGGATTACGCCTTTTAATGGTCCAATGAAGATAATTTAAAAACCAGGACATTTCCTTACTTTAAAAAAACCCGGTATAGGACGTGAAATATGTCCCAGGAAATACGGACGTTTGGTCACCCTAGCCAAAGAGCGATTGAGTGAGTTAAAAACTTGGGAGCTCCGCTGCTATATTTCAGTTTAAGTCAAATTTTCGGCACGTTTTGTAAAATAAGCACAGGCACTAGGTGTGTGTGGGATCATGTAAAGTTTGTGTGTAGAACCTGTGTTGTTTTCCCCGGGTAAATGGCCAAGAATCTATGGCATTATACATACATGGGCAAGAATATCGCTAACAGACCTAGCATCGCTGGCAGGATCCAACAGACACCCTCAGAAAAAATATCGGGGAGGGGCGGAGATTAAGGCGGAGATTCTATTGTCTCAGAAAGAGGACATTGTTGTGTTGCTAAGGTCAGAGTTAAAGTCTGCTCTCCTCAAAGAATTTGACAGTGTAAATCTGAGCTACGGGCGGTGAAGAAGGGAAGTGGTTGGCAGTATTGCTCTGCTTGTTACTGATATAGAACTGATATAGGACTTTGCAAGTAGCTGTACGCAAGCTTGAGTTGGAAGTATCCAACCTCCAAGGAAAATGTCTTGACATGGAAGGGCGAATGAGGAGATCAAATTTTCACACACTGCATGTTGCTAAAAGTTGCTAAAAGAAGCCCTACACACGGAAAGGGAGATTATGGTGGATAGAACACACTGCGGCCCCCAGGCTAGGCGACCTCGTGGCAGACCTCATGGCAGACCTTGTGTCATAGTGGCTAAGTTGCATTACTATCAGGACTGTGTCGAGATTCTATGCAGTTCCAGAGAAGCCCGATTTCTGCAATACAACAGAGCGAACATCTATCCATACCCCTAGCATGATGCGCGCTGTATCTGCATTTACTGAAGTCAAAAATCTGCTCCATGGATGTGATGATGATTCGTTTTGGCATCATGTAGGCTACCCCAGTGTTTCTCAACCTTTTTTCAGTTGTGGCAACCTTTATATGCATGCAAAATGCTATGTAATGGCTAGTGTAAATTGTTGACGGGGGAGGGTGAACGTAAGTTGTCGACGGGGGGGACAGGACGGGACGGGACGGGACACGGACGTAAGTTGTTGACGGGGGGTGGGGCGAACGTAAAATGGTCGCAAATTAAATATTATATCGCATCCGGGTTTCCATCCAAACCTTTCGAAAAAAATAATGCGCAATTTCCAAGTTTCGGCAGAAAAAATTGCGAATTAAGCCTTGTTTCCATTCATTACATTTATGCGAATAAACTTTAGATCACGTGAGAGGACGCCAAACAATAGTGGTTTTTACATCCATCTGGCAGTTATCCATTTTTGCACGTTGAGGTTTTGAAACATTTTTTTCTTGTTCTTTTCTATACAATTTTTGCTCTCTCTGTTTTTGTATGCATTTGCCATCTTTACATTGCGATCATGTACAGAACCACATGACTTGAGGCATGATACGTCATCGTTTATGCGAAAAACCCTTTTCCATCCAGTTTTTCCGAATTTTGGCGATGCGATAGTCTAACTTTTCCACCTCCTCCTAGCGTAAAAATCTTTTTGCGATATTTGGGGCTTTTTTCGAATTTTGGTCTTTTTCCATCCAGCTTTTTTCATGCGCATTTTCAAAATGCGCAAAAACTCAGTGGATGGAAAACCCTCTGAATCATAGATGTGGATCAGAGGTAAATAAACTAGATTTTTTTTTCGGCGTGAGATATCGGATGTGTGGCGTGAGAGCGTGTGAAAACGGTCAAATGCGTGTGTTGGCAACCCTGAAAACATTCTCTGCAACCATCTCCCGGCCAACATAACACAAAAAAGTGATTATTAAGACAGAGAGCACATAAATGTGACTTACAGTCAGTGGGAAACCTGCATAATCACGTGCTGACCTTGGTAAGGGTCATATGCAGGTCATATGCACACTTTGAGCGTGAGACTCATGCATTTTAGCAATTTCATACGCTCTCACACCACACATGGAATTTCTCATGCTTGAATATTATTATTATTTATTTATTTTTTAAATAATCTAATCGCCGTACACCGCAGCATATTCAGCGGGTACTTGAACCATCGCGACAGATTCCAATCCCCCCGCCTTAAAAAAAGCTCACGCCCACCAAACTTGAGAGATCTGGTCATATGAAATACATTTTAATGATTTTTAAAGCGTATAATAACTTCAATTTTTAAAACTATAGTTTTTTATTTCACATCAGAATATTTTGACGGCCACTCCGATGAAGACAGACGGCACCCTGGTTGAGAAACGATGGGCTACCCTGCTAGACATACAAAAGGACCAAATCAAGAGTTTCGGGATCCAGCAGAGGCACTA
Source organism: Brachyhypopomus gauderio (assembly GCF_052324685.1). NCBI lineage: Eukaryota > Metazoa > Chordata > Actinopteri > Gymnotiformes > Hypopomidae > Brachyhypopomus > Brachyhypopomus gauderio. The sequence goes on from NC_135214.1 coordinate 9,049,036, forward strand.
GCCTGCGTGAGGTCCAATATCACTCAAGTAGCATCGGTATAGTAAGACGGATGCACTTCTCGATTAAAGTAATGAGTTTGGAATATGTCACTTGTACAACTGAGAAGCCAAACGTATGACTTGTCCCTGTAAAAGTAGTGTCATGTAGCAGTACCCGATGTTTCTGTTCACTTCGTGCATTGATGCTAAAACTAACATAATTTTCTTAATTTATAAGTGTATCCAGGTGCCAGGTGCCAGAATAAAAAAAACCCAAAACAACATTTTCGGTTGGGTATTCTTATATAGCCTATATAGAAAGGCCCATGCTAGTTTATTTATGTAAGCTATATGGCTAACACACACAAGTAATATATTTTACCTCCCTCGTTAGGAAAAGTCAAAGAAACCGCCTTGAGAAATTAACATGCGATAAACATGTGATAAGTAATGGCAGTCTCCATCTTCAGACTTGTACAAACAGCGACTGCTTATACAGACAGAATATAATCTTTTATCCACGAAACAAGCTGACGACAAATCAGAGACGACAAATCAGAAGAATCAGACTATAGCAGAAGTAAAAGATTAACTGGGTACCAAACATCTGAATCACTCACAGAATAATAAGTGTTTTTCAAATTTTACTCTAAGCTGTATACTTCAGAATCACTTAGGGATGAATCTCTCTTGGGCTCATTGTTACATAATATAAGTACCCGCTAGTTAATGTAGAAGCTTGATAGTGAATTCTCTATAGAAGAGCTTTTGGCAGCAGTAAAGTCCTTGCAGAGTGGGAAATGTACAGGCCTTGATGTGTCTAATTTAATAATTTAATAAAACATTTATCAAAGAACTTGCTCCATATCTATGAACATCCAGGGTACAACTGACTAGTGAAACTGATATAATGGGTGAACCAAACATAGAAACATACATACAAAGAACGCTCAGATAAACAGTAATAATCTATGAACCAAATAAACTCCAAGAAATGTAAATATCTTGGGCTTCAAATATACGCTCACTGTTGTACTGGAGTGATCTCCCAACTGATTACGATAGCCCTAAGAGGTCATGCAATCTTGCCTCATTACATGCTTTTTCTCTCTTCCTACGCCCGGAGCCGTTTCCAGATATACAAACAATCCAGTCGTGAAATACTCCTTAAAAATTTGGATACAGTTTAGGAATGCATTTTCACTTAAAGGACCTTCAATACATGCCCCCATAGATAGAAACAATATGTTCTCTACCTCAGTAATGGACAGGACATTTAAAGAATGGGTGGACAAAAGGGTCCGCACAGTAAGAGAACTCCTTATAGATAACAATTTTGTGACACACTTCTTCAGGTATTTACAGCTCCGTACTTCTATGACGTCACACTACTCCCACTTTCTCACCTTGCCACCTAAATCTCTTTTGGATGTTACTCTAGAAATTGCCCCAATCTCTGAAAATGTAATCTGTAAGTTGTACACCCTAATTAACACCTAATTTGGCACCTTGAAATATGCCTAAACATCAATGGGAGGAGGATTTAGTCATTCGAATATCGGGGAACTATGGGAAAGTGTCTTTTGCAGAATACAATCCTCTTCGATCTATCAAAGACATATTGTGATTCAAGGTCGTCCATCGCCTACATTGGTCTAAAGTAAAACTTGCAAAATTTGTGCCCCGTGTGGAATATGGACCCCAGAATATGTAACCAGCCACTCTTTCACACAAGTTTTAGTCATGTCATAAACTGACTCATTTCTGTGACTCGATACTCATCTTTCTTTCAGAAGCCCTAGAAATCACCATCGAGCCCTTGCCACTAACAGCCATATTTGATGTAAAATTACAGGATCTCTGTATCAGTACCTCATCCAAACATGCAATTGCCTTTGCAACCGTGTTGGCGAGGTGTCTGGTATTGCTCAAATGGAAAGACAAGTCTCCTCCTACCTTTGGGCTGCGGGTTAGAAATCTACTGTATTACGTAACTTTAGAAAAAAATCGCTACTCTATGCGAGGAGAGGGTATGAGATTCTACTATGCCTGGCAACCTGTTCTTACATATGTGGAAAAGATGGACTCTATGGACATTGTATTATAAGATCTTGTGACCACTACAACTGTTACTATTGTCATTATTATTATTTTCGATGTTGCCAAGTCTACCTGACTTTATTTATATGGGGGTGTATGGGTTTCTGTTCTTGTCTTTTCTTCTTTTCCCTCTTTTTTATTTTTTTCCTTTCACTTTCTCTGTAGTTGACAAAATTCAATTAAAAGACCTTAGTTAAAAAAATGAAACATTTTCAAAAAGTAATCTTGTAATCAAGTTTTTTTTTTGCCACAGATCTTGCTAAATATAGCTTAAAGAGTTGAATACCCTGCATTTTAAGATATGCTTTTCCAAGAATTATTATTCCAATTTCCTTTAATCATTTTTATGAGAAAGTGCATTGTATGCATTGTTGGTTGTTGTTGTCTAAAATGATTAAAGAGCCATTCCAGTGAAAACAGGTAACTGTACTACTTAAGAGTAGTAAAGTGATGAAATTTAGCTCAGAGGCCAAACTTTAAAAATTCATTACTAAAAAGGTATTTGGAGTAGAGCTATAGATTTCAGGTCTCATGAATTTAATACACATTTTCACAAGATTTTTTTCAAGAAAATCCATGACACAAGATGAGAGGTCTAGGTGAGTTGGCATGGAACGACCCTTAGTGGGTTCACCTTCAGCTCCCCTTCACAGTGAAAATTTGTACTCTGAATGCAACAGAAGTGTGTGTCTGTGTCTGTGTGTGTGTGTGTGTGTGTGTGTGTGTGGGTGTGTGTGGGTGGGGGGTGTGTCTATGTGTGTGTTTAACTGATACAGCTGACTTGTGTGGGGGGTTGTCAATGTATGTGTGTAGGGGGGGTTGTCTATGTGTGTGTGTTTAACTGTGACAGCTGAGGTGTGGCTGCATATATGCTGTGCCAAGCAGATGGCAGGAAGTGAGATTTGATTTTATTTGATCCAAGAACTCACACAAGGCTTCATCTGTTCTCCACTCTGCCCTTCAGACTAGTCATGCACAAACACACTCAGACATAACACCTGCCCTGTTCTACTGAGAGGCTGCTTGTTTGTTCATGAGCTCATCAGTCATCCCATTTCTGCATCTTTACTTCTTCTGATCCAGAGTAACTCGAGGGCACACAAGACCTTCATTATCTCCTTCTCTGCAACCAACTCTGGAGATGCTCTCCTCTGTGTCACTGATTGTTCTGGATATAGAGCCATCATCTAGGATATAGAGAGGGTTGGACACAGAGCCATCATCTAGGCTTGGCTGATGCATACCGAGCTGGTGGGATATAGAGTTAAGCCAGGCGGTGGATATAGTGTTAGTTATATTAACATCATATATTATCTGATCTGTACCAGCTGATATATAATGATATGAAGCTGGCTAGTAGATATATAACTGGTTAGAGAATATACAGCCAAAGTTAATAAAAATAATATAAGTGTAATGATTCCATCATTCTATCTAGTGGATTAGATTTTTGTCTGCACTGGGTACTACAGTGTAAGTGATGCAATAATAAATAAAATAAATGTAAATAAATTAATTAATTCAAATGATTGAATATTTTATAAAGGCTAATTCAAAGATGCTGTTGCCATGTTAATGTGTCAATGATGTTGTTTTAAAAACATGAGTGTCCTCTGTCCTTTAGAAGCAGAACTATACGCTAACTTCAACAATTCAAGTACTTAGTGAGTTACAAATGGAACAGAATAATATTTATGAATGAGATTAGTTATGATGGATTTTGGGAAAGGCTCATAAAATTAAAGAATGTTCTTAAGTATGAGAGTAAGAAATACTATAATTATTATTAGATATTAGAGCTTTTTGGGCACACAGCTGCTTGGAGGATATGGAGCTGGTTGGATACAAGACACATTGGATATAGAGTGGGTGAGATAGAGCTGTTTGAAAATAGATTGGGTTGGATATACTTAAAGTTGTTTAGATTTAGAGTGGGTTGGGTATAGCGCTGGTTGGATGTAGAGTCGGTTTTATGTAGAGCTGTTTGGATATAGAGATGTCTGGATATACTGTAGAGTAGGTTGTATATATACAGTGGGTTGATATAGAGCTGTTTGGGTATAGAGCTGGTTGGACATAGAGATGGTTGGATATGGAGCTGGTTGAATATAGATGTGGTTGGATGTAGACTGGGTTTAATGTAGAGTGGATTGAAAATAGAGCTGTGTGGATATAGAGCTGGTTGAATATAGGGATGATTGGAAATAGAGCTAGTTGAATATAGAGCTTGTTAAATGTAGAGTGGGTTGGAAATAGTCAAATTGAATCATATAGCACTTTTTACAAAACAAGTTGTCACAAAGCCGCTTTACAAGCACATGGGTGTAGATCCCTAATGAGCAATCCAGGGGCAACAGTGGCAAGGAAAAACTGCCTAGGCAAGATTTAGGAAGAAACCTTGGGAAGACCAAGACTCAAAAGGGAACCAACCTCCTTCGGGCAGCGCAGTTAATAGTCCATATTTATAGTTGGATATAGAGCTGGTTGGATGTAGAGTGGGTCTGATGTAGAATAGGTTTGATGTAGAGTAGGTTATACAGCTACTTGGATATAGAGTGGGTTGGATATAAAGTTTCTTGGATATAGAGCTGTTTGGATATATCTCCCGTAGTGCAGTTAGTGGTCTGGTGTTGATTTGCTCTCTGAGCTGATCACATGCTCATTATGTAGATTAGAGTCTTCATTATAACATGTGCACTGGAGACCTCAAATACAGGAGCTATACAAGCTGAACAAATTATCTGCAGGAGAAATGTGAAATTTACTTGCCCACACACTCTGTGCTCCAATACTGACCCAGAATCCCTTGACCTCTGGGAGATTTCTACACCCACCAAAGGCCTGACACACAGCTGTTGTCAATAGGCTGTGAGAGCACACACTGCAGGATAGGGCTTAGAGTTTTAAAAAATGTGGATTTCAAACTTCTAAAGCTACACTACAAGGCTCTCAATAAGACAAAGTTAAGCATGTGCATGAGCACAGGTACATGAGTGTGCTCATATGTAAACACTCTCAGGTTAAGGAGACATGCTGTCTGCTTGCCTTGGCGTAGAGTGTTGCCATTACCATGTCTGATGCAGAAATCCTCTCTATGGAGATGTGAGACTGCTGTCTGTTCAGTGCAGATTCGGGTTTGGGCATGAATGTAACACCACAATGGGGTCAAGTGCTCATTCCTCAGTTACGAGTGATCTGTGGCTTTATTGATTTGCTGCAATTCCAGTAACATCACCGCCTGCTCCAAACTAATTGTTCTTGTGGTCAATATCAAGCTCCAGGCCTGACGAGCAGCTCCCCAGACACCTCAGCTTAGTCCGAGCTCAGCCCAGCGATTTGGGAGCAGATTATCAAGCCTTCAGCAAATGAGTCCACAGGTCCAGGTGTTGGGAAGAAAGGCAATGATGGAGCTCGACAGGAACACAAGGCCTTGGAGGGAGAAGCTGTTGAATTATAGTCGAGCAAGGTAAGGTGCTCTACAGACTGAGGTCAGGGCTGAACATTGGCACTCTCTTTCTTTCTCTCAGTCCCCCACATCTATTGCACGGAGCATCTATTGCATTTGTAGCATAAGGTCAGTTATCACAGACAATACTTTTGACAATAAAGACAATACAAGTTTCCCTGTACTTAGACAAGAGCAGAAAATCTCTTGACCCAAACCATACTTATAGTGGAAACCTGAAGGCCTTCTCTCTTTCTCTGTATGTCTCTCTCACTCTCCCTCTCTTTTTCTCTCTCTCTCTTCCTCTCTCTACCTATTTCTCTCTCTTCTATGTGGAAGCCCATCTTCTCCCTGCCCGTTTCCTCCAGTGACAGTGCAGGCAACACAGTGCGTGCACACACACAAACACACACACTCACATTCACGAATAAACACACACAAATTGTCACATTCACACACACACACACACACACAAATGCGCACATAAACACACACACACACACACACACACACACACATGCAGAGCGCAGCCAAGCGCTGCCAAGACAAACAGCTCAAACCAATGGAGCTCTGCTAAAATACTGAGGACAAGTCGGCTGGGAATACAAATTAGGTGTTTATACACAGTGTGCGTATGTGTGTGCGCACCAGATACATGTGTGTGGGTGAATGTGAGTTTTAATTTGTGAATGTGTGTTTGTGTGATGGCATGCATGTGTAATAGAGCACAAGGGTTTGTGTAAACGTGTGGGTAAAGCTGCCCTGTGTAGGGGTGAAAGACAGACAAAGTATGAAAAAAAGAAAGTTTGAGAGGGAATAGAGAGAGGAGGAGAGCGAGGGAGAGAGAGGAAGGGAGAGGGAGGGAGGGAAAACAGTGAGTGAATGAGAGTGGAGGCAGGCTGATGCAGGAGGAGAGGCAGAGAGGAGTGAGGATGAAGAGGCTGATGAAGGAGATGTTCCATATTGAGTCACAAACTGTGGTAATTACCCCCATTACACAAAGCTGCAGGGCTGTGTGGTCATTGGCTCCCCAGTGCTCAGCACTCCCAGCACAGCCTCGGTGCAGGTGAGGGAGGGCGGCCTGTGCATTGAACCGCCTGAGTCATTACTGCAATATATGCCCTAGGAAAACTGACAGCACAGAAGGATGTGAGACAAAAATAAGTCCTCCGCTTTTCTTTTCTTTGTGTGCCCTGAGCATCTTAAGCAACCGCAGATAAATGTTTTGATTAGGGCTGCATGAGTCATAGTTTTTGGTGATATGAGCTTTTGCAGTACAAACACACATCATAAAGGATAACAAGCCAAAACCTGTGAATTACAACTCCACAGAAACAGTACAAGGGCGCAACCATGGGGTGAACACTTGCCTCTATACGCACTGGAGGGAGGAAGCTGGTTTTACACGGGATGACAATGATCAGTCCAAAGTTTTGTGCAAAGTGTGCCAAGCCATTATGGCTACCGCCACAGGGAACACAACAAACCTTAAAGCACAGCCACAAACCACTGTATGAAGAGTCTCAGTGTGATGTAAAACCCTGATCCATTACTCAAAGCTCTGAAAGCGTGCCACTGTGTGATTTGAGCTCCTGGCGTCATAAAAAATAACTGATACTATCATATACTGTGTAGCTACAGATGGTGTTGTTTACAATGGTTTGCAAAATAAATGGTACCACATTCCACCATGAACACATTTCTCCCATACCAGAGATCAGTGCTGCAAACATGTTCTAACTAAAGAAAGTACAATTCTTTGGCTTTGATATTCAAGCCTAATTTTTAAGAATGGTTATGTTGTTTAGAATGTAAGAACATAAGGAACCACTACTGCCTTCACCCTCTTCATCTTTTCTAGCTGTTCTCTCTCTCTCTTTCTGGGTTATTTTTGTGTTCCTTGTTTCATGGTGTTGTTATCACTTGGGATTACTGCATCTATCACTATGTCCGGTTGGTTAGCCATTACCATTTTGTCTGTCTATATAACAGGATCTAAGCAGAGTCATTCTCCACCATAGTGTCCCACTTTGACCTTGGAACTTCCAATCAATTCTCGGCACAGATATATACGTTTGCCATATAACAATTCAAACAATTGTTTAATTTAGAGAGAAAGTATTTATTTATAAGCCTGCTAATAATTATTTTAGTATCATTACACAAAACAATCCTAGTTCTGAATGTGCTACTGTTTATTGTCACGGTGAGGCGGCCCCCTACCGGCCGCCTCCGTCCACAGCGGCTGTTGTTGTTGTTGTTTGGTGACGTCATGTGCGTCCCTCAGTTGGGCGGAGCCCGTGATCCGTCTCACCTGAGGGCCGTTTGTTTGCCTATATATGTCTTGTCTTTGTACCAGTTGACCGCTGGTCATTATATCCTTAATTTGGATCTTTTGCACGGGTTTTGGTTTGCCCACTTTCTATTAAACTATCCTTTTTCCCTGAGACTTGGCGTGATCGCTTCCTTTTCAGTTGCTCACACCGCCAGTCACATTTATATATGCACCGAGATTCTCTATTTAATTGTTATTTTACAGTGGTTGGACCACAATAATTTATTTTTCTCCAGTACAGCGTCAATTTGTCTTGGGAATGACATATACAAGTCCTGCACAGAGGTCAGAGGGATTTTAGGCCATACTTCTTCACTTTCATGTTCATCAAACCAATCTTTCACCAGTCTTGCTGTGTATATTGGTGCATTGTCATCCTGATACACGGCACCGCCTTCAGGATACAATGTTGGAACCATTGGATGGACATGGTCCTCCAGAATGGTTCGGTCCTTGGCAGTGACCTGTCCATCTAGTAATGGGCCAAAGGAATGTCATGATATGGCAGCCCACACCATCACTGATCCACCCCCATGCTTCACTCTGGGCAACAGTCTGGGTGGTACGCTTCTTTGGGGCTTCTCCACACCGCAACTCTCCCGGATGTGGAGAAAACAGTACAGGTGGACTCATCAGAGAATAATACATGTTTCACATTGTCCACAGCCCAAGATTGCGCTATTGAAACTGATGTTTGGCATTGGCACGAGTGACCAAAGGTTTGGCTATAGCAGCCTGGCCGTGTATATTGACCCTGTGGAGCTCCCGACGCACAGTTTTGGAGAATGGAGAGTTGAGGTGCACATTTAATTCTGCCGTGATTTGGGCAGCCGTGGTTTTATGTTTTTAGGTTACAATCCGGGTTAGCACCCGAACATCCTGTTCAGACAGCTTCCACTTGCATCCACAGTTAATCCTGTTAGATGCGATTCGTCCTTCTTGGTGGTATGCTGACATTGCCCTGGATACCGTGGCTCTTGATACATCACAAAGACTTGCTACCTTGGTCACAGATGCACCAGCAAGATGTGCACCAACAATTTGTCCTCTTTTGAACTCTGGTATGTCACCCATAATGTTGTGTGCATTGCAATATTTTGAGCATAACTGTGCTCTTACCCTACTAATTGAACCTTCACACTCTGCTCTTACTGGTGCAATGTGCAATTAATGAAGATTGGCCACCAGGCTTGTCCAATTTAGCCATGAACCCTGTTTCAGTTTCATCGTCCAACCCCTGTATATTTCACACCGATATCAGGATTTCCAGTTCTCGTGTGTCAGATCTGTCGGAATCTAAAGTACATATTTCTCCATCTAACATAAATGATCCAAAACATACAGGGCAGTCTTTAATCGTGCTGCATTCAACAGTGTTTTAATAATATGGCAGGCATATTACAATCACAGCACAGCGCTGTGTCCATATCGTACAGCTGTAGTGTTAATGAGCTGCTATTCAGCTATGTCTGTTAAAGCAGAACTGAAGTCTTGTATTACGTCTCCGTCCCATCCATTCACAGGGAGCCTACATGGGAAGATGTCAAACCACCCTAACACTGTGCCTGAGGTGATTTCCTCCTGTTGTAAAGCAGCCAAAACAAGCAGCACTTCACAAAACGAACAGTAGCAGCAAGTGGCAGGGAATGGCTAATTACTGTCAATGGGAATCAAAACAAAACACGTGGTCAGTCTGCAGGTCTGTGGGGGGGTTGTCTGCAGGTCTGTGAGGCATGTCTGCAGGGCTGTGATGCACGTCTGCAGGACTGAGGCAAGTCGGCAGATGTATTCAGGAGGGTCTGTGATGTGACAGAAGCTCTCTAGTCAGGCTGATATGCTCTTTGATGCAAGCTGGAGTGTGTAATAACGGGCCATGTTCTAATGAAGCGTTAATGTCAGATAGCTTGCAGGTGAATCCTCATCAGACAGAGAGAGGGGGGAAGGGAGAGGGAGAGGGGGAGATCAAGAGAGGGAGGCATATACAGAAGAAGAGAAAGTGAGGAAAAGCGAGGGAGAGAACCAAAAAATGATGATTATGAACAGAGGTTAAAAGGTTAAGAGGTGAAAACAAGAAGTATGTGAAAACGCATGTGGGGAATGGAAGATAAATGGTGTGCTCCCGATATACACGAACACACACACACACACAGTCAAGGCCCCTTCAAGTAATTCATCCATAACAGTACACAGCTAACAGTAAAATGAGTTCATCATGGGATCGGCCTGAGCCAGTTCCCAAACTGCTCTCTGCTAAGGTAGAAAAGCCCTGTGCCTGTCCAGAACGGCGAATGGTGCTGAATGACAGCTAAGAGCCAGGAGCTCAGCCGAGTCAGCACAGCAGCAGACAGCTCCATGCAAATGGATTCATGTAGGCTTCCATTCACGGTTAGCCCTATTAGCAATTTTCGTCTGAAGTGCTTCTTTAATACTGAGCCACTAAATCCAGAAAGCTGCTGAAGGCTTATGGAGCAAAGCACCTAGCACACAGAGAGCGCAGCAGATGCCTGATAGGGCTTTTCAAAGACAATAATGTGGGATTCCAAATCCTCCAAAAATAGGCCAACACTGCATTCACCTCATCAATGTCAGATTAGCAGTGGAATCAGACCAAACAGATGCTACACAACAATAATGCAGCACTAACATATGAGCATCAGCGAAAACAGATCAGGATGAAGGAAGAGCTCACCTTAGTGAAGGTCAGGCAGTCTTTGTCCTGATCTTTGTCTTTGACCTCAAAGTCGTAGAGAGCTTTGCCCTGCGGCGGGGTCTGCGACAGTGGCTTGATGCACTGGATATAGCTGGCTGGGAGGAAGCCATGGCTGCCATTAAGCTCACCATGGTACCAGTTCTCATCCACCTTGCGGCGCAGGATGATGATGTCACCCTTGCTGAACTTGAGGTCACCAGGCTCCTTGCCTTCGTAGCTGTAGAGGGCCTTGCCACACGGCAGCTGTGGAACATTCTAGAAAACAAGGGTGAAATGAACACATGCTGAATTTAGAGGAGACAGAATCTGATCAGGAGCTCCACATTTTCAGTTGTGTTTTTACTGGATTGAGCAGCAGCTCCTCTGGGCAGAAGCCTGAGGCAGTAAATCTCCTTCAACTCCCTGCCTGGTGCACATTCTCTCAGAGCGCTCGGAGATGTGTCCTGAATTCACACCAGATCATTCAGTGGCCCTTTGATATTTCTTCATTAATTTGATCTGTTGACTAAATAAGGATTGAGAGGGGAATATGAATCTGCTCAACGCAGTTCTGGATTGAAATCACACTTAAGGTGAAAGATTTGTGAGGTACAAGCACAAAGGGAAAGTATTGAAAAGGAAAGTGTTTGCCCGTTGGTTATCTATGAGAAATAATTAGGAACTCAAGTGGTGAAATCGCCGCAGGTCAGGAAGAGGAAATACAAGATGGCTTTGAACTCTGAATACCTACTAACAGCTATGAGCTGATGTAAGACAGGGAAAGACAAGTTTATGGGACCAAGGGAAAAAGAACCTTACACCATGACTGGGTAAACAGAAGTTGCCCATCACACATAGACACATATTAAAACACACACACACACACACACACACACACACACACACACACACACACACACACACACACACACACACACACACACACACACACACACAGCAAGATGAAAATGTCTGATATAAGACAGGTAGTGAATGAGAGACAGAAAGAGGAAATTATGTGTAGATGAGCAAGATTGTTTCCTAAACATTTGTTTAAAAAGTACTCAAACATTTATGATATATTCATACATTCTACTCCAGATCCATGGACAAACCTTTCATTTCCAGACTTAGAGGCCCATTAAGAAACTGTGAATGGCATGTTCATCTCTGCTCTTAAATCAAACGATTTAAAAGCTTCTGCTTTTTCAGTTGAGTATGGGTACTGTTTATGAATATGTGCACATATTCTAAAATCTAGACAACCTCTAAAATACATTTTTAAAAGTCTTACATTAATAACTTAATTCTGAATCACAAGAGCCTCTCTCCCATTTGGCTTCAGAGTGGATATCTGGGGCCTCATTTTCAAATGGGGCTGAATTGTTCAATATCCCGTGCAGAAACTGGAAATTCTACAGAAATACTTGGTATATTTCTGGAAGCTTCGTCCCATGTATAGAGCCATACACAACAATTGTAGTGAGTGGGAAGTTACGACACCCTGGGGTAAAGTAGGGAATGTCAGCCACACACGCAAATCACATGTAACATTTTTATATTAAATTACGCAGATCCATAATTACACTATATAGGCTACTTATTTATGAAAAGCATTCAAGCTTAAACAGTGTTTTGCCTGATCTGTTTATTGATATATTTGTTTAGACCAGTTAATTAGGCTATTTCTATGTATTTATATTCATTGCTACAGATAACTATTTGCAAACTTCAATTTGTTAATCCCCTCTCCGGATGAAACTGCAAGTCGTTATGGGTTGTGCATAATTACAGGCTGCAAACAGCTGTAAAACAATTACATGTATTCACATATTTACAAATGGATCCTGTATTATCTATGGCCCAATGGCTTTCTTGGCATTATTAGCAGACCACGATAACTGAATAAGGCATGAATGTGTTTTTAGAGAACATGAAGACTTTCTTGCCACCGATGATGACTGGCTAATGAGCTGATTTAGATTACCAAGAACCATTCTCTTGGAACTATGTGGTGAGTTGGCCAGTTTTAGGAAGACCAGCCTTGCGAAACCAGACAATACCTGTCCACAATACCTTACAGGACCAAATGACTCTATGATTCCTGACAGCGGGTTGCTTCCAGAGGGAATGGAATTGACACATGGTTCATTTGATTTTCATACACCAAGGGTGCACAAGCCAGCATCTAAGCACAATTTGCAGCAATGGTTTCCCAAATGTAATCGAAACAATCAGAGCCATTGACTGCACCGGTGTTGCTGTAACATGTGCATTGACAGTGGTTAACCCTGTCAAGCACTGGATCCTTATGCCATTTCATAACCCACACGGGCAGGTGTTAAGATGATGTGCACACTCTTGGGTGGTCTGTTTTGGAGTGCATGACTGGGCATCTGAAAGGCAACTGGCAATGTCTGGATTTGTCATGTGGGAGACTGCTATACCAGCCAGAAAATGTCTGCTGGCGTGTGGGCTTTGCCCCACTGCTCACAGTTACACTCTGCCTTTGCAAAGTGAGTCAGGTCTTTGCATCAACTTAAATCTGACCACTTTTCACCCACCTCTGCAACAATACTCTTGTGGAACTAACACCATTGACTGCTGGGCCTTCATGCTGCCATTCATACTCGTGATGCCACTGCCTCATTAAACAACAAGAATTTCCACTACACATTCATCAAAAAATTCCTAATTTTTGCCTTTGGATCAGCTATTATCACCACTAATTTACACAATACTTTTTGGATGGTAACAGGGCAGGATATGAGGTTCATTTAGCTGTGGATATTTTCAGTAAGATCATGATTTATATGTGATTAAAAAATGAATTCAGATATGCATATCTAAGGTTTTCTAAATCTGAATGGTTCAGAATTAGAATCCTTGCTGTTTTACAAATAAGGACCAAGGTGATCTATGTCTTTGTAATAAGTAGCATATTGTCTGAGAGGCTGATTGGACAGTGACTGATTGGTTCATTGGTTCAGTCACCCTTGCTTTGTGTCAGCCAAAGGGCATGAACCTGCCCATCTGCTGCTAAGTCACCCTGGTCTGCCCTTTGATGCTTGTGATTCAAAAGACCCTGATATCATGAGTACATGTTTAGTTGTGCAAGTGTGTGTGTGTGTGTGTGTGTGTGTGTGTGTGTGTATGTCACAGTGTCCATATGAGAGTGTGTGCACTTGTTTGTGGGTGAGATTGTCCGTGTGTGTGTGTGTGTTTGACAGTGCCCATGTGCCTGAGTGTATGTGAGTGCAGTGAATGAGTATACTGTGTGTGCTCTTATGTGACAGATACAACCTGGAACACATGCAAATCTTGTTGAAATAGCATATTCTTTGTGAAACATAAGGCACTGAAATATTCAACAATATCAAATATCAGTTTGAAAATACACTAGCATGTTTGCGCAGGTTTAAAACCTCAGTCTCTCTCTCTCTCTCTCTCTCTCTCTCTCTCTCTCTGTCTGTCTGTCTGTCTGTCTGTCTGTCTGTCTGTCTCTCTCTCTCTCTCTCTGTCTCTCTCTCTCTCTCTCTCTCTCCCCAGCTGTGGTGAGTGTGGGACCACAGGCAGTTTGTCACTCATTAAAAATGAAAGGCGAGTGAGTGTGGTGGGGGAGGCTAGGGTAATGTCCAGGCGACAGGAGAGGACAGGAGACAGTGAGGCAGAATGGCAAAAGTGAAAAAAGAGAGGAAAAGAGAGTGAGGGAGGTGTGTGGAACTGTTAACATAAATGGCAGACTGAGAGGAGGAAGGGAGGCAGACTAGACAAAATAGACGGAAATTTGTCAGAGCAGGTGAAGGGAACAGAGACGGATGGAGATGGACAGAAGGAAGGAGGAGTAAAAGGGCAGCTAGGGTGGCCGTGAGGGTAGAAAGAGCATGAGAAGAAACAGAAGCACACTAGAGTAAGAATAAAGGAGGGTGGGCTATACAGAAAAGATAGAAACAGAGAAACAGAAAGAGAGAGAAGAAGAAAGCAAGAGATAAGATAAAAAGCAATAGTAAAAATGACAGATTACTCTGTCATTCTTTCTTACCACTGCAGTGTTAACACAACCACATGCTTGTGCACACCAAAACAAAAAAAAAAGTGCACACAAGCACACACATCAACATACATGCGCACACACACTCACGCATCTCCCAGCTCATTACACCCACATGATGATACACTAATGTGCAGCACATTTCTCTCAGATCCCATTATCCGTGCTGCTAGAGCCTGCAGCATGTACCAGCAGCTTCCCCAGCTCCCTCCTAAAAGGAGAAGCCTCAGAAACTGGGAATTCTAGGGCATCTATTGTGGCTCCATGGGGCTCAGAGAGCTTCCTTATGGGACAGCTCAAGAAAACAGTGACTGAAAATTTATGTTGCAACCCTCTGTAAATCACAATTACCAGATATTCTGTGTTCGTAACCGTCTCAATTGTGTGTTTAACAAAAATGAACAAATTAAAGACAAATACAGTAGGCTACATGGTATTACCTGTAAACATGCACCTGCATTTTCAAAACTAAAATGTCCTGAAGGATTCAACACTTTCAGCACCTGATTGTTTAAAGCAGGGGTGTCAAACTCATTTTCACCGTGGGCCACATCAGCATAATCGTTACCCACGGAGGGCCATATGTAACTTATAAATGTACCTACTCCTTAAATGTTAAATACCCCTGAATTTATTACTTATTCAAGTTACAAATATTACAGATATATTTGCGTAAATGTAAAAAAAAATGTTTTCTTGTTGCTCTGTTATTATAACATAAATCCTTTACATTTTAATTCTTTGACAATTCGTCGTTTTTATTGATGGCTAATTTAAGTATGTAATTTTACATACTTAGCTCCGTGTTTGGTCGCAAAATGCCGACGTATATTGTACTCTTTGACAACCGCCATACCCGTTTTTCTCCTTGAAGCGCAAACATCGCTTTCACATCTTTCTTGAAACATTCTGCATCGATGTTTCTCTTCCTGGACATTTTGGGATCATTATTTGTATTTCCCAATTACACTTATTGGGAAAATCGCATCGATATGGAAACACCAAGTGTCGAGATGCCGTCACTTCGCGGGTAACATAATTGTGGGAAATGTAGTTTTTGCTCACTTTATTTTTTGACAATTTGGCTTTTTAAGCTCTCGCGGGCCACATAAAATGACGCGGGGGCCTTGAGTTTGACACCTGTGGTTTAAAGGTTAATACCACAATGACGTTGTATTCTGCGTATAGATGCATCACACCACTCACAATCATACGGAAGCAGTTGGCTGCTCACAGAAACATTCACACTATATATATATATATATATATATATATATATATATATATATATATATATATATATATATATATATATATATATATTTATAAATACACTGGCAGTACACCAGCATACACTGGCAGTGACACAGTGTTACGAGCCAGCCAGACATGATTCATTTTCAATAACAGCTGGCAATTTACAGCGACTGGAGGCACAGCTACAAGCATCCTGACCCCTGACCTCTACAAAGAGCTGAAAGATGACAAGTTGGTGAAGGGACAAGGACACACTGGGGGGTTGCCAGCAGTATAAATCCTTGACAGTTTATCATTTTTATTTACAGGCTAAGCCTAATTGTGTTTCCTGTGTAGTGACCAGGCAGTTTAACTAGTTTGTAGACTAGTTATGCAGAATATGAAATAAGTTTGATTAAATATGTGTTGAAATGACAGAGAATGGCATTGAAAATACACACTTGCACCACAATCTCATTATTATGAAATGATGCTATTTATGTCAACCCTGTTATAACCTTCACTGCTGACAAATTCTGTTTTAAGGGCCCACAAGAATAGAGGGAGTTTAGATGTGTTAATAGCCTTGAGAGATTTCAGAATTAGAATATAACATTATTCAGTAATGGCCGTATTCTTCAAGTACAGTCAACATCAACTGTAACCCATTGTGTGTCTCATTAAACACAAAGTGATAAATGTCAAATGATGATTTTGTTATGGTATCATTTTCATATAAACTATTGTGATACAGTTGGTCTTGGTATCAAAGTCAACATTATACATTATCTTGGCAAACCAACATTTAATTAAAATGTTTATTTGAGACCCAACTGGCTGTTTACCCACAAGTGCTCATAACTGGAATTTCCATGAGTCCTGTTTTTTTTTTATATGTAACAGTAATGAACTAGTCTCATTTTTATGCAACATATATGCAACATTGCTGAATTCTCCATGTTTTTAATATGTTAAGTACTGTTAAGTAATAAGTACTGTTAAGTAATAAGTACTGTTTTTATATGTAACGGTATTGAATTTGAGCTACTTTTATGTGATACTAGGCAGCATACCAGACACAATTCAGCATGCCCAAATCAGCTCAAATCAGAGGACATTTCCAACTCCCTCTAAAGGATGCCCCCATCTTTAGCTTACAAATGGTTTCTAGATGAGGTAGCAAAGCAGCTGTCTGGGGGCTGCTGTGGCCACACTGCAGTCCTGCGCTGTCCTTTCTGATATCGCAATGTGTTGGGAGTCAGGGGGCTGGTGGGGAGCATGTGTATATGAATCCCAGCCATGCAGATGCTTCTATTCCTCTCACACTCCAGCCTTCATGGATCACAGGGATATAAAGTGCACCAGAGTAGTGCAGGTGTGGGAGCAGGCAGTGATCGGTTGTTTATTTCTGCTTTGCTTGGGCCTCAGTTTGCTGCTGTTTCTAGGGGGGATCCGGAGCACTTACAAACATGACTTTCGTTTGCAGAACACATCAGATGGCATGGGAGCTGATGTGGGTGGGTATATAAACGGTGCATCAGCATTGCACACACACATTCACAAACACATCAGTATTGCATATACACACAGATTCACAAATACACAAGTATGAATACACACACACACACACACACACACACAAAGACATTTATTCTACAGTTTGAAGGGAGTAAAAAATAAACCTTCAGTAATTAATTAGGATTAAGCTTGCCAATTAACCAGCCCCTTGTTTTACCTCCCCTGCACTTCTACTGTAGGTACTGTAGGTAACCACTGTAGGTATTTACACTTTCAAGAAACTAACAAGATCAGTACGGCTGCTCATTGCCAGTAACTTCACAATACAATATGTAGACCTATAACCTAGTGCTGGACGGTATGACCAAAATTCTATATCACGGTATTTTTCGAAATTATATCGGTTTCACAGTTTTTGGCGTCACCCAACCCCCCATGCATGATGTGTTAACTGCACTGATTGCGAAAAGAATTACTGCAGTAATGTCTCCACCTAAATATTACATGTAATACAGATTTGCATGGCCCCACATGATCAGTTTTCAAATGGTAGCACTAAAGTAGTGAATGAAACATATTGCATGGCAGTTGCAGTAAAAATGCAAAACCTTTTATTTAAAACAAAACTGTAGGTTTATACAACTTATGTGAACCAGCTACACAAAACATTATTGCACACCAGTTTGTTAATAACAAATAAGAGATATTTAGACATATAGTAGTAGACAGGGCTGTTTGTCATTGGTTGTATTGTACTGAAAAGTCCCAAATATCTTCCCTTTATTAAATAACATAATATTTAAACACATAAATAATAACAGTGGTCGAGTACTGGGGAGACGGTACCATCTCTTTTAATGTGATAAAAGCTAATTATTTCGAATCATTTCTACGTGTATTTGTATAAATATGTAACTTAATTAAGCTGAAGGTGCTAGAAATTATTGAAAACGGAGCTTGAAAGTGCCGTACAAGTGCTTGATTTCCACCTTGTTAAGGTGTATGAACCCTGCAAACATAACTTGTCGCAAAAAATAGCGCTGAAGAGGGGAACGCGCAAAGTTACAAAAATCGAGAGGTGCACGACGCGATTGCGTCATTTTTGCCACGCGGACCCTCGCGACTTTTGTCGCGACGCATCAAGTATAAGCTAGCTGGGTGGTGCAGCAGATTGCTCTTGTTACCACCAACTGCGACAACGTTTGCTCGACAGCATTTGCAGTAAGTGACTTTATTTGGTCCACGTCCCACCTTCTTGACAATAGACATGGCTCCTTTCTTTGGCAAAAGTTCCTTTGGGGCGTCATCTTTTACTTCAATGTTTGGTAGAATTTCTGGTTCAGAACGTCCCTCGTTTTCAGCAAGCTAGATCTGTGCTGTTGCATGTGTATTTAGCGAAGCAACAATAAAATCTTGCTGTTGTTATTTATATATTCATTATTGTTTACCCTGATATCAGAATTGTGTTTTTAAGTTGCATGATGTAGCATCTTCTCCAGGGTTCCTCCTGGTGGCATGTGTTCATTTCACCAAACCACTATATTCATCTGTTGGACATACAGCCCTTAAATATTCATGAATCAGCTTCACACTGGATGAAGAATTTAAATGTTCCATGTATCGATTCACATACCGATAAGAGTGTATTCACGATATCCTGCTATATCGATATTTTGTACATAGTCCTAATGGACAGATTAGGAAGCCATTAACTGATCTCATTACTGTAACAGCCTATGAAGGCTTAGCATAGTGTTCACAATCCGTTCTGTGTAATGAGGTATTTGGTGCTATCATTTATTTAACTTGATAAGATGACTGGATCAATGTTGTGAAAAGGTTTTTTGTATTAAACATGCTGATCAACACCAAATAACTGCAGCTGAATCTTGTGAGTGTATATAATAAAATTCTAAAACATAAAAAGTATCCAGGACAGGATTGCAGCTAAAGATGTTGAGGTAGCAAAAATTGCTGTGTAAATCACTGGGTGTACAGAGAAACGGAGTACAAAGTACAAAGAAATAAGTAAGCATACGCAGTAATGGCACCAAACCCCACACCTGTATCTCTACAAAGGACAGGATCAATTTCCTTCACATTCATTTACAGATTTATCTGTCTGCATCTGCTGCCACACATATTCTCTCTCTCTCTCTCTCTCTCTCTCTCTCTCTCTCTCTCTCTCTCTCTCTCTCTCTCTCTCTCTCTCTCTCCTGAGTGATACAGAGGGTTAGTTTACACTGCTGCTAATAACTCAGGATGTTGCTCTACATCAGATTAAAGGAAAACAGTTGGGAGGCAGGCAGGTGCTACTATCACCAACATCCCACCAGGAAAAAAAGAAAGGCTTCCATTTGGCTCACACAGAAGGACAATTGGCCTTTATTCTCACATCAAATATCTGTGGTGCAACAAAAGGAGAGGGGTGGGGCAAAGGAAGAGGGTGGGGCATTCAAATGAGTGGACAAAGATGGATCACACAATCCTGCGCACCTGGTAAACCCAGAGTGGCAATGACAATGACCACCTCTCTAATGGAGATGAAGGGGACATGGAGACAGAATGCAGGAGGAAATTAGAGAGATGAGGAAAAGAGACCAGTAAAGAGTCCACCTCCAACAAAGCAAGTATTTGTCAGTAAGGTGTGTGTGTATATAAGAGTATGTGCCTAGAGCATGCTGGAAGGTATTAGCTGCATCTTTCTTTCTCTTGGGATAAGAACATAGACTCTGACAGATATGTTCAAAAGCCCAGTGATGATCATGTCAATGGGTCAATCTGTCCCGAAGTGTGTGTATGAGAGATCGAGAAAGAGAGTGAGAGTTTTGTGTGTGTGTGTGTGTGTGTGTGTGTGTGTGTGTGTGTGTGTGTGTGTATAAAGTGGAAAGATAATGACATTACATCTAAAGGTAACATCTTAGGATGGAAGACACCCTACACACACACACACAACACACACACACACACACACACACACACACACACACACACACACACACACACACACACACACACACACACACACACACACACACACCTTTAAATAATAACTGGTACACCTTACATAGATTTGAACTGTTTAAGCACACAGATGCCTCAAATTATTTTTAAAGCATCAGATCAATGTGAGCCCATCCATCCATCCATTATCCCAATCCTGATATTCTTATGTCAGTTCAAACTACATCTCCAATGCTAAAGGCTGTATCTCTATTGCTCAGTCCTGGTCCCAACTCCTGGTATCAATAAAGCAACTTCAGCTGTCTTAAGTAGCAAATTAAAACCAATCAAAGCCACTAACCAGTTAAATGCAGTTGCACAAAGCATTATGGAATGGTATGTGTAGACAGATCCATATTATGTGTGTCACTGTGAATTATGTGTTTGTGTATGTGAAGAAAGAGGGACGGAGAGAGAATACAGCCAATGAAAAATGCCAATGAAGACACACACAAACTTTCAAAATTTCCTTCTGACCAAGTCATCATTAACCTACCAGACTCCCACACACACACACACATTATTCAGTTACTGCTGCACTAATTCTCTGTGAAGTTCCTGCAGGCAACACCAGGACTGGGAGGGGACGTGGTAAATGTCACTGATCGCACTAAAGTGCAGAAGCCTTTGGATGTGGTGTGTGCAGCAAACTTTCAATGGTAGGATGACACACACCACACCACACACACACACACACACACACACACACACACACAAACAATGTAATATTATGGTTACCATATGTCAGTATTTCTGACAAGAGCCTGACACATGTCTAATGGAGCGTGTGTAATGCATTCTCTACATCAGCACCAGGTCTTCGGACACCATCGCGTCAGCCTGCAGTGGATCCTGCACCACTCTGGTCTTTATACAAGACCAGTCAAGGATGGTGTAGGAGACAGGAAGATGACTGGGGGGGGGGGCTTGGTGAAATAACAAAACCATAACTGTGCTAAGAGGCAGTCTGCTGTTATTACACAAAGCAACTCAATAAAGCACATCTTACCAAATCACTTACTTATGGAAGCAGACATGGCCTTCATGCAAACAGTCATGTGATGGATTTGCTAGAAGACACTGGACATGTTTTCTTGAAACACTACCTGATGACAAGCTCCAAGCACACCTTTACTGACTGCTTACCAATGTCCTCACACTGCTGTCTGCTCTATCTCATAGTCAAACACTCTTATACAGAAAACTGCTCTCTCTCTCTCACAAACACTCACTTATATAGATAATTGCTCTTTCTCAGTCAAACACTCTTATACAGCTCTCTGCTCACTCTCAAACACTCTTATAAAGCTCTGCTCACTCTCTCACACTCTTATACAGCTCTGCTCACTCTCTCACAATCAAACACTCTTATACAGCTCTCTGCTCACTCTCAAACACTCTTATAAAGCTCTGCTCACTCTCTCACAAACACTCTTATACAGCTGTCTGCTAACTCACTCTCACAGTCAAACCCTCTTTCATAGATAACTGTTCTCTCAGTCAAACACTTTTTATACCGATAACTCCTCTCTCATTTAGTCAACTGCTCTCTCCCTTGTATAATCAACTGCTCTCTCAAACTGCCAACCAGGGGTGGAAAGTAACTAATTACATTTACTCAAATTACTGTAATTGAGTACTTTTTGAGTAATTTGTAATTTTCTGAGTAGTTTTTGAAATATGTAATTTTTACTTTTACTTGAGTAAATTTTGACCCAAGTAGTTTTACTTCACTACATTTGAACGCCCTCACATTACTGAGTAAAAAAATTATTGATGGTGAAATATTAAATGCAGGCAGAAATGTAAACTTCTGAGTCCCAGAACTGAAGGCCAATTGCGTGGCCTTGCCTTGTGCCTGCCCTTTCCATTTTCTCATAATCAGGTCGTAATCTGGTGTACTTATTTCCAAAAGGATGAGACTGTTCTATATTTAAATCTTCTATCTATCAGGTTATCAACATCTATCCTGTGGACATTTTATTGTGAAAAGTGGAATCCTGTGGGCACTGTATTTTGAATAGTTGGATCCTGTGAGCGTTTTAAATAGTGGAATCCTGTGCGCATTTTGTTTTATTTTGAGATGTGGGATCCTGTGGTCATTTTATATTTTATTTTGAGTTGTGGCAACCTGTGGGCATTTTATTGTGAATAGTGGGATCCGGTGGGCACTGTATTTTGAATAGTTGGATCCTGTGAGCACTTTCTTTTAAATTGTGGGATCCTATGAACATTTTTTAATTTTTGATGTGGGATCCTGTGGGCATTTTTTTGTGAGTAGTGGAATCCTGTTGCATTTTAGTTTGATTTTTGGCATCTTGTGGGCACTTAATTTTGTGTGCATTTTGTTTTTTGGATAATTTGTATTTAAATTTCTTTATTCTTATCATAGTGTTGTCCGTTGGACAATAGGACTGAAAATTGTTTGCAATTTATGGTACAGGTTGTGACTCTTTGTGCTGTGAGGAAGTATGTTCCTGAGCCCAGCTGATCTTTTTGCAAGTGTGGCTGTGCACTTAAATACACTTTGAAATCGATTAAAACAACTTGTGCTGAATTTGGTTCATGATTCATCCATGCATTAAATAACTGAAAGTAACTAAGTAACTTTTACTCAAATTACATTTTAAATGAAGTAATTTTGTACTTTTACTCGAGTAAATTTTGAGATGGGTAATTGTACTTTACTCTGAGTAGAGTTTAGGCAAAGTAATGATATTTTTACTCAATTACAATTTTTCAGTACTCTTTCCACCTCTGCTGCCAACTGCTCTCTCATACAAACAACTGCTCTCACTCGCACAGCCAAACACTGCCGCATACATTCAGCTCTGTCATACACATGCATGTGCAGACATAAACCATAAACCATTCTCACTCACACAGCTGGTTAGTCTCTAACATATCCAGCCGCTCTCTTTCACACAGCTGGTTAGTCTCTCTAACACATCCAGCCGCTCTCTTTCACACAGCTGGTTAGTCTCTCTAACACATCCAGCCACTCTCTTTCACACAGCTGGTTAATCTCTAACACATTCAGCCGCTCTCTCTCACACAGCTGGTTAGTCTCTAACACATCCAGCCGCTCTCTTTGACACAGCTGGTTAGTCTCTCTAACACATCCAGCCGCTCTCTTTCACACAGCTGGTTAGTCTCTCGAACACATCCAGCCGCTCTCTTTCACACAGCTGGTTAGTCTCTCTAACACATTCAGCCGCTCTCTCTCACACAGCTGGTTAGTCTCTAACACATCCAGCCGCTCTCTCTCACACAGCTGGTTAGTCTCTCTAACACATCCAGCTGCTCTCTTTCACACAGCTGGTTAGTCTCTCTAACACATACAGCTGCTCTCTCACACAGCTGGTTAGTCTCTCTAACACATCCAGCCGCTCTCTTTCACACAGCTGGTTAGTCTCTCTAACACATCCAGCCACTCTCTTTCACACAGCTGGTTAATCTCTAACACATTCAGCCGCTCTCTCTCACACAGCTGGTTAGTCTCTAACACATCCAGCCGCTCTCTCTCACACAGCTGGTTAGTCTCTCTAACACATTCAGCCGCTCTCTCTCACACAGCTGGTTAGTCTCTCTAACACATCCAGCTGCTCTCTTTCACACAGCTGGTTAGTCTCTCTAACACATACAGCTGCTCTCTCACACAGCTGGTTAGTCTCTCTAACACATCCAGCCACTCTCTTTCACACAGCTGGTTAGTCTCTCTAACACATCCAGCCACTCTCTTTCACACAGCTGGTTAATCTCTAACACATTCAGCCGCTCTCTCTCACACAGCTGGTTAGTCTCTAACACATCCAGCCGCTCTCTCTCACACAGCTGGTTAGTCTCTCTAACACATCCAGCTGCTCTCTTTCACACAGCTGGTTAGTCTCTCTAACACATACAGCTGCTCTCTTTCACACAGCTGGTTAGTCTCTCTAACACATACAGCTGCTCTCTCACACAGCTGGTTAGTCTCTCTAACACATCCAGCCACTCTCTTTCACACAGCTGGTTAGTCTCTCTAACACATCCAGCCACTCTCTTTCACACAGCTGGTTAATCTCTAACACATTCAGCCGCTCTCTCTCACACAGCTGGTTAGTCTCTAACACATTCAGCCGCTCTCTCTCACACAGCTGGTTAGTCTCTCTAACACATCCAGCTGCTCTCTTTCACACAGCTGGTTAGTCTCTCTAACACATACAGCTGCTCTCTCACACAGCTGGTTAGTCTCTCTAACACATCCAGCCGCTCTCTTTCACACAGCTGGTTAGTCTCTAACACATTCAGCCGCTCTCTCTCACACAGCTGGTTAGTCTCTCTAACACATACAGCTGCTCTCTCACACAGCTGGTTAGTCTCTCTAACACATCCAGCCGCTCTCTCTCACACAGCTGGTTAGTCTCTCCCACAGACAGAGAGTCAGTCAAAATCAGGACTGAGGTCTGCTGAACTACTGCATCAGACCCAGTGCAAGAAAAGACTCCAAGAAAAAAAACATGACATCTATGGGGCATTTATGAGAATAAGGCAAAGCAATGTCTGATTCATTTTTGCATGTGGTTTTCTTATCAAAAAAGAACAGGTGCTGACCTGTAATAGGCTTGCAAATGATCAACGAGGTTGTACAATATATCGTTTGTTAAACATTATCGTAATATACTTTCTGGTGCTAATATAGCAGAAATATAAAATATGCAAATAAGCAACAAATTACATCAAAAAAGGCTGGCAGTGAGAAGCACTTGCAGAGAAGAATGTGTCTGATCAGATGCTGAGATTAGTGCTGGGGAATCAATGGCCTTGGTGGGAAAACGAAAGCTGCTTTTATGGAGCAAAGCAAGACTATTATTACTATTACTGTTATCAGAGTCTGGCAGCCCAGGAGAGAGATGTGGGAAGAGAGAGAACGTGAGAGAGGGCTTTGGAGGAAATAAACAGCAACCAAACAGTGCTAAGTGTGTGTGTGTGTGTGTGTGTGTGTGTGTGTGTGTGTGTGGTGTGTGTGTGAATTCAGTTCATGAATTGGAGTGTGAAATATGTTATAGAAGCATATCCCTCAATCAGGCTGAGGGATATGCATACATACTGCAAAACACACACACACACACACATACACACACACACGTATATATATATATATATAAAGAAGCGAGTCTGCACTGTCACAGTATCCTGAGCCGCCATATCCCATTAGCATGATTTGTGCTATCACACTGAACCGCCCCCTGCGTGTTACAGTTCTACGTCCCTCTCTGACTCTGATAGCACTCTTCCACTGACATGGTGTCAGGGCCCATGCCAAAATCTCAAACCATCCTGCGCTTTTCCACCTTAGAAGAACCAGTACTTAGCTGACAAAATAAACCACTAAAAATACACAAAATCAAAACTACAAATAAACAAAACCTCACATCTAACCACGAGGTTTAATCAGACACCTAATTGTTGTCTATTATAATCTAAATTTGTGTGAGCTTCACTAGTTCCAGGAAAGCAGCACCTGTGCCAGCATAGTTAAAATACCACTGATCCCTCTCTGTGTCCAAGTCTGTATTAAAGTCCCACTGATTCCCCTCTGTGTCCAAGTCTGTATTACAGTCCCACCAATCCCCCCCTGTCTCTGTATTTGCATCACAGTTCCACCGGTGCCTATCTGCCTACACAGGAGTTGCACTGCAAACCACATTCCAGTAAGTCCAAACAGGATCCCCTAATTTCAGCAAACAGCTCAAGATGAATTGCTGGTAGGCAGGATTTACAGACGTGCTTGGATAGGACAAGGAAAGAAGCGAGTCCTTTTGAATTAAAGCTTCAAGCACAAGATCCTTGTTTTAAAATGCAACAACAAGGGGAACGGGGGAGGCCACATAAGACGATTTTCAGCCGTCAACTTTTTAATTAAATCCGACTCTCCGGGGCCCATTCTTCTTCCTCTGGTAACACCTCCAAGCAGGATTAGCACCGGACAAGGTTCCAGTCTTTAACAGGACGTTAAAGACCTCAACTTATTTATTACCAACCCGCCTTGGCACGCCCCATTCCATTTAATCAGTTTACGGGCTTATACTGAATGGCCCGGTGGCATAGCGGAAACGACTCTGAGAGAACGAGCTCTCTGCTGCTTTTTTCTCCCTCTTTGACAGCTTAAACATGGGTGTAGGTACTCCCAAAAGCAGGAAGAGGATTTAATAACTACCATCGTGTAAATAAAGGAAGAGAACTCTTAATAAACTCAACGCTCAACTGCAGATTTAGACTTTAACAACAAGTCTTATCTGGTTTAGGAAGCAGGAGTGATTAGCAGATGGTGGCTTGCTAACACACAATGAAGACTTGTGACACAATGAAGAATGAAACTAAAGTGTGAACAAACTGTGGAAGTAATATCCATAGTGGTGTGAACAGTGTGGTACAAGGTCAGGCTGTGTTAGGACTGCTAGCATGTGTGAATAGCTGAAAGAAAGAGTCACGAATCTCTCGGCACTTGCTCACCACTCCATTCCTCTGTTCCACCACGAAGTCACTCCCCCATCCACTACTGCCCCCACTGCTGAGCAACAAACATAAACATTCCCACAATCCGTATGCATGAGTGGTGGGTGAGTGAGAGGCGGACGGCATGTCCTAGTACACAAGGGTGAGAACTCAAGCCTTGGCTGGAGAAAGCTCGCCTCCTTGTGCTTAAACTGCATATGCAGATATGTACACATGTAAAGGCCTTGGAAAACGTGACCTTCTGTACTCTGGTCACAGCAGCAAAGCAGAAAGGCCTGCAGTCATGCACTCAGCAGTGAAAAGGCCCACAGGCCAGGAGCAAGATGAGGACAAGACAAGACGTGTGTGTGTGTGTGTCGTATGGACTTCACATTTGCTCAGCTGGGCTGAAGGTGATAAGAACTCACCACAAATAAATATAAGATTACTTGAAGCACCAATAATCATACATAGACACATGCGTGCATACCTGAACACTGAAGTCTCACACTTTACCTCTCCGACCTTCCCAACCAGTGCACATACCCTCTCCAACCCTCTCCAGAAAGTGCACATATCTTCCCCAACCAGCAAAAGAAGCACAAGTGAGAGAAGAGTGGAGCACATTAACTACTATCCAATTTTTATTCTGAATGAGTTTTTATCACAATTTGCTCAAAACTCTATTGTAGATACATCACTCTGGCTAACACGTTAGCTAGCCTGGATCAGTTCTCTTTCACACAGGCACAGAAACAAACCAACAGGAAGATCCCCAGAGATAGTTTTAGCGATTTCCTGAGGACTCGATTAGAAACTATGCATATTCAAACCTGTTTGCCGGGATGCAGAGAGCAGACACCACAATAAAAGTCTCAATGTGCAAAATGAGTGCTGGCAGTACGTTAAAGGAAACTATTTCATTTCACTACATCACCATTCTTATCTACTCTGAAATTTAGCTTGCACCATCTGCTAAGGAAATTTCATTTACAGAGGTCAAAATTGATGAACAGAGGTCAGAGTTGATGAAGAGCGGTTAGAGTTGATGAAGAGGTTGGGTTTGCTGCATCTAGATGGTACTGATGGTACTGAATCCAGTTGCTTGATTTGAGGAGAAGGTGATATGAGCCCTGATGTCATATTAAACTCTGAGCTTGAAGTGTTTTAGGATAATCTTTCTTAGTCTATAAGACACAATTTTAAAGCAATTCATAGCAAGTAGTGGGTTTGAATGTGGTCAAAATATTTTTCAACGTCTGGTGAACATTCTGAAATCTCCGTCTTCCTGCTGGATTTTTGCCTGAATGCAGCCCACACACACACACACACACACACACTACAGCATAAGCATTACTGGCACCCTTTCAGCACATGGTCGTTTATGATCTGAGGGGGTGGACAGATAGCACTGGAGAGTTCAACCCGAGACCCAGCGGTTCGTCTACTTGCTCTCTGTGGATTATCTTTCACAAACCGCACAATCAGAATCAGCAGTGCTTGTGTCTAATGCAGAAGGATCTGCTTAAACTTCTCCACTGAAAAAATCTTCCCATATAAAACTGACCTTTTAAAGAGTCAAGTATCAAAAACAGCCGTAAACATGTTTCTCACAGACTTAAATATTTCTACTCTTAATCTCTCAAAGCCATGCTCAAGTAAACAGCCATGGCAGGTTTACAAATTAATGCAACTGCTACAATTCATTTTGGAGGTTATAATAACCCATCTCTCTACTCTTGTCAGATGGTGTTTGACTGTGTTAATAAGAAAATATGCTCTTTTGTAATGAAATGTAAATACATGCCTGAGTCTCCTGCACTTTCCTACTGTCAGTCATTCTACTCTGCTGCTTGGCTACAGTGTCTCACTGCACTGTCTGGGCCATTAGAGGCTTTGAACGTAGAACAGTGTATCTCAGTGGAACAACCAAAAACAACTGCATTCTGCAAAACAATACTGTGAATTAAAAGGTGAAATCTGATTAATATTTTATTGAATTGCCCAGTTTTATCTGTGGTTTAAGGATTTTTCACACAATGTGTGTGTGTGTGTGTGTGTGTGTGTGTGTGTGTGTGTGTGTGTCCACACTGGCAGAAGTAATGGTCTGTGTCATTTGGGATATGATGAGCAGAGTTCTGCTCTGCAGTTCAGATCCTGTGCAGTGCTGAAATAGAATGATTCACCCCAGCAGACCCAAGGGAGGAGAGATGTGTTTTTAATACAGTAGGAACGCAAAGTGGCTAAGAGCTGAAAATCCTGCCAAGGTGCAAAGAGCAAAAGAGGACTGGTGCATATTACACAGAGTAATACCGCCACTGGACAGACATTAGCGCGCTCAATAAGAAGACTTCCAATGACGTCCTAGTCCATCTGAAATAACTGAGTGGCCTTCGCTGGGCATGTAGCGAAGGTGCAGGAGTGGGTCTGTTAATAGGAAACACTGCACTGTGCTACGATGTCTGTCTTCCTCTGCCCTCGCCACCAGTTTTTCTGGTTTTTAGCCCTGTGTGTGTGTGTGTGTGTGTGTGTGTGTGTGTGTGTGTGTGTGTGAGTGTGAGTGAGTGAATGGTTGTGTAGGTTTTGCTGGAGTTTTCACACCTTCTCAAGCTGATGTGATGGAAGCTGGCACCATGAGCAGCACCTCTGCAGGGAGACAGGGAATGTGTGTGTTTGTCCAAATCGTTTATGTCATCACACACACACACACACACACACACACACACACACACACACACACACACACACACACACACACACACACACAGACACACACAGACACACACAGACACACACAGACACACACACCCACACCTACACACACTGCAGAGAATGTTAGTGACATTCCAGATATTCCTGCAAAATACATTAGTTTCCTCAGTGATTGACCAAAGCTGCTAACGCCCTCCACTGGAGTTCATGTGGGTCAATGATGATTTATAGCAAGCAGTGTGGCTAATATGTGGATTGTAATGCCTGATAGTCAGGGTATGAATGAGGATCCATATGCAGAGTATCGAGCAGAGGTCTTTAATAACAACAAGTGGGCAAAACATGCAACCAGGCGACAGAGAGGAAAGGGTCAGGCTTGGGGCATATAAGGAAAGGCAGAACTCCACGGCCGGAACAGACTAACACAATCCGCTGAGGTCAGGCAGAAGTACCAGAGGGCTAGGCAGAGGCAAAAGACAAAAAACCAGAAAGATATCAAACACCAGGAGGATAATCAATAATTCACAAGGAATACACTCAGTAAGCACTAATAACAAGATGGCAATACTTCGCAAGGTTGGGCTGGAGGAGGCAGGTATAAATACTGATTCTAATTAGCATAAATGAAAAACAGCTGATTCCTACTATTCAGGTGATTGTGACCTCTGGTGGCGGGCAAAGGTTGTGACCTCAGGTCTGACAGAACCCCCCACCGAAGGGGCGGCTCCTGATGCCAGAGAGCGATGTTGCCGAGGATCACCTTGAGGTCTGGGTGCGAGGCATCTAGGGTTAGCCGCATGGAAGTCCAAGATGTAGTTGGCATTTACCCAACTCCTCTCTTTTATGCCATACCCCTCTCAATCCACCAAATACTGTAGTGTACGCCTGTGCTGACGAGAATCCAGTAGCGTCCGAACCAGGTAGGCAGGGGCCCCGTTGATGTCAAGATGCGGAGGGGAAGGAGCCTGGACAGATGGTGACATACTGGCATTGATTTAATTTTTTACACTTGGTTTTGAGCCGGAGATCATGGGTGGACAGCCAGACTGACTGGTCAGGGAGGTATACCGGTCCATGCCTGTGTCTCTGATCTGCCTGAATCTTTTGATGTCAGACTGCCCTCTGTATACGCACATGTGTCTCTTCCCAAATTTGCTTGCTACATCGGAACCAGTCAACAACTGTGGGTAAGTCTGAGGGTTCTCCTGACCAGGAGAATTGTGGTGGTTGAATATGGTTGAATGTGGTGGTTGTGGTGGAATAATATGCTGAGGAATGCCTTAGCGAGTTTTGTTTTGAGGTTTGAGAATGACCGCAATACGATCTCAAAAATCTTCAGATCTCCTGGTTTAACCGCTCTGCCTGCCTGTTTGACTGGGGATAGTATCCTGACGTGAGGCTTTCTGTTACGTTGAGTAATCTGCAAAATGACTTCCAGACACATGACGTAAACTGGGGACCTTACAATTCTTATCAAATTGTACACGCTTCGGAGATCCAGCTTGGTAAAAACACAAGCTTGTCGTGACTGTTTTAGCGCAGAGGGTACTAGGGGGTGAGGGTAATTGTTACCGTTATGTTGTTCAGACCATGATAGTCGATACAGGGACAAAGACCCCCATCCTTCTTTTCTATGAAGAAAAGACCTGCAGCCGCTGGGGTAGATGGCCGAATGTAGCCCAGTTTAAGCGCCTCTTCTATGAAGTCCTCCATAGCCTTGGACTATAGACTCAGGAATGGATATACTCTGCCCTTGGAGAGCACTGCGCTGGTAACAAATCTATACTGCAATCCCAAGCGGTAGGGCAGAAGCTTGAGATTTGCTAAACACATCTTTGAACAAGATATAGTCCTGAGGTATGTAGTTAGAGGTGATTACTTCAGGACTTTCAACATTAGTTGAAGCACAAACAGTGGTCATTAGGGTGATGACTTTTTGATTTTTTTTCTCAAACATTATTTCCTGTAGCACGAATGAATTAACTTTTGCCTATTAATGACTAAAATGACGTTTATTCCATTAAAATATTGAAAAAGGTCACGCACAAACCACTTTGAAATGTTATTTATGTAGGCATTTTAGCATTTTATGTAATTGTATTAACTATATATATATATATATATATATATATATATATATATATATATATATACACTGTATATAACATAAGTCATGAAACTTGTGCAATAATTTATGTAGCAGAGAAATGTATAGAATTTTCCAGAACATCGTATAACACTGTGCGCCGTCAGCCAGGACAGTCAAATCATTTTGTGCGTGAGGTTTTTTTTTATCAAATTGCCTTGAATGTAATATTTTATTTAATCTTAAATGAAAGCTCATCAAATTATGATACAGGGAAACGAGGTTGTATAAAAGTCATCACCCTAGTGGTCATACAATGCGATAGGGGCTCCATTTAATAAGCTCATCGGTGGACCAGGATAACACTGGATAATGCTTTCCTAGCCATGGATAACCTAAAATTAGGGGATGGTTAGGTGAGTCTATGACAAAAAAACGGCAGGAGTTCGGAATGGAGTATTCCCACAGGGAAAGGGAAAGAGGTGTGCTGAGCTCATTAACTCTGCCTGTCCCCAGGGGTTGCCCTTCGATCACATGTATACAAAATGTAAAAGCACAAGGACGAATGGGGATGGACATTCTTTTAAAAAAAGACCTTTCTATAAAATTCCCCGCTGCTCCCGAATCAACTAGTGCTGTGACAAAATATGAGGTAAAAGACCAGGTTAATTACCTGACAAACAGGTTTTGATAGGTGGAGTAGTAAGGCTACATACCGGGAGCTTTTTGTAATTGGCCACAAGGCTACAGGCATTTCTGTAATGGCCCCTCTGACCGCCGTATATACACAGTCCCTCTTAGAAACATCGCTGATGCTCTCTGCTGGACAACCGCGTTCCTCCTAAGTCCATAGGTTCGATACTGGTTGGGTGACTGGATGATGGTGACTCGACTGGAGTGAGGTGGGCTCTTCTTTGAGAGCGGACCAAGTTGTCCAATCGGATAGCGTTGCATGAGGTCATTTAAAGACAGGGACTCTCCTTTACAAGCCATTTTAGCCATCAAAGCTTCACTGAAACTCCGGCAATACATCGTGAGAAGGACTTGATAATTCCATCCACTGGAGGTGGCCAAGGTACAGAATTGGAGGGCGTGTTTAGCAGCAGATCGATTACCCTGCTTGAGGCGGAGCAGTTGTTCCCCGGTGTGTGGTCTCCGGTGGTGGAATGATCGAACACCTCTTGAAATGTTACTCAAAGTCAGAGTACGAATTCCAAATCGGGGAACCTGGAGAGCTGTCATACTTTTCAGGTACCCCCTACCTAACAGATGGGGTGGGTTGTATGTCAAATAAATTATTTTTTAAATCATACATTGTGATTTCTGGATTTTTTTTTTTATTATGTCTCTCACATTGGACATGCACCTAAGATGAAAATTTTAGACCCCTGCATGATTTCTAAGTGGGAGAACTTGCAAAGTCGCAGGGTGTTCAAATACTAATTTTCCTCACTGTAAATACTTAATTGTTATGAAAAACGGCAATGGAATGTTATTGAGAGAAAAATTACAGCAAATGCAGATTTTGTGAGGCCAAAAATAGAATCACAAATTCCAGAAGGCCAGAGTGAAGGCATGAAGCATGTCTGCAGAGTGTGGAGGACAAGAGAGCCAGAAAACGCCACACACGCTACACACTGAAGAATGATGTCATTCATCTGGGTTACATAACAAAAGATGACCATCATGAAAATTACAATGATTAAATTTGTGTATAAAATGCTACTGCTAACATGACCAATATGGTTTGGAGAAGAAAACATATAACTAGAGAAATTTTTGTCATTATTGGTATCATAAATCAATATACTTTAGCTGTATACTGAGTAAAATGCATATTGTAGGCTTGATAATTAACAGGAACATACTTTATTGGAATTTTGAGTTGTCATACTAGGATGATTCTAAGAATTCAAATCGAGTGAAAGTGGAGAATTGAAGTGCTTATTGACAGAACTGTCCATAGGGTTCACACTTCACAGTGTGTGGATCAACATCACAGTATGTCAATCGGACTGACAGCTTTCATTTAGTGTAAGCATATGACTACTGAACTTTGACCATATGTAACTGATGACTCAAGCATGCCGTGTGAGTTGATGCTAGAGAATGAGATCATGCAGTGTACTATAGATGTCACATTATTTTGTAGAATTATACAAATGAGAAATAAGAGAGAAAGGCAAGCTGAGGGAACACAGCAGTTATTCACTTCTGTTAGCCATTTCACTTCTGTTAGCCATTCACTTCTGTTAGCCATTCGATTCTGTATGCTGAGGTGCACCCAACAGTCTTAATCCGATTCATACCCTGATATATTTCATTAAAATAGATACATTTGTGAAGACAGCACTGTTACGAGCTGGTCTAGGACAGACCGCAACATAATATGAATCTAACGGCGTTGGGGGTATATCTGGCTTCCCGAGTACATTCTTGTGTGCTTAGATATACTTAAACTCAATAACCAGCGTCAAGTCAAGTCATTGTCTTTGCGCTTTTTAATGGGTCACATCCGTGCATAATACAACGGAAAACATAAACAGATGATAAAGGTACTTCAACTCAAGAAACAAAGCACCTCACTAATGAAACATATGTGTATATTAAAAAAAGAAACAGACAAACCAACAAACAAACAAACAAACCACCATCAAATGAATATCAATACAAAAACTACACCACAATTTATCACTAACAAATTAATAATCAACCAATACAACCTATATCTTGGATCTCACCCACAGTAGAGCACACAACAAGAGATAACAGTCAGGGACAACAATCAGGTCCACATCGGAAAGCCAGAACCACCAACAAGCAACAAGTCCGAAACAAAGCCCCGCCTCTCTCTTCCTCCTGGGCCATCTTGGATCCTCTTTATAGCTGGTCCCCCCCTAGGGGTAGCCAATCCAAAAACACTCCTTGTTAACCTGCAACAAAACAAAACAACTCCAAGGCATGCATTTAGACAGAGTCGTAACACTCCCCCACCCAAAATAAAGAAAAACAAAACTCACATTTAGTTTTAATTTACTCATGACCGGAGCTATTTTAATAATGCTTTCAAATACGTTTAGGAAGTCTTATACTCTCGATAAGGCGTCTGCTACGAGGTTCTCAGCACCTTTCTTGTGGTGAACCTCCAAATTGAAATCCTGAATCATTAAAAACCATCTCATCAACCGCTGATTTGTATTTCGCATCCTTGTCAAGAATATTAATGGATTATGGTCTGTATGAACCTCAACAGGCAACACACTGGAACCCAAGTACACCTCAAAGTGCTGCAAAGCCATTAAGAGGGCCAAAGCCTCTTTTTCGATAGTGCTATAACCAACCTGATGTTTCAAGAACTTTTTTGAGAAATAACATACAGGATGTTCAACTCCTTGCTCATCGTCCTGTAAGAGAACAGCACCAGCTCCGTAGGCACTGGCATCAACATCCAGTTTAAAAGGTTTTGTGAAATCAGGAGCAGCCAGGACTGGTGTACTGCACAAGAGAGACTTAATGGCCTTAAAAGCATGGTCACAATCTGTGGTCCACAGCAGGGTCTGTGAATATTTTAATAAATCCGTCAGGGGTGCAGCCACACTAGCGAAATTTTTGCAAAACCCACGGTAATACCCTGCCATACCTAAAAATCGCCGAAGATCACGTTTTGTAGCGGGTACCGGAAAATCAATAATGGCCTGTACTTTGGCTGCAAGAGGACATACTTCACCTTGCCCAACCAGCTTTCCCAAATAAGACACTCTGGCCTTACCAAATTCACACTTGGCGAGATTTAGTGTAAGTTTGGCATCTTGTAAGCGACTAAAAACCTTTCCGAGATTCGTCATGTGCTCGTCCCAACTAGACGAATACACCACCACATCATCTAGATATATCTCACAATTTTCCACGTTCGCCAATACTTTCCACATCAACCTCTGGAAAGTCGCAGGTGCATTTCTTAAGCCAAATGGCATTATGGAGTATTGAAGGAAATGATCAGGCGTAACGAAGGCAGAAATTTCAGATGCTACAGGGGTTAGAGGAACTTGCCAATACCCCTTTAGTAGATCGAGTTTCGTTACGAATTTGGCTGCTCCGACTCTATCAATGCAATCCTCCATTCTTGGCAAAGGGAAGGAATCGGGTTTGGTAACTGCGTTAACTCTTCGATAGTCGGTACAAAATCTACTAGTTCCATCAGGCTTAGGCACTAGTAGACAGGGCGAACTCCAAGAGCTAATGCTAGGTGTAGCCAAACCATTGTCCAAAAGATACTCAACCTCTTTTTGCATTTTCTGGCGTTTTGTGGGATTAACACGATAAGCATGTTGTTTGATAGGTTGCTGCCCTTGCACATCAATATCGTGATAAAGCCAATCAGTTCGACCAGGAACATCAGAAAATAAAGAAGGGTGAGTATTAATCATCTCAATCACATCTTCCCGTTCTCTCTCACCAAGATGTAACAACTGGGAGTGTACAGTAGCCAAGAACTCAGAATTTAACAGGTGAGGAGTAAAAAGACTATCATCACGAAACGTGAGATCATCACTGCTAGACTGGTAGTCCAACCTGGTTATTGCCAACGCTGAAGTAACAGGGGTACCGTCAGAACCCTCACATGGTACCCGTTGAACATAAGATTTCAACATATTGATGTGGCAAACACGACTTTTTCTCCGTCGGTCGGGCGTGCTGATCACATAATCAGTATCACTTAACTTACGTTCCACCACATATGGACCTGAAAATTTTGCACACAAAGCTGAACCAGGAATAGGCAGTAACACAAGAACCTTGTCTCCCTTACGGAGTTCTCGGGGTACTGTCCTTTTATCAAAGCAAGCCTTCATGTTTGACTGGACCGATGACAAAGATGCTTTTGCAACATCATTAGCATGATGTAATCGTTCACGGAAATCACTCACGTATTCTAAAATATTACTTCTCTTCTGGTCATCTGCAACCAATTTTTCTCTGAGTAGTTTTAATGGCCCACGCACGGAGTGACCGAAAATCAAGTCTGCTGGACTAAATCCCAGAGATTCCTGCACTGATTCTCTTACGGCAAATAACAGAAATGGAACACCCTCATCCCATTCTCTTCCTGAGGTCAGACAATACTTGCGCAACATGGCTTTAAATGTTTGGTGAAATCGTTCAAGTGCACCCTGAGACTCGGGATGGTAAGCACTTGACATACGATGTTCAATTTGTAACAATTTCATCACCTGATTAAACAAACGCGAAGTGAAGTTTGATCCCTGATCAGTCTGAATGCGTTTGGGTAGCCCAAACGTAGAGAAGAACCTGACTAACGCTTTCACGATACCTTTTACTTTCAGGTTGCGTAGAGGTATAGCCTCAGGATATCGGGTAGCTGTGCACATGAGAGAAAGCAAATACATATTACCAGACTTGGTTTTAGGTAGGGGTCCAACACAGTCGATAATAAGCTGTTCAAATGGCGCCCCCAACACAGGAATTGGATGGAGTGGAGCCAATGGAATGGTTTGATTAGGTTTACCAGCGACTTGACAGGCATGACATGAACGACAGTAAGCTACAACATCACGTTTCAGACCTGGCCAAAAGAAATAACGCAAGATTCTATGATAGGTCTTTCGGATTCCCAGGTGACCTGACATTACATGGTCATGAGCTAGACTAAGTATCTGCTGCCTATAGCTAGTAGAAACAACGAGCTGATAAATAGCATTCCACTCCGTCGTCTCATGTGAAGGGGACCATTTTCTCAACAATAATCCGTTCTGATGGAAGTATGTTACAACATGTTGTGGCAATTCCTCCTCAGTAACAGCTTTTATCCGACAACAGTTTAAAGAAGAATCTTTACACTGTTCCTCAATTAGTGACTCCCGTCCGAACTTTACATCTAACCCCACATCTATTTCACTTGAGTCACCATCCGATACCTTATATGGCAGAACTTCACAACCAACCTTCGTCCCCGTATCAGGTTTGGACGACGCCAAAAATGTCTCAGAGAGATCAATCTGATCTGCAAACTTGCGTGCCTGCGCACGAGTCACTACACAAGCAGGAAACACAGTTGGATCCAATGAAACGGATGAAACAGGTTCATCTATAACCTCAGGCACAGGACTCACTTTACCCCCTGCCAAATCATTCCCCAAAATAAACTGAACTCCCTTCATAGGAAATTGAGATCGGATTCCTACCCTCACTTCACCCGTCACCAACCGAGATTTAAGATGGACATTATGCAGAGGAACCCTACATACACCTAATTCAATGCCTTGGATCAGGATATCCGATCCACAAGCAGACAAACCTGAAAAAGGCAGAACTGACTCAAGGATAAAGGATTGTGCAGCCCCCGTGTCTCGTAATATTTTAATAGACACTTGATCTGCAACGTCACCAGTCAGTGAAACTACCCCGTCCATAACAAATGGTTCATATACAGAATCATACACATGTTCATCAGGCACAACATTCAAGACATCGGCAACAAACCCAACTGTTTTAGGTACTGACACATAGCGTTTTGGGTGAGAGAGAGGTGGCTTTGTTTCCAACATAGGACATGATGCAATTAAATGATCGGTTTTCTTACAATAAAAACAAGCACGAAGACCATTATTCTCATAGCGAGCCGAATTGGGACTTTTACCGGAATTCTGAGCACTCCTTGAGCGAAATCGCCAAGACGGGCTCGGATCTGAACGAGCTACGGAAAACACATTTTTGTGAGTCAACACAAATTCGTCAGCAAACACAGCTGCCTGTGACAAGGATGACACCTTTTGCTCATTTAAATACACGACAAGACGCTCAGGCAAGCCATTCTTAAACGCTTCCAAAAGCATCAGTTCTTTTAATTGTAGGAAATTCTCAACTTTACTGGCTACACACCATTTTTCAAATAGAACCATCATTTCTCTGGCGAATTCCACAAAGGTCTGGTTGGCAGTTTTGACATGGTTACGAAACTTTTGTCTATACGCTTCAGGCACGAGTTCATATGCACGCAAAACGGTGGCTTTGACTACGTTGTAATCGAGACTCTGTTCGATAGTTAATGCAGCACAAACCTCCTGTGCTTTTCCCACCAGTTTGCATTGCAGGAGTAACGTCCAGACATCTTTAGGCCACTGAAGAGCGGTGGCTACACGCTCAAAGGCTGCAAAATATGAGTCAACCTCTGTCTCTCTAAATGGCGGAACAAGGTTAATGTTTTTACTCACATCAAACACAGACGACACGCGAACAGGTGCATCAACACGAGTCCCAGCAGAAGCAAAAGGAGGAGAAGTAGCAGCACGCAAACGGAGCAATTCCGTCTCATGTTCCTGACGCTTCACTGCCAACTTCAATTCCTCCAAGCGTATACTCAACTGTAGATCAACAGAACCCAAAAGTTGAGGTGCACCTTCAGAAACAGGTGTAGAAGCAGAAGCGGCCGTAGCAGAGACTACCCCACCACAAGCAGTCCCACCACGACCTACACTAGGAGAGGAAGGAGGTGTTACCCGCACCTCAATTAATACATCCTCATCATGCTCATGGGCAATACCAGGCAAAGCAGACTCAGGCACAGCAGGCAAAACACCGTCCTCCACCAGACGATCATACACAGCAGTCCTCACCACACTCTTACGAGCGGAACGCGAAACATTAACATTATAGAATCCAGCCAACAGAAGCAACTCTTCCTTAAGACACATCTCAAAGGCACGCAAAGACGGAGCCAAAACGAATTTCTCAAATCTTTCTGCGAGAGGTCCCGGGTTCAAATCCCGGACGAGCCCCCACTTTATGTTACGAGCTGGTCTAGGACAGACCGCAACATAATATGAATCTAACGGCGTTGGGGGTATATCTGGCTTCCCGAGTACATTCTTGTGTGCTTAGATATACTTAAACTCAATAACCAGCGTCAAGTCATTGTCTTTGCGCTTTTTAATGGGTCACATCCGTGCATAATACAACGGAAAACATAAACAGATGATAAAGGTACTTCAACTCAAGAAACAAAGCACCTCACTAATGAAACATATGTGTATATTAAAAAAAGAAACAGACAAACCAACAAACAAACAAACAAACCACCATCAAATGAATATCAATACAAAAACTACACCACAATTTATCACTAACAAATTAATAATCAACCAATACAACCTATATCTTGGATCTCACCCACAGTAGAGCACACAACAAGAGATAACAGTCAGGGACAACAATCAGGTCCACATCGGAAAGCCAGAACCACCAACAAGCAACAAGTCCGAAACAAAGCCCCGCCTCTCTCTTCCTCCTGGGCCATCTTGGATCCTCTTTATAGCTGGTCCCCCCCTAGGGGTAGCCAATCCAAAAACACTCCTTGTTAACCTGCAACAAAACAAAACAACTCCAAGGCATGCATTTAGACAGAGTCGTAACAAGCACAAAGGGAGCTAAATGTAAACAATTATTCACTAAATATCCTCACATAGAATGTTATGTAGTTTTCTGATATGATTACTAACTCAAACTAATTTAGGTTTATCAGTGTTTTTGACAGATAATTGCAAGGTTGGTTGTATTATAAGGTGGTAAATGCATGGGACTCCAGCCACTGTCTGAGGCAGATAGGCACCATTTCAACTGCCTGTATCCTGAGACTGTGTGTGGGATACTGGCATCTCTTCGATGATCAATGCTGATATTCCAAAATACATATAGCAGAATATCTGCCAATACATCAGCCAGCCACTGTCCTCCACCAAATTCCAGGGCACACACACCATAGTCAGCCTTCACAGGCTGACATATTCAAGCCCTTCCCAGCACAGCAGGAACAGTCACAGCTCCAGGAAAGAAAAAGACTTTCAGATGCAACACTCACATACTTTATCAAGAAAGAGCACACACACTTAACACACAGCATTTTGTGTGTGCACAAACTGTATGAGACAAAAGGTGTGGAAATAATTCATAAATCAAGGCGTTCAGGTGCACATGACACATAAACTCATACATTTCACACGGGATATTATCAGGACCTGTTCTTCCGTTTCACCTAACAGTGATGACAACGTGTGATTTTGGGCAATGACAAATCCTGCCCTGCTGTGATTAGATGAAATTGAGCCTCTCCACAATGTTTTAGTGATCTAAATAACATTATTTTGTCAGGCACAGGGTTTGAGAGGGAGACAATGAGAAAGAGACATGGACGAAGGTCGGGAGACAGGGAGAGAGCCAGAGAAATAGAGTGAGCTAGAAGCAAACAGAGAGTTTGTGTGTGAGAGAGGGAGTAGGCATTTGCCTTGGGAAATGTTGTAGCCAGTAACAGGGACAACAAGCCATCTGAAATATTTGAGCACTTATTTTGTCATGAGTATGTGGTTTGTCCCATCAGACCATTTAAACCATGGAGCCTGACTCCAAGCACATTGCTGTCCAATGAGATGTCTCTTACCTTGGCCTTGCACAACGAAGGCTGTGCATGCAGACTCCATGCAATGTTACACTCATGGCTGCATGAGAGCAGCAATGAGCTTCATACTTTCTCATTGCATGCAGGCCAACTACAACAACTCAGGCTGAACTTCAGGACAGTACTGAACGTCAGGTGCAGGTTCTGCCTCAGCTGGGCTGTGGGGCATTTAGCTCTTGTAATCTTTCAGAACAGCATAGCTCATTTCAACTAGTCACTTTGTGGGAGTGATATTTTAACAGGATAATGTGGACTTGGTTAGGGAAGACCCACTGGGCGAAAAGGCAAACAACTCAAACTGTGTAAAAGAACATAGCCTAGCTTCATCTTTTATTAACAATAAGCACAAACTCAGCCAAGCTTCATACACTTGCCCCACAGCCTGTGGAAAGACATACTAAAACATTTCCTCACCACCAAACAATGTTTGCAAACCAAACTGCTGAAAAGGATTTAGATAAAACATCACAAAAACTCACTTGAACTTATGTAAGTTTCATAAACAGTGCCAGTTAAAACAAAGTGGAAAGGGGGAGTCTTCCAGAGAAATAGAGTTGAAGTATGCAGGACATAACATCTAAATCCCATATAACTCAGAATTTTAATTAAGTTTTGAGCTTTGCAAAGAATCTCAGTTAGATATCCCACAAGATGATCGAAATTGGAGAGGATTACATCTAGCCATTCATTAGACATTCACAGTAAGCTCATAGAAGGAATAACCTGTCCTCTATGGTATCACAAACTTTACACGAAGCTGCTTTGTTAATGGAAGTTCAGAAGAGGATGGACAGGACTGGTGTGAGCTCAGAGGAAGGCTACAGTACCTCATTTATTTTTTCCGCATTTGGCAGACACTCACCCAGAAAAAAATTTCAATCATTTTACAGAAGTTACAGAGTCTTGCCCAAGGGCTCTTATTGGTACAGCACAGAGCACTTGTTTGGACACAGCTTGAACCCTATTTCCCCCACAGGGATGGCAGCATTGTTACCCTCCACACTATACCAACCAACTCAAATGCCTACTTTTCCAACCATGTTGAACAGAACGGAAAATCATCTTAGAATGTGGAACATGTGGGACCTTTCAGCAGGTACACAGCAGCAACAGGAGACCACATAATGTTTTATTCCTGTCAGCAAAATCAGAATGTGAGGCTACAGTAAGCTCTGCCTCACCGAAACTGTTGAACAGTTTCTTATTTGTATCTTATTTTTTTATTATGAACATGCAATTGAGACAGACAGGGAGAAATGGACAGAGAAAAGGGCTGAGACAGCATGCAGGGTGAAAGAGACAGGAGTGTGTCTCCTCAGCTCTGCTGTCTCCTCAGTGATGGTGTCTATGTTAACTTTAACAATCTGCTTTGTGGTCCTGATTCAGCAGCCGGACCCTGAGAAAACAGGGCCATAATCTGGGGCTAACAGCATGGATTCATAGTTCCAACCTGCCTTGTGTTAACTGTCCATGCTTCTGCTGGTCGTGTAATGTTGTAGGGAACGTTTTCTTTGCACACACTGGACCCTCCATACCAGTCAAACATCACTTGAATGTCACAGCACATCTGCTGGCTATGGACATAATTTACCCATGTTACATAACATCTATTTATAGCATGATAATGTACCATGTTAGTGAGCAAAATTCTTTAAATTGGTAATGTTAATATGATTAGTTCAGTGTACTTCAGTGGCTTCCCCAGTCACATGAGCTGAATCCATTAGAGCACCAATGGGATGTGTTAGAATGGAAGATTTGAACCTGCAGTTGATACATCTGCAGCAATGAAATGGTGCAATCATGAAACAAATAAATTTTTCCAATTAAAACTACAAAAAGTATCTCTATGGTGTTGTATTAAAGTGGCTATCTAGTAAGTGCAGATTGTACTTGCTCCAGATTCCAGGTACAGTGGGGAAAATAAGTATTTAGTCAGTCATCAATTGTGCAAGTTCTCCCACTTAAAAAGATGAGAGAGGCCTGTAATTGACATCAAAGGTAGACCTCAACTATGAGAGACAAAATGTGAAAAAAAAATGAGAAAATCATTTTGTCTGACTTTTAAAGAATTTATTTGCAAATAATGGTGGAAAATAAGTATTTGGTCACCTACAAACAAGCAAGATTTCTAGCTGTCACAGACCTGTAACTTCTTTTTTAAGAGGCTCCTCTTTCCCCCACTCATTACCTGTATTAATGGCACCTGTTTGAAGTCGTTAACAGTATAAAAGACACCTGCCCACAACCTCAAACAGTCACACTCCAAACACCACTATGGTGAAGACGAAAGCTGTCGGAGGACACCAGAAACCGAATTGTAGACCTGCACCAGGCTGGGAAGACTGAATCTGCAATAGGCAAGCAGCTTGGTGTGAAGAAATCTACTGTGGGAGCAATAATCAGAAAATGGAAGACCTACAAGACCACTACTAATCTCCCTCGATCTGGGGCTCCACGCAAGATCTCAGCCTGTGGGGTCAAAATGATCACAAGAACGGTGAGGAAAAATCCCAGAACCACAAGGGGGGATCTAGTGAATGACCTGCAGAAAGCTGGGACCAATGTTACAAAGGCTACCATCAGCAACACACTACGACGCCAGGGACTCAGATCTTGCAGTGCCAGACTTGTCCCCCCGCTTAAGCCAGTCCATATCCAGGCACGTCTGAAGTTTGCTAGAGAGCATTTGGATGTTCCAGAAGAGTATTGGGAGAATGTCATATGGTCAGATGAAACCAAAGTAGAACGTCGTGTTTGGAGGACAGTGAATGCTGAGTTGCATCCAAAGAACACCATACCAACTGTCAAGCATGGGGGTGGCAACAT
Organism: Brachyhypopomus gauderio; assembly: GCF_052324685.1. NCBI lineage: Eukaryota > Metazoa > Chordata > Actinopteri > Gymnotiformes > Hypopomidae > Brachyhypopomus > Brachyhypopomus gauderio. The sequence goes on from NC_135214.1 coordinate 9,092,965, forward strand.
CATGCTTTGGGGCTGTTTCTCTGCAAAGGGACCAGGACGACTGGTCCGTGTACACGAAAGAATGAATGGGGCCATGTATTGTGAGATTTTGGGTACAAATCTCCTTCCATCAGCAAGGGCAATGAAGATGAAACGTGGCTGGGTCTTACAGCATGACAATGATCCCAAGCACACTGCCAGGGCAACAAAGGAGTGGCTTCATAAGAAACATTTCAAAGTCCTGGAGTGGCCTAGCCAGTCTCCCGATCTCAACCCCATCGAAAACCTTTGGAGGGAGTTAAAAGTCTGTGTTGCCCGCCGACAGCCCCAAAACATCACTGCTCTAGAGGAGATCTGCATGGAGGAATGGGCCAACATACCAGCAACAGTGTGTGCCAACCTTGTGAAGACTTACAGAAAACGTTTGACCTCTGTCATTGCCAACAGAGGATATACAACAGGGGTAATCAATTAAATCTTTCCGCGGTCCATTTTTGGCAGATAGCTCAGACCTTAGGTCCGGGTCCGCGGTGGCGAACGAAAGTTGTTGGGGGGGGGGGGGCGGCGAACGAAAGTTGTTGAGCGGGGGCGAACGTAACACTCAAATGGGTGGTGAACGTACGTAACACTCGTCTAAAAATAAATTCTCCGGTTTAAAATATAGTCTCCCGTTAAAAAATTTTTGGCATTTGGGTCCGTATCCAGTTAATCAGGAATGTGATTGGGTCCGGACAGGACGGCGTTCGGGTCCGGATCCGGACCGCGGTCCGCCATTTGGTGATACCTGATATACAACAAAGTATTGAGATGAACTTTTGGTATTGACCAAATACTTATTTTCCACCATTATTTGCAAATAAGTTCTTTAAAAGTCAGACAAAATGATTTTCTCAAATTTTTTTTCACATTTTGTCTCTCATAGTTGAGGTCTACCTATGATGTCAATTACCGGCCTCTCTCATATTTTTAAGTGGGAGAACTTGCACAATTGGTGACTGACTAAATACTTATTTTCCCCACTGTATGTGGCATTGTTTGTAAAACTCTGTAAAAGTTTTTGATGAGATTTTCTTAAGGTCTGCCTGCTGAATCAGGACCACAAGTAAAGTAAACACAGACACCATCACTGAGGAGACAGCAGAGCTGAGGAGACACACTCCTGTCTCTCTTTCACCCTGCATGCTCTCAGTCTTTTTCTCTGTCTCTCTCTTTGTCTTGCCCACTCTCACACACATTCTGTGGTGTGTATTGATCTCCCTCTCCTGTTTGATCGGTTTGCATGTTTTATTAATGTAGTTGAGCTTCCCTGGACTGGACTGAAGAACAATAGCTAAAGCCAGCAGCAGTTTCAGCTCAAAGGTGCAGTATGACCCTAGCTAAATGTTTATCTCAAGCAAGCTGTGTGTGTGTGTGTGTGTGTGTGTATATATATATTATATATATATTAGGGGTGGGCATAGATTATTTTTTTTAATCTAGATTAATCTCACTGAAATCTTGAAATTAATCTAGATTAATCTATATTAAAATGGCTCATATGCGTGCTACCCAAGTAATGACTAAAAGTCAGTTTTTGAGATAGGGTTTCTTAATACAAAGGGTGCATTAGACCAGTGGCTCATCTCCTGTTTCCAAAATGCATCAATGACTGCTTGAGGAAGCTGTTCTACTTTGATACTTGAAGAAAAAAAACATGCTCAATAAAATGTAGGCTACTCGTGTTCAACGGTTTATTCAGTTAAACATGAATTTGTAAGCCTATGTACATTAAAAGGGGTTGATAACATGTTTATTCAGCTAAACATGATATTTGAAATGTAAGCCAACATTTAGTACATTTAACCCCACGGACGTAATTTGGGGGGGACTTTTTCAAAAGCCGTTTTTGCTCCTCTGCAGTTTTAACGGTTAAAAAGAATTATTTAAACAGCGAATCTAGCGCTAGGACCATGCAGAAAACGACCGCTCCGAGCTCCGCTCCGGTAACATTTTACGTTCCTAAAAATGAATTTTCCATGAAGCAAACCTGGCGACTTCGTGGCTGCATCCATGTCAACACACGTATGATTTGTAAATCACAGGTTTGAAAACTCGTTCTCGCCCCTACTGTGCAATTTGGTTAGGAATACAGCCGAGATAAAATATCATATATATACATACATACACACACACACACACACACACACACACACACACACACACACTATTGTATTCATCCTGGTGCATCATGTGCTTTCAAATGCGGAGGACATTGCACTTGATAATAAATACTTAGAGTTAATAATAATGTTAATAATAATGAATGCATATCACTGAAAAGAAGGGGCACCCACATCAGTATAGCATAGCACAGGCAATAAATTGAGTGAAAAAACAAAGATTTCCTTGTTTGATTAATTAGGGAGTGAATCAAATGGAGAATGAGATTCTGCAACTGTGCTTGTGGTGTTGGGGGTGAGTAGAAGACAAAGTTGGTTTTGGTGAACATGGACAGAACTGCAGGCAGTCTTAGACTTTGCAACGGTGTTATTCCCAAATTGTCAGATGGCTGTGATCGGGGTTTCTCTCGTATATATTGTGTGCACTGCCTGCACCTTAGAAAACAGCTGCTATATGGTTTCATATTGTGAGATATTTACTCAGTCCATTGTAAAGTTTCTATGCTTTTTATACACAGAAAGGGGTGTACAAAGGACAGAGCATTGAGAATGGCACGGCCTTTGATAAACAAGGGACGTTTCACAATATTAGATGTCTGCATAGATTCAAGACTTTGTTGAAAAATGTACTTGCCATTCAAATTCAAGTGGCTAAAAGTGATGACACTAACTTAAAGCATCTCTGCCCAGAGTGTTTCCTAGACAACATGCCTGACATAGGAAACATTTTTCCATTCACCTCCATCAGGTTCCAGCAAGAGACTTTGACTATTGATGAATGTAAAAATGAGTTCCTGGCAGCTTTTATTCAACTGACACCACTGCCTTTCAGGAAAGGTAACTACAGTAAAAGGCTGTTTCAAATGCTAATGCTGACATGGACAAGGTTGATGCACAAGTTCACTTTGAAAGCAGATATGAACGCCTTAATACATGTGATCAATTTTTACATTTTTGATCTTTCAACATGGCCTCAAGAAATTAAGATGCAGTTACAGCAACACAGCACTGTGTAAGTTCACAAACATGCGCTGAGGTCGTCTGACAGCTGCTGCTGGAAGAGAATGAATGTGTACACAGAAATGTTTAGCACCCTCTGTGCATCACTTGGTCAACACAGTGAAGACAAGCAATCAAGACCACAACATTCACAAAGTCTCTCTGCTATCGTTTACTCTTCCCTTGAGCAGTGCACATGTGAGGGAAGCTGCACATCTCAGTATGATGAAAAGCAACTGCAGGTTCCACCTGTCAGACAGTCATCTCTCACTCCTGATGCACACCCATTTGTCTAAGACCTCAACAAAGACATCTGACCCAAAGCTTGCTGTTAGATTATGGGTGCTCACAGCTCATCATATGCTAAGGGAGAAGGAAGTGGGTCTATGTCATCAACCACCATGTTTGCATGTTTGTAAGAGAGCAAGACTCTGAGGAGAGCAGTCAGGAGGCTAGTGATGTTTGCGCTTGGAGGATATTAGTGCAGTGTGAAAGGTGAGCATCAAGCAACAGCTTCAGGTGTGCCTTTGAGAACCAGACCAAAAACTTGCTCACCTGCCAATACACCTGTGCTGTCATAACGGGCCCCATAATTAATGAAGCACATGTTAAATATGCTCAAGAAGCATCATACAGTCCCCCCCATGATAGAAAATAACAACCACTGCAGTGGAGTGTAAAGAATAATATTTAAAGTAGTAGTATATTATACTATAACAGTGTAGAACAGTAAATAGTAAAGTTCACCATTGATCAATGAAGTGTACTGCTTTAAACGAAAGATCCATGTGTTTCATTTTTTTACACCAACCACATGCGATGGATGAAAGGTTTAGTCCTGTACCTTACCTGCAGCAGTTAAACATTCACTCATTTTCTAAGAATGGGAGAGAACAGGTCTCAGATCATGCCAGAGGTCAGCCAGTACACTAGCACTGTAGTGAGTGCTATTAGAGCACTCTCATCTCACAGGTCTGTAAATGTGCCAGGGAAGCTTCACGGCATCACTCAGCAGCCCCGTGAACTCCGACCTCACCAGCTCTCAGCTTGCCAGTGCACTGTGAGTGGAGGTGCCACAACAACACAGCCTGTCAATCACACAGGGCACATGCTGACAGCACAGAGAGGTGCGAGCCTACAGGACCATCAGTTGTGACAAGAGACAATTAAAGGACAAAGGCAAACAGGACAGGGTTTGCTTACACAAAAGAGAGATGAGAATGAATCTAGTTTGGCAGTACTGAAGGTTTTCAGTGATAATAAATGAACTATTGCAGGCAGTGTGTGTAGGTGTGTTTTTTTAATCTTTGTCAATAAGACAATGTTATCTAGAGTAAGCACACTGATTTGTGTACGACTTGTCTATGTGTGTGTTTGTGATGTAGGAGTTCTGTTATGGGACTTTCTGTTATGTGAGCTCTTAGTAGCCCCACAATAACTACATGTATAAGCATCTCTGAGCACCAACATCCCATTTGTTAAATTCCTTCTCATTTATCTCCATTTATTACATGTCCTTCTCAAGGCCCCCCACCAACCATGCAGTCGTGCTTTCTTTATACCCTCTGTGTCTCTCTCTCTCTCACCCCCCATTCCTTTGTCTCCATGCCCCCGTCTCTTGTTCATCTCAGTGCCCCTCCCCCAGCAGATAGCAGACATTGATCCTGGTGAGTCTTGCTGCTTGGGTCATCGTGCTGTTCTCTTCAGCGGTGCTTCTGCCCCAATCCTCGATCCATCCATCTGGTTTCACTCATCAAACCCCAGCTCCTTTATGCCATCACCACACATGCACCTCAACCAGCTTGTGGGGCCCAATCACCACACATGCACCTCAACCAGCCTGTGGGGCCCAATCACCACACATGCACCTCAACCAGCCTGTGCACTACTACAGCTAATACCATTCGATGTGGGAGGTGGAAGGGCCGGACTCTTCATCTGTTATGGAGAATAACAGGTCTATCCACGGGGACATGCAGAGGATATGCATATGCTTTCTAAGCCACCTCACCTCACACCTCACTCTCTACTTACAGTAATCAAAGTGTTCCTCCCAGGCAACAGCTCAACAGCATCAAATGAGCTTCAGTGAAATCTCAGGATAAGTTCTTGTTAAGAGCAGAACAAGCATATTCGCCTCCAAATGCTGACATATCAGCTGTGAAATATATGGACATTTTAACCTGCAGCATCTGGGCCACTAATAGTCCTCTAATAGCCATAGTTATTGTCCTGACTTAGACTTAGACCTGTGAGAAGTTCAGTAATTCATGCACCACATGATGTTTCTGTACCGTAAACACCCAAAGGCTCAATAAGTCCAGCTCAGTGCTGGACATAAAGCAGAACTCCTTAGCTAACTCTATTCAACTCAGCCCAGCAGTTTTGTCCAGATTGGATCCCTGCTGGAGGCTCAGACATCATCTCACTAACATGATGTGGCGATGAAGAGCAAAACCTCCGAAACAGCGGAACGCTGTCATGACATGCTCCAGACACCCTGCACCTGGCTAGCTCCACAAAATTACATGCCACTCAGCCAATGGGAGGAGGGCATTAGGAATTAGGCTGTCATACAGGTGGGTGTGTGCAACACCCCCACCCCCACCCCACATCCCCCAAAACTGGATTGATGATGAGGAAACACAATACGGCACTGTGATAATCCTGATGGTACCTGCTGTTGCGATACACCCTGTTATAAATTAAAACACACAGCCTTGATGAGGCAGAAAACTCATTTGGACAATCAAAGATCAGTCAGGATACTCAAAGCACACAACTGAAAACATGTTTTGTTAGAGGGCACAATTTTATAATACAACTTCCTGAGATATAGGCATGTATCAGAGAATATACCACTCACCTCTGGGTGATGCTTAGAATGCAGTGGGGTCACAGAGGGGAAGCAGAAAGGCCTTTTTTTTACAGGTGTGCAAATCAGCTGGCTGAGAGAAAAACACCCAACCCCCACTGACAAGCTCAGTGCAAACTGATTTATAGAAATATCAGGATAAACGTTGGTTTGGAGATTTCTGGTTTAGCTTACAAATGCAGTAGATGTAACCTAAATTGTTTATGGATTTCAGCCTAACATAAAAGCTCACTCAGTTCCTGAATAAACCCAGCTATACAGAGCTGGTGTGCTCCACTCCTCCGTGGGTCAGACACATGACTACAGCACACACTCCTGTCTGACCACATCACGCACCGATCCCACAGGATGGCTTGGGTTACATTAACTCATCAACCAACACAGTCTTTAAAGCCTGTAACTATGGCAACCACCCCCTCCAAACACCTTCTATTAGAGTGTCGCCAAATGGAATACCAATAACAGCGGAGAGTGACCTTCCAACATGTAAGTGTACAGGTTATTCAAGGTGCTAAAATATGTGAGCCAAAAGATAAACATGAGATCATACCAGAATTTGTATTTATTCATATTGTTAAAAACAGAAGCTCCTAAAATGTCTTTACAATACTTGTTGTTTTTAGCGCAGTCTTGGTGTGAAATGCTCCTCCATGTTTATAAAGGTTTGTGTTTCACCACTCAGCAGGTCATGACCATAATGATCATATCACAACCATTATGGTAACAGCTTTAAAGAGATCTCTCTTTTTGGGCTGTGCCTTTTGGGTAAACTAGTCTCACTCCATATAGTTATAGACTCTGGACTTACTGACTCTTGACTTGACCTTATATGCACAATTCTTTGGATTGAGGTTGTTTGGGCTAAAAATAACATAATAAAGCATATACTTGTAATTAGCTGGGCTGCCCAATGGAGGATGGGTTCCCTCTTCAGTCTCGGTCCTCCAAAGGATTCTTCCGTAATCCGTCACTGTCGCCTTCAGCTTGCTCAACAGGGATCTGGACCCTAGCTGCTTTGTGAAAATGTGTGTTGTAAAAAAACACTATTTAAATAAATGTGACTTGACAATCTTGCAGTTAATGTAAACCCAACATGCTACCTAAGAAAACCTGTCACAGTTTTTACAAACTCGTTCTCTTTATGAGTTTCTCTTTCGGGTCCTCTATCCTTACATCTTTTACATCTCCCTCTGTACAGTAATTACCTCAGCAAGAACATCAAGAGTCTTTAGTACAAAACTATGGAAGCTATTACTGGCAACATTCAGCCATTGTGAAACAAATGCATATTGATTATTGTCCCTACGCCCTACTGAGTGAGCAGCTGGAAGGCTTGTATGCTCTATATTCTATTTTGTTATTTTGGATTTCAGGACTCACTGGTGCAGTCATGCGTAGATCAGACCCTCCCAATCAGCAGAGCCTTATGACTACATGGCGATGTTTTACCCAGTAGGCTACTGTGTTGAGTGAGGGGAGTTACACATCCACCCTTCAAAAATGACTCTGCACAAACAACAACAACAATAAAAACTACAAACTTCACCACTAAAAGCTCAACTTTGGAAGTATCAAATCAAAAGTGGAGAGAAGAAAAGATTGGACCTGGAGAGTCTTTGAGGAGAGAGAAGATTAGTAAAAACTCCAGAAAGGGGATCTTATTGCAAAGAAATGTTGTATATTATTTATTTAATGTATCTTGTTCAAAACCGGGGGTGAAAAGCATGGTGGTCACTATGCAGTAGTGTAGTGAAGGGTAAGCCAGAAGGATAAGCCAGGCTAATTTTAGCCAAGCTAACTTTAGCAAGGCTAGCTGCCTTCTTTTTAATTAGGCCAACACGCACAACAAAGACTTTTCTGATCCTGAACAGACAGACCCACAATGTAAAACAAACACACATTGTAAACAGACTTACAGTTTCAGGGATTAAACTGTAATGTATTTTTTTCACTTATTTGTTTTTTATGACCACTGTCTAGCTTTTGAAGACATTTCAGGCTCATTAAGCCCGAGTCGAGCTGTGCTGGATATGGCTTCCTGAGCTCGGGATCATAATCATGTTCTAATGCTTTGGTTTGCCTGGACTGGCAGCTCACACTGCACATTGCATGTCTCTGCATCTTCACACACCATCATTCCACCTACAGTCATGTGATAACTGCCTGCTATTGCCTTACTGCCAGATCGTTAAATTGCTTGTTTACCTCAGCTGTTGCTTTTTGATGAATTCCAGAGGCGGCTAACAAACATTGCTTGAGGTTCAAAGTTAAAGTAATCAGCTACGTAATACAGCCTCCTTGAGCAACACATGTGTTTTAAACTGTGTTCCAGCAGGGCCCCAGCACTGGGACAGAAACCTACAGAAGCAATTATTATTTTAGTGTTAACAGACACTGAATCACCCTTAAATCCAACCACCTGTGTGGCTGGACAGTAAGCAAGCAGACAGAGATTAAAGCTGAGCTCTTATCATAAGCTGGCTTCACACCCATAATTCACTTCTATCTGTAATGCTGGCTTCACCTGTATCTGTACTGTTTAGCCACTGATATCGCTCAGCAGTTAAAAATTAAATCTGCAGAAACCAGCATATCTTGTAAGTTCATAGGCCCCTAATAGGCTTAGCGAGATGTTGATAATCTAAGGGAATCATACTGGGAAATACAGGGTATATATACCCAGCTGGAATACACAGGTAAATTCCCAAGCTAGAGAAAGAGATAAAAGGACAGGCAAGATGGGGATCAGTAGAGTGTTTCATACTACAGCAGCTTCGGTGAGGGTATGAGATCCTGAGGTTTCCTCCTCAGAGGCACATTATCAAAAGAACAATCAAAACATAAACCAAAAGGAATGTATGCTAGTAATAATGAGGCTTGTTAAAGGTCGAAGCTCTGCTGAAGTCGAGCCTGGAGCTACTCCAGCTGCAAGAGTCCAGTGGAAAAAGAACCCACAGCTGGAAGAGGAGGAGACTGTACAGCCCAGAGAGAGCAGGACAGGAGCAAATGAAGAAAAAGAGACAGATATACAAAGAAAGAGAAGAAGGGGATGCAGAAATAGGGAGTGGAGAGAGAGAGAGAGAGAGAGAGAGAGAGAGAAATAGGTACAATGGGTGAGAGACTAAGAGAGAGAAATATAGGAGAGACAAGGCGAGAGAGAGGCAGTAGTGAGCAGGAGGGTGAGATGAAAGCACACTGTGAAAAGTGTGCTGTAAGGAGATGGAGTCACAGACATTATGTGAGGCAGGGAGTGAGAAAACGACATGACGCTATGTGAAAGGCACCGAGAAAGGAAAGGAGCCTGCTGATGTGTTCCTGGTCCCAGCCAGACGCTGGGAAATAGAGACACTGATAAACACAGCCACACAGGCGGAAGACCTCTGCCTGACACAACCAGAAAGTTTTAATTAGCTGGTGAAGCAAGCAAGAGAGAGAAGAAAATGAAGAGAGTGAGACAGAAAGGTGAGCAAGGAGTGAGACACCAAAATGGAAAGACTGAGAGGCAGAGAGAGCCTCAGAGTTTAGTTGATGAGAAATGATGGCAGTCTGTGGCTCAAGCAGCCGCTCCACCCTCCTGCCTCAACAGGCAGTCGGGTCTCAAGGTGATGAATATTCATCTGGGCCTCTGATTCGCAGGTGCGTGGTCCACTTCACTGGGTATTGCAGCAGGTTCCGGGCTGTGAGTCTAAAGTGACTTCGTTCACACAGCACACAGCCATTACGATTACTGAGGCAGCTTGTGAAGGGTGAAATAACCACACCGTTTACCAAAAAATATATATAATAACAGAACAAACAATAAAAATAAATAAACCATAAGATGATAGTAGTAGTTGGGACAGAATGGATTACTGTGGTGTAGAGTTATGCTCATTAGAAAACCTTCCAGGCTAAATGAGTGACAAACTCCACAAGATTTAATTTTCATTTTTAATGTACTTTTTAATGTACTGTAGGTGCCACACAGTGTTGCTTCAGTTGCTGAATTATTTTATGACAACAAGAACAATAACAATAATAAGAAAATCTTAGTAATAAAATCAACTTTTAATTTTTTTAATTATATTAATTAGAAACAAAAAATATACTTTTAATGTACTTAATGACAAGCAGATCTCTGTTTCTGAGGCAGAACAAAAATAAATGTTAGTGAGCGAAGTAACACTCAGCTCCACACAATGCTTTTTTGTCATTTATTTGGTTATCATTGAACTGAATTGAATGTCACACTAATGTGGCTATTTTTTTATTATAGGCCCCGTGAGCACAGTTATCAGCTAATATCGATTTTCTCAAAATCAGATTAATCACCAGGCCAATTAAGAGACTGACCACTAATATGTGGTGAATCACAAAGTTACATACATGAAACACAGCAGTACTTTTGATTGGCTTGTCAGATTTTAGAAATGTGACTTGCAACTTTCCTGTTTAACACAGTTGCAAAATTCACAAAATTTAAATAAACATCATTAGTATGTACCATCTCAGTCTGACCTGGAGGCTTTCACATCACTGTGTGTGTGTGTGTGTGTGTGTGTGTGTGTGTGTGTGTGAGTGAGTGAGTGAGTGAGAGAGAGAGAGAGAGAGAGAGAGAGAGATTTAACACACATTATTGTGTACTGGAAGATATAAATGACTAGCTTTTATCTGATGGAAGATCAAAAGAAAAAAAATTGGGTGCACTGGTAGACAGGAGGAAGGAGACAGAAAGATAGAAATATGGGAGTTTAAACACACGCACAAAAAGAAAGATAGAATAATGGGAGTGACTTTAAAACACACCCACAAAAAGACAACACAGCACATCTCATAAGAACTCTGCACACACAGCACAGGACCAAACCCCTTAAGATAGCAAATTTTTGTGAACATGAATACCTTTTGCACTTCTTAGTCAGACAAAAATAGGCCATGTATCTATGGCTGCCAAAATGATCTCAAAGGAACAAGCAAATTAATTACTATTAAATAATGAGTAATATTAACAAGGAGTAATAAGGAGTAATATTAATTACTATGTAATAAGGAGGCCAGTGGGAGTCACAGACAATGAAGTTTTGACATGATATAAATCCCCTCAATGTTGCCTGGGTGACCAAGAATCCAAGACCCTCAATGTGGTTCTGATTTACACGGACCTTTGCTTCAATGATCTGAGAGGACCATTCACATAAGGTGTGGGAAATAGTCCTGCTGAGAGCCGGTACTGCTCTGGGGTTTGGACGGTCACCCACAGGGACCAAAAACACTCGGATGTCCGGCATCGCTAGTTTTGCCAGTAATGCCTAAGAGACTTGATTCTGCTCACAATCACATTTAATCTGGCACAGATTAGCAATGAGCTGAATCACTTAAACTATATATCAGTGGCAGATATATCAGTTTCTGTATGTCATCTCTCACTGCAGACAGAGAGGTTGCATCATGCTCTGGCATCTCCTCATCCCAAAATCATGTGGGTTATCCGTAGCGTTGTCGCTCCATCTGAGAACAAAGGCATTGTGAAAAACAGCAGGCTAATCTCCTGCCGTAAGGCAGACAGACAACATGAATGTATCAAATGCGCCTTCTCACAGTGAACCCAACTTATGGATCACATGTTGTGAGCACAAAAGCCTACTACACTGTCCGTGTGCTTTGCATGTTGTTCAGTGAATATGAGTAAAAGTGCTTCACAAAATCAAAGGTTTGGGAGGGTTGCCTCATTTCACACTGCCACTACTCACAAGGTTACAGTGCTCATCCTGGTCTCGGCGCCAGCGTCCGACGCCAATCAGAGCCTGTGCCAGACAGTGTGGTAAGTGTTAGTCCTGCGTTTGGTTAGTGGTGAGATTACTGGCAGTCATAAACAATTAAATAAACCCATTGACTATCAGCAGGCTCATACCCAAGCACTACATCAGTGGTTACCGTGCCTGAAGGAACACCTGTTCATAATATATTCATATGTGTTAAAAATGTGTAGTAATGTATATGGTCCTTAAAGAGAAAAAGGAGATAAAGTCAGAATGACATCAGAGAAAGAAAAAGAAAGTTTTTTGGCCTGTATCTTTGTCTCATTAAAGCATTGCTTGGCAGTACTCTGCTCCCAGAGGGCCAAGCTCCTGGCCAGGGCAAGAGCTCCCAGCAGGCTTTGCTTTCTCCTTCTGTCTGAGATGGATTACTCACTTCCTGAGGGTGTACGGGCTGCTGAAGTTAGGACATCAGTGACACTTCAACCTTTTCTCAGAAACACACACACACACACACACACACACACACACACAGAGTCTGGCTGTATGTCACTTAACAGCTGGAAAACATCAGTGAGTGTGTGTTGAACTCTGGCAGATCCACTGGCTGTGTGGATTCTCCCACGGGCTTTAAAAAGTCAGTCGGGGTGTGACACAGGTTACAGGTCCCTTGTATATTTTTATTGGCCTGGGAAAAAAGAACACTTTTCCATAAAGCTGTATAAACTGTTAATTTATTAAATGTTTATACACATTGTACAAGTTGAAATCTGTCTGTTTTAATAGTAATGCATTACTGTCATCAAGAGACAAACAAAAGCATGGATCAATTTCTCAGAATTTTGCAAACACAGAGACGGAGACAGGGTCTCACTGGGGCTATATTCCTAATATGATAGAATACAGTTGAAGTTATGTGGTTTAAAAGTCATATCAGAGATTAGACACAACACTCAAACAAACAGTCATGCAGTCAGGTCGAAATATGTGAGTTAAAATCCAGAGCTCATCCCCACCAGAAATATTTGCTGCTCTACTACAGGATCTGTTAACTCTACCTCAGAACTGCTGTGTTAATGTATGTTCCATATGCAGTGATGGCTAAGTTACCTTGAGAAAGTAATCCGATTACTGATTACTGATTACTCCTTTTAAAAGTAACTTAGTTACGTTACATATTACTTGATTTTAAAAGTAACTACGTTAGATTACAAGTTACTTTAGGAGTTACATTCAGCAGCAAAATTAATTTTTTCCAATACTCACTTTATTGGAAGTGCATTTTTAACAGTAACAATGTATTGAAGCAGGTTCGGTAACCGAGGCAGAAACTGCTTAATCCAAAAATCCCGAGGAGGGAAACTTTATTGATAATGCAACCCTGGCGCGCGCAGTCACCCCCCAGTGTCACTTAAAGGGCGAGACTCGCCGTGAGGAGTAGTAGTCGCTACAGTATCTCCTGACATTACGTTTGTGTAGCTGCGCGGTATTATTTGTAAAAGTAATACAAGCGAACTAGGGTGGGTTTCCCGAAACGTTCGTAGCGCCAAGTACTTCGTAACCTCGTATGAAACGTACGAGGTTAAGAAGTACTTAGCGCTACGAACGTTTCGGGAAACCCACCCCTGTTCAGTCAGACAGCTTGTGAAACGAAATACCATTACAATTTCAAGCATTTTAAAGTAGGCGACGTTAGTCAAAATTCCAGCATTCCAGCACGTGGAACACAGTGCAACATTAAAATTCTTCAGGTAAATGTTCCTTCCCCTGTTTTTGAGGGGTGTTTCTTTACACTACCACACATCCTTACGGGAGGACACTGCACAGAATGACGTGTAAAACGCGCTCGCGCTCTCACAGGGTCGCGCGCAGCGTGCGGAGTCGAGCGCTACGGTCAGACGCAAAAGTAGAACTGAGCCAAGAAGAAAGCAAAAATATATATTTTTACTAGGGAAAATAAAAATAGTAACGCACAGTTATTTGGATAAGTAACTTTAATCTGATTACTGGACTGGAAATAGTAGCGCGTTATATTACTCGTTACCGAAAAAAGTGGTAAGATTAGAGTAACGCGTTACTTAGTTACTTACATCACTGTCCATATGTCACAATATGTCACTCTGGTCTGCTGTATTTATTGTAGTGTTATGGTACTTATTGTAGTGATATTGTTCCATGCTGCACATTTTGCACGTTGCGCATTGTTACCCTGTTGCACTTTATGTTGTCTATTATATTGTTGATTCATGTTGCACCACGGTTCCGGAGGAACGTAATTTCGTTACACTGTGTACCTGTACTCAGATGTAATGACAATAAAAAGCCTCTTGACTTGACTCATGACTTTTCTCTGTTGAAAACTAACTGTACAACTTAACTTTTTGATTTCTGATATGGGCCTGAGTTTAATAAACACTGACATTCCTGGGGGCAGTCATGGCCTGGTGGTAGGGAACTGGTCTTGTGACCGGAGGGTTGTGGGTTCGATTCCCAGACCTGAGGCCATGACTGAGGTGCCTTTGAGCAAGTCACCTAACCCCAACTGCTCCCCGGGCGCCAGGCTAGGGCTGGCCACCGCTCTGGGCATGTGTGCACCACAGCCCCCTAGTAATAACTGGTGTGTGTGTGTGTGTGTGTGTGTGTGTGTGTGTGTGTGTGTGTGTGTGTGTGTGTGTGTGTGTGTGTGTGTGTGTGTGTGTGTGTTAACTGCACAGATGGGTTAAGGCCCATCTTTAAGGTTCATTCTTAAGGCCCACTTTTAAGCCCGTCAACTATATAGGACAGCATATAAGACAGTTCTATGAGATGGTAACTTGGCTTTCCAGTTACTACAACACTAAGCTAAGAACCTTCCTGAAATGAGTGTTAGGATTCATTCTCTCAGATTTATAAAAGACACACATAAAATACTTACTTACCTGTGGTTTTACATAGCTCTCTCCATTAAAACCGAGGCCATGTTAAAATGCTAGCTATGCAATTAAGTGTTATTTAATAAATGCTGTGAAATGTTGCTAATCATGCTAGCTAGAATTCGTGTTCGAAAACTACCTTTTCATATCACAACTGACTCATGCTTATGATTTATGGAAATTCAAGTGGTAATGTAAATCAAAATGCTTTCTTAGGTCAGATAATGGCCTAGATATCAGATTAAGAAATCTGATAATAGAGCTGGATTTTAGCTCAGTAATCTGATTTCTAAGTGCACTAATTTCTTTTGGATCTCTCAGTTAGCGCATGCATGTAAAAATTAAGTGTTGAGCTGTACTGGCAGCGGCCAGGAAAATTAAAAGTAGCACCCGCTCAGTGAAAAAAAAAAAAATCCATCTTTGCATTAATATAGAGAAGCTGTAAAAAAAAAAAAAGGGCAGCACTGCACACTGTTAAAAACCACAATAAAAAACTATGGTCCATATTTGCCAGTAAAGGATGTTCAAGTTTACAAAAAACCACAGCAGGAAGTTTGCAGCTTATGTCACATCATTGCATGAGATTATTGCCTAGTTGCAAAGTAGAAATACGATTGCCTCACTCATGTAAATGCAGAGTGTTCCCATTATTTGATTTGCCCAAGTGCTTGTAAATGTGTTGATCAGATTACTGACAAAATCTGATTTTCTGCGGTTATCAGACTATTAAGTGCATGTAAATGCACTCACTGTCACTGGACTAAACAGGGCCAACAACATTTTTAATGGTTCTGGCCATCGGGTTACTGCTTATGTTATTGACCACTCAACAAACACAGCACTGAAATCCAAACATAGAGGACTGAACTGCCAAAACAAATTGAGAACTTCTCACAAAGATTTCAAAACTTACAATAAAAAGTATTAAAGGTGGCATAGAATGGAAAACCTTATTCCTTGGCAGCTGAATGAGAATTAGGAACTGACATACTGTGACGGGCAGGTGTGAGCAACAAAAAGGAAGCGATCACGCCAAGTCTCAGGGAAAAAGGGTGGTTTAATATAAAGTGTGCAAACCTAAAACCCGTGCAATAGATCCGAATTAAGGATATAATGACCAGCGGTCAACTGGTACAAAGACAAGGCATATATAGACAGACAAACGACCATCAGGTGGGAACGGATCACGGGCTCCGCCCACCTGAGGGGCGTACACGACGTCACAAGACAACAACAACACAGCCGCTGTGGACAGAGGCGGCCGGTAGGGGGCCGCCTCACCGTGACAGACCCCCCCACCAAGCCGCACTCCCCTCCACTGGGTGTGTGGCACACAGCGGCTGCACAACAACACGAAGGGGCAGGAAGGCAAGGACAGGCAGGGACACACCTCCTGCAGTCCACGAGCTGAAACACAAAACACATAACATTAGTCAGCTCACCTCCCTGGGCGGGACCCTGGACCGACTGGGCCGTCAACAAGACAAAACCACGCCCCGGTCGGTCACAGGGCCCTCACGCCCTAACCGGCCTTAAGCCGCATAGCCCCACAGGTGCGAGGACGGCGGGCCTCGGCTCCTTGTCCGTCCGGGGTGTATGTGTGTGCAGGTTACCTCCCTGGGGCGTGGCTACGTCACCTCCAGGACCCCGTGGAAGGGTCTCCGTCCTGTGCAGGAGCTCTTCAGACCGGAGCCCCATGGTCCCCAAACATCCGGGGGCCCCAGCCCTCTAGGGAGGGGCTCTTTCCGACCGGGCTCCGGTCACCCCACAACATAAGGGGGCTCCTGCCAGCTGGAGACCCCCACAAGGTCCAGGGATGCCACGATTCAACGCCAGGGAGAAGCACCTGCACATAAAACACAAATGCACACACACACCCACACACACCAACACAGAACACAAACGCGCACTACCCTGATCCCCCCTCCAGGGGGGAGGGGTCTCCATCCTAACTCAGGAGAACCCCCCATTTACCTGGTCAGGGCCTCCCTCGGGAGTGACGCCCTCCGTGCCACACCCCATGGCACGGGACCACAGCCGGTCCCCCCCCAAACACACATTCAGGGGGAGGAGCATGCGTGGAATTACATGTAAACATTAGACAACACGCTAGGACAAAACACACACGCAAATACTAGACAAACAAAAAACGGTGTACAAACAGTAAACGAACGGGTTCAAAACGTGCGTGCTCTACATAAACACAATAGTGACGCGCCGCTCAGAGTCGCAGTCGCTCCCCACATTAAACACAAGACACACGGGGAGCGAGGCGACCGTGACGAGCGGCGACCGCGTCACACACATTAAACACTAAACACATAACGACGCGCACGCACACTGATCCTCCGGTCCGTTACCCGTACACACTTATCACACACACATACACGAGAGTTTTCCCAGGCAGACACCCTGGTCCTCACCGGCCACACACAAACAAACGCACGGCGGAACTCTCTCAACACACAACGGACACGAAGGGCTTTCCCAGGGCAGACTGCCCTGGTCCTCGCCGTGCTACACACATACACACACAAAACACAAAAGCACGGCGGAGCTCTTCAAACAAAACACCACGTAGACCAACACTTACCACGAGACATGACCACGAACGAAGGAGAAAGTAAAAGAGACTCGGCGGCTTCCGAAGGGTGGCTGGTCATTCTGTGACGGGCAGGTGTGAGCAACAAAAAGGAAGCGATCACGCCAAGTCTCAGGGAAAAAGGGTGGTTTAATATAAAGTGTGCAAACCTAAAACCCGTGCAATAGATCCGAATTAAGGATATAATGACCAGCGGTCAACTGGTACAAAGACAAGGCATATATAGACAGACAAACGACCATCAGGTGGGAACGGATCACGGGCTCCGCCCACCTGAGGGGCGTACACGACGTCACAAGACAACAACAACACAGCCGCTGTGGACAGAGGCGGCCGGTAGGGGGCCGCCTCACCGTGACACATACCATGAACCTCAAACACTGTTTTCTTGTCTTTAAAACGCAAATCCCTCATAAGCAAAACAGAAAGCTAAATTGGGCCTACTCCAAAAACAATATTTGCAAAGACCAGCCCAAACCATCAACGATTCTGCAGGTGAAGAACAAAATCCTGAGAACAGGAATAGTTGATGCTCATATTTAACAGTATTCTGGACAAAAAACCTTTACCTAGGGTTTCTAAAACCTTACTGTTTGACACTGAAATGATGGGCATCACAACCTAAATAGCATCCTGTACATCCATAGCTAGCTATGCTAGCTTTGTGATTTTTTTCCACTTTTTGACAGATGAAGCTACATTGTCTTACATGGAAAGTTTCACAGTGAATTAACTTCTTCTTCTTCTTCTTTCGGCAATTCCCGTTTAGGGGTCGCCACAGTGGATCAAACTCTTCCATCTGGCTTCACAGTGAATTAACAATGTTAGCTAATTTACTTTGTGTTGGTGTCCAGATCGAAAGCAAGTAACTAGCTATATGAAACAGGTAGGGTGACCAAACGTCCGTATTTCCCGGTACATGTCCGTATTTCACGTCCTGTCCCGGGCGTTTTTTTTGGGGGTATTGAATTTTCATTGATATTTTAGCTTTGCCTGAACAACAAAAAGTATGCATGAATGTATTTTCCTCACGGCAACTATTAAAAATAACACAACGCTGTCGCCTGTAAAGTTAGAGACAATTAGAATCGTAATTTGCACTATAGGATCATTAATAGCCCAACTGATCAAATCCAACATCCTGACAAGAAGATTTTGCACGACTGAATGCACGACTGAATGGCACCTGCGCGGCGCATGCTAAGTCACATGATCTCCAATCCACCTAATATAGATCAATGTACATATACGCAACACATAACGACCACGTGTGTGACTGACGAGACGCGTGAACACATACTCAAACAACCACACCCACAGGAAGTACATATATGGACACGGACTATGCATACACAGGCCTGAAGTGGTCCAGGGCTGTAACGTGACCTATGTCATTTTATCTAATGTTATGTCATAAAGTGTCTCCACTACTGAAGTGGAAATGTTTGGCTATGGAAGCAAATCAGTCTCAAAATTTAAAATTTAAATGTAATATGTAATATGGCAATGTAATCCTAAAATGGCCTTTACATGTTCTACTCATACAAACATGTTTGAGCTCCAAATTAAAATTCAAATGCAATAATTTCATTCATTTTTGCAATTTGGTAGATGTCTTCAAATTTCATTTACAAATACATTTAGATTCTTTATTTGAAATTTTATTTATTCCACTATTTGAAATATCTCTAGGGTTTACAAAGAATCGTCCGTAAAAGAGAAAATATCGAGTGAGCGGCAGTTCTGAGGGCACAAATGCCTCTGAGGTCAGACGAGAATGGACAAAGTGGTTTGAGCTGATAAAACAGCAACAGTAACTCAAATAACCAGTCCTTACAACCAAGGCATGCAGAAGAGCATCTCTGAATGCACAACACGTCGAACCTTGAGGTGGATGGGCTACAGCAGCAGAAGACCACACCGGGTGCCACTCCTGTCAGCTAAGAACAGGAAACCGAGGCTACAATTTACACAAGCTCACCAAAATTAGACAATGGAAGACTGGAAAAACATTGCCTGAGTCTCATGAGATGGTAGGGTCAGAATTTGGCATCAACAACATGAAAGCATAGATCCATCCTGCCTTGTATCAACGGTTCAGGCTGGTGGTGGTGGTGCAATGGTGTGGGGGATATTTTCCTGGCACACATTGGGCCCATTAGTACCAATTGAGCATCATGTCAACGCCACAGCCTACCTGAGTATTGTTGCTGAGCAAGTCCATCCCAGTGTACCCATCTTCTGATGGCTACTTCCAGCAGGATAACGCGCCATGTCATAAAGTGTTAATAATTTCAGACTGGTTTCTTGAATACGACAATGAGTTCACTGTACTCAAATGGCCTCCACAGTCACTAGATCACAATCCAATAGAGAACCTTTGGGATTTGGTGCAATGGGAGATTCACATCATGGATGTGCAGTCGACAAATCTGCAGCAACTGGGTGATGTTTCCAGTACCTTGTTGAATCTATGCCCCGAAGGATTAAGGCAGTTCTGGGGGGACCAACCCAGGGGGTTGTAATAGCAAGGAGTACCTAAAAGTGGCCGGTGAGTGTATTCCTTCTATATAGACATAAGATAACAATTTAAAAATATTATAAAAGTGCATTCTATGGCACCTTATTTATAAAGTTCCTATAATCAGGCATGAAAATGGGTCAGGGGTTAATAAGGTGAGAAGACCGGGGGGGCGGGGCATGTGACGTCATGGGGATACGGGGCGTTGACATGTGACGTCATGGGTATACGGTGACGGGGGTGGGGGGGGGGGGGGGGGGGTGGGGGGGGTGGCTGCTGGTGTACGGGGATACAGCGACAGGTGATGCCAAATATTACGGAGCCCGTAAGGTGACATCATGTAAAAAATATAATTACGCGTGGCCACGACTTACTAACGCGTGCGAACAAGATAATTAAGTATTACTTTATATAAAGCCAGGTTTACCTTCCTTGGGCAGTCAGTTCGCGAACATCCCTGGGATCTGCTTGCTTTGCTGTGAAAAAATAAACTTTGTTGCCGCGTGTGAAAGGCGACATTAGTATCTCGTTCCCACGCGTTAGTAAGTCGTGGCCACGCGTTATTATTTTTTTTACATGATGTCACCTTACGGGCTCCGTAAAATATAGTAAAATCCATTAAAAAATTTTTTTTGACTGTCTTGTCAATGGATTCAATGTATGGAGCCAGATCATTAAACGTGAGAGGCCGCTTTCGCCATTCCAGATGGCTCAGTCAAAACCATTACGTCTTAATGAACCAATAAATACATCAGCAGCGAAAATTAGTGTAAAAATACCAGGTTCACGTGTTTTTTTTTCTAACATGGGCTAAAGCACAGGGTAGACTCAAACGACAAGAGTTTACAACTTCATCTTCAACCTTTTCAACCCTGGCGCGAATGTTATCCTCACCCGTCCCTGGATTCACCAGTTACAATTACAGACACACTAGAAAAAAAAATCTTGATTCTTATTTTATGTCACCGTTAACTACACGGGGTTGACGCGAACTTAATAGGTCTATCTATCTACCTATTTATCACAAGAGCTTGTGGCTCTGACAGTATTCAACGCAGTAACTTTGTTTTACCGCAAAATATGAAAACGATTGAAACCATTAATAACCAAATTAAATCCACTGGGAAATGTACGATCTGGTAAATGTAGTGGTAAATGTACGATCTGGTAAATGTAGTGGTAAATGTACGATCTGGTAAATGTCGTGGTAAATGTACGATCTGATAAATGTGGTAAATGTACGATCTGGTAAATGTAGTGGTAAATGTACGATCTGGTAAATGTAGTGGTAAATGTACGATCTGGTAAATGTAGTGGTAAATGTACGCTCTTCTGACTTGTCCCCGATGTAGCACTAGGTCCTGCTTCTCGTCCCGCTTAGCAGTAAATTAATAACATGAATGAAGAGCGTTGGTATGATTGAAACGCTATTTGGCCTCTATGATGGTTCGGGGCGGAAACTGCTGGCCACTGTGTCATTGAAATTGCCGATTTCGTAAGTGCTCTGTTTACTTAATGAGTCAATGATAATTAAAATATATACATATAATCTCCCGACCCCCCCCCCCCCCTCCCCAACAAAAAACTCATCGGATCTACACGATTCACGCAGGTCACCCTTTTCAACTTCAAAACGGCGAATTTCGCCGAAAGGTGACAGATTTTCATGCCTGTATAATAGTGCACCTCTTGGGGGGTTTACAGTGGAAGCTAATAACAGGTACCTATTCTAACAAAGCCCTTAATAATGCAGCAGGTTAACAACTGTCAGTTAAGTGGTTTGTGTTTACTCAACATCTCATGGCCAATCTATCATGAACAATAGTGCAATCATCTGCACATTAATAGTACAAATAATTACATTATTATTGTGCTGGTCACTAGTGCCACAATCTCTACCAGCCTTCAGGTCACTTATTCTCCTCACATATAATACTTCAGATATAGATATAGACTTACAGGAGTGTTTTAGACACTGATATCTACAACAAAGGTCTCCTGGAAGCTGTGTTTAGGACATCCTAATCACTGCTGCTCCCACACATCTCCCTGTCCTCAGCTTTGCTCCTGAGAGAGATTTAATGCTGAGGGTGAAGATGAGGCAAGGCCACGCTGTCCATTCTCTGCATACTGCAATTAATTACACACACAAATCCTCACCCCTAACACACACACACACACACACACACACACACACACACACACACACACACACACACACACACACACACACACACATACACACACATACACTCCTTCAGTGTGAAGTCACAATCTGAAGACCCATTTGGGCAGTGCAGATACAGATATGCAACCAAACTGTATGCCAGAGCTCACCATGAGGTGCAGAGAATGCCCATGTATCTGACACTCAGGATCTGTTATTTAATCAGAGTGGTGTGGACAGGGAGACAGGGAGTTAGGCAGGGAATAGGGGCTGAAACAGGAGAGTAGTGAGTGTGGCGGGGTAGTAGACGCGTACCAGGGGGTAGGAGTCAGGCAAAGGGGTGTGGAGAGAGGGACAGGCATATGGAGTGTCGGACAGGGATATGGAGTGAGGCACAGGGATAGGGAGTGAGGGACAGAGAGTGGAGTGAGGCAGAGAGTTAACGAGACACAGGGTGTGTGTTCTAACTACAGTTGAGTTCAGGGAGACAAGTATTGAGAGAGAAAGAGAAGGTCAGGGAGGGAAATGTGTTCTGTAGACTAGATGGGATAAAAATGACATCATTTTTCACACCCAGTCCCTGCTGAGGGACCCTTACACCACTCAGTTCTCTTTTTAACCTTCCCATGTCCTAACTTCTACTATTTCCTGCTCTCTCTCTCTCTCTCTCTCTCTCTCTCTCTCTCTCTCTCTCTCTCTCTCTCTCTATCTCCTTCTTCATCTCTCTCCAGAGGTCACACTCAATAACTGACATAGTGCAGGCAGTACCTATTATGTTAGCCTTGCCATGGACAGGAACTGCACATGCTCAGTGACAGCTTCAACCAGGCTTACTTAGAAGGGCTCCCCACTGAGTCTGATATTTGTCTGATGGTGCAGACAGGACATCAGCATTTTGATTACTGGAAATGCAGAACAACTCTCACCTTCTTATGTCCTTGATCAAATAAGACTGCCCTGAGAAAACTGGGACTAACCTACAGAGCAGAGAACTCAGTTCATTACAGATTCAGAGAGCAGCCTGGCCAAGGCTTATTAATCATGGTTAAAGGTGCATATCAGCAAAATAAAATGACAAAAAGGGATGAAGACTCCAAAGAACTCAGCAATGCAGGTGAAGGGGTGAGCACCTTTGTAAGACTCCCAGCTGAGTAGATCTATTCCGTATATAATAGTTAGGCTGCAACCATAACAAGGCTGGACCAAAAGTGGGAAGATCTATATATTTTGGAATTTGTTTAAACATCTAAACTTCCTGAGATGACCAGTATGAGAGTACAGTACAGAGGATAAGGTCCAGGGTCTCTGCAGGGTGTCTGGGCTCTTCCTTAGAGATAAAGTGAGGATTACGGTTATACGGGAGAGACTTGGAGTACAGCCGCTGCTACTCCATGTAGAGAGGAGCCAGTTGAGGTAGTTTAGGCATCTGGTCCAGATACCCTTTGGGCTCCTCCATGGTGAGGTGCTTCAGGCATGTCCAACTGGGAGGAGACCCCGAGGAAGACCCAGGACACGCTGGAGAGATTATATCTCTCAGCTGTCCTGCGAACGCTTTGGTATCCCTCCAGAAGAGCTGGAAGAGGTGGCCTTTGCTTAGTCTACTGCCCCCGTGACCTGGACCCGGATAAGCGGTTGCAAATTGATGTATGGACTTTTCTAAAAAACAGAAAGCCTATGAAACACAGCCACCCCACTCCCACTCCCCGAAAGCATTTTACCCATGCAGTTTAAAGAATACATACATGTGTCAACACACATGTATTATAGACATGCTTTTACCTTCTGCTGTAAAGGGGTCTTTTGTGGCTGCATGAATGTACCATGGAACATGTGATAGAGAAGTCCAATGTTCATGAAGTACAATGACAAAATGTGATGGAGAAGTTCAGGCTTCTGTCATGGGTTTATAGTACTTGTTGACTGCTGTGACCCTACATTTGAAATGACTCTTGAAAAACTATGTTCTGTTTGTTCTGTCTCTGAGAGACCTCAAGGCCATCAGTGATTTACATTATATTTCAGGGATCAAAGGCAGTTTAATGCAAAAAAGTACATGGTTTGTGAGGGTGCAAGCTGTGTGCTCGGGGTTCTTAACATTTCCACAGTGTTTACACTTCTTTTTGCACCACCACAAATGAGGAAAATGTTTCAGTTCTCAAATATTTATAAAGTAAGGAATAAAAATACACTACTTCAGACAGTACTAAGCTATTTTTGTTAAAGGGTAAGATGTTTGAGAAGGCTGAGACTCTAAATCAAAACATCTGATTTTGTTAGGAAAATAAAAGGAAAACTTCAGCACCCACTAAACCATAAGAAACCTGGTTTTCATTTAGCTCCAAATTACCTTGTGGTGGTCATATGGCCTTGACAATCGAATCCTAAACCCATTTAAGAGGCCCTTAATGTAAGAGAGCATTGCAGAATAGTCCATTATTACTATTAGGGTGAAGTCCACTAGAGCATGTTCATTCCCCAGGTTCTGCTACTTGGCTAAATGGACAAGCAGTGAATTACTGGGCAAGTGACTTGGAACAAGGAATGGCAGACTATGAAGACAAGCACATTATACTTTTATTAAGTGCTATCTATGCACTGTGTCATAGGGGTTACTGAGCTGTAACCTCAAAGACTTCTAACTGAATGCAAACTCTTTCTGACTAGCTACACTGGCGTGCCTTTTAAATGTTTGGCCGATTCCTTCAATTCTCAAAGAATCTCACTGCATTAAGGATGGTATTTATAATAACTAGTAATTACAGTTATCATGTGTTATAAAACCCAGCGGCTGTTCATTGAACAAGTGATGGTGAGGCACTCTCCAACTCACCTACACAAATGAACAAAGAGAGTGAAGTCTGGCAGAGCATGAGCAGGGAGCCCCGGGCCCAGCTTCTTCCCTCCCTCAGAGAACACCCATCACTGCCTGCGTGCTGCCAGAACTCATCTCAGGCTCATGCTCCTCCCCTTTTCCCATAATGCACTGCTGCATGTGTACAGAGTGCCAAGTACTGAAGAGTGCTAATTAGTGCCGTCATTAAGTCTAAAAGCCGCTGTGTGTTTGTGTCTGCCATCTATATGCTGCAGTGACTTGTGCCAAACAGTGGCGGTGCATTACTCTGCTGCTAATGCAACTAACTACAGTGGTACAATACACTGTAATACTGTGGGAGGAATTAGACTCAGCAGATGTACAGTACTACACTGTGTTTCTGAGAGCCCCTGGGCTGCACTCATTTGTGTTGTTTTTCCTCTAAACACAACCAGTTTAAGCTCACGGAGGGCGTCTTTTAGAGACAGGTAAGTAGCGACACGTGTGCTGGCAATTCAGATTGCAGTGCTGAGAGACACTAGAGGCAGGCCCAGAAAACTGCGGTGAAGTATGCTTCTGCCAAGAGTGAGTCTCGTCACACTCTTACTACCACAGCAGTGGCCAGCTCAGTGTCCCAGTCACAGACAATAGCACCATTCATCCTCAGACATGTTGTGAAACTGTGGGTCTAATTGAGGCTCACGTGAAAGCTGATGACATAGAATAATCTGCCCATGTTATCTAACTGCATGCCAGTGTCACGTGATCTGTGATCTGATATGTAAAACAGACTGTGTGCTAGGTTAACTCTTGAGATATTTCCTGTAAAATCCTGTGATGTTCAAGCATCAAGGTGAAGTTAGGAGAAAAAAAACTCATGAACAATGAACCTCAACTATGCCTCTGCAGAGCCAATTGCCATACGTCACTTCTAAAGTAGTGAGAATTGCAGAGTTGTACGTGTCTGTTGTGAGAGCAAGTGTTCTGTTCAATTAGCAAGCCATATGTGTGTGTAGCCTTGAGCTGCATTAATTGAACACTTCATTATAACCTGTTGCAATGCTGGTCAGGGAGTTACTGCCAATTAAACCTGCCGATACAGTCTTTTTCACTGAAGAGTCCCTCAAATAATCTTCCAGTGCTTGCTTTTAATATGACCCTGCCTCTCTTGAATTATCCAGCAGCTACCGAGTTATCCAAATGATATTCCGGCTAGTAATTGGTCAGAATAACACCTGAGCATGTTGACCCAACTTCCTAGCATTATTTAAAACAAGCGTTCCCATTCCCAGAGGCTCTGAATTAAACGGGTCACATGAGCAAGGGAATAAATCAAACAGACACAGTTCTCCCATTTCTGCATGTACACACACACACACACACACACACACACACACACACACACACACAGCTGACTGAGAAGTGCAGTGTTGAAAAGCCTAGGGGCTCCTCTGTAGCTCAGAGCTGCACTGAAGCTGACAGATAGTTGCTTTTTTAGGATTAGCTGTTTCACAATCAGTCATCGCTATTTTCTGCCTACAGCAATTAATTCCCTGCAGCCAGATACATACCGTACCTCAGTCGCTCACAAACGTTCTGATCAATACCCGAGCAGGAACGTCCCACAAATGGACCGTTGCCCCTAAGATCACTCTCCTTTGAAGGAGAGTTGACAAGATCAATGTTATACAAAACAATTTGCAGGTATGAAAATCTAACATTGCAACCAATGTTCTTAGTCTGTGCTGCTGTTCTGGAGGTCCATCAGAGCACAATCCCACAACTTCTGCTCAACCAATTAAAGTAGCAGCTTTCCAACTCTGGTTCAGCTATTATGGCTGTATTCAGATAGATATGCATTCCAAGAGGAAAGTTTATGATCTCAAATCATTACACTAAAGGGAATTTAAGCCTGAGAGAGGCTGACAATGTTCTTTTAGAAGCACTGAACCCAGATGGCCCAACACAGAGGTCAAATCCAATCACCCTTACCAGAAAGCCAAACAAAGGAAAAAACCAAATAGTCCAGCACACCCTGCTGAGGGAAACACACGATGCTCCAGAACTAAGGCCAGAACTCAGATATCCAACACAGAGGCCAAGGTTTCTTGAAAAGTACATCAAAGTAGAAGAGAAATGAACTGGGAAAAAAAGTGGAATCCTGAAAACAAAAATGGTTTTAAACTACGCATTACAAGTATAGTCAAGGATTAGTAAAAATCATAGAAATCTTATAGACTCTTAAATATTTAATAGGTTTAAATTTTATATTTAAGGTTCACTCTATCAGGATAGTGTTTCCATGACAAGATTAGTCTCTCCTCGTCACCGCACTTTACACACAAACACTGAATGACAATTTTGGCCATTAAATTTGTAAATGGGTTGGTTGCTTCCTCTTTGTTGGTGCTCTTCATTAACCAGTCAGTAATTAGCATATCCGATGGCAGGTCTGGCTGGGAGGCCATAAAGCATGACATCTCCATAAATATCTCCATAAATGTCACACTCATAGTGAGGAACATCATCTGCAGTAATTTCAGCAAGCCTCACCACCATGATCAAAACCCAACTAACAGCCTGAAGAAACCTCTTAGAAAACAAAAAGGCATCTTAATCTCCAAATTAGAAACACATTATTAAATGTTATTTCTTCATTGTGCAAAAACATTATTTATTCTACACCAGAGACCTGCTCCTATGTGCAGTAGCAACATAGTCAGGTTTCCAGTTGCCTGCACCCAGTACTAAAAATTACAACGTCAGATGGCAGGAAACAAGTCCAATGTAAATATAGCATCTGACGATGAAGAAACAAGCTTAGAAGTGTTGCATTTGATGCCTGAACACGATGTGTATAATCAGGACACATGGTCTACAGCCATTGTTTTGTTTCTTTTTTTTCATTTTTTATTTGTTTTGATTGCTCTAAATCATGCATGCATTGTGTATCCTTAAACTATCACTTCATTGTTGTATCATTATGATCATCATCATCCACTAAAGATCTGCTTTCTTATTCATTTCTTATTGCTCCCCTTGTGAAGTAGCTGAAAGCATTTATGTGCACAATGAATCAACAACAGATAACTCTTTTGTATTTGGCTGCTCTGACACTAATTGGACATGGTGACACTGCTGTGGGCCCGTTAACCACAGGCTCTGCTCCATGTGTGCCACAATGGCCAGCCTCCCGAGCTGTGGGCCTGCCATAGGTGTACAAGAACAGGAGGTCAGGACAAGTAGCACAGAGTTGGAGATTTCTGACCACCGCAGAGCTGCAGTACAGCCTCCTTTTGCATGCCTCATAGTTCTTGCTAGACTGAAACTAACCTCAGGGCTCTTTTGGTGCATCTCAGGTTCTCCTGGTTGTTTCAGTGTCCTTGTTATTTCATTTCATTTTATTGTATTCACATTTGTGAATAATAATACTAATTTCTATTTCTACCTAAGGCAGTCCAAAATTCACTCACTGGACCCAACTTGGACCCAAGATCACCCATTCTTGACTACAAAGCAGTGTTCATGTAATGGATGATCACTGATCTTAGGTCAGTCTCAGAGGTGCTCTCATCTAAGTGTACACTGATTTCACTGATCACGTGGAGAGCAGAGGGATTATTCATGGTTTGTCACTGGGGTCTCCAGGAATTCGAAATCCAGAGGAGACTACACAAACAACAGTGACAACATGCACAAACACATGTAACACACACACACACACACACACACACACACACACACACACACACACACTGACATATAGAAGGTAAATGGAGAAGTATTGCACATCTTAATTAGAAAATGACAGGCTGTCCCAATCCCTCATTAAGCCCCTGACTCATGAAGAAAGGCTCATTCTGCTCTAGCACCACTGCAGAGGCAGCCTGGCTGTCCATTAAATTAGACAGTGCCTGCCTGTTTGGTTCATGTTTGCTTTCATCTGCTAGGATGAATGGAATGGAATGCTGTTTTGTTTTTTTTTGCATCTGCCATATGTCTCCTATGTGCCTTGAGGATTGCTAAACAATTCTAGAAGCACATGAAACATTTCAGTCTTCTGAAAACATCTCCATTAAACAGAGAAACATATTTAATGATATTCATGTTTAATGCTGTGTAATTGGAAATACAGTAGATGGACAGCTTCTGTACGTCATTTCAGAAAAGTGAAGTTACATCCCTAATTGTCTGAGATGTATATAAAAGTATCCAGTATGGTGTAGTACTGGTGTCATGGAGTCACTTCTAGCTGTCATAGTCACAGGACCAGAGTAATGCAAATTTGGAATTACTTAGCCAAGCACTCGACTGAACCTTCACCTACACAATGTTGAGCCACCCATACTTTAACTAATAATGACTGGTAATTATAGCCTGCACTGTGTCTGTGTGCATGTGTATGTCTTACAGGAAACATTAAAACATTTCAAACCCAAAAGAGCTGCTCAGTACTGAAACATATTCCATCTTTTACAACCCCTTCTTTCCCCCTCTCTGTAGAGATTTGCTCTCGCTTGTGTGATAAAAGATAACTCAGCAGGGCAGCATTCCTGGACCCTGTGCAATTAAATATATTTTTTCACACTTTCCCCATTCTCATTTTTAGTCCCCACCCTCTGACCAGAACCAACCCCACCCCCACCTACACCACACTCCCACCCTGCTCCCATCCCCCTGTGCCTGCAGAAGGCGGCTGGTGGATGGCAAAAAGATTTATTTCTCTTCCTCATACAAAAGCTATTAACACAAAGCAGTGACATCAAGATGACCCTGCAGCCAATCGGGCGCTCATAACTTCCGAGCATGAGCTTGGTTCTTGGCAAGGCTCCTGGAGCTGCTCTAAGTCAACATGATCTGTATTAAATGAAGTCTTCTTAGGCTGGCAGTCATCAGCTCTGCTATCTCGCCTCTGAAGGATTACACACTGTTGGGTTATTAATGACTGCCCTCATTAAAAACGGATGACGGTAGGATGTCTGCCGCTGCTGAGTCCAGAGACCTGTGCGGTTTATTTCAACAACACAGACGGTTATTATGTTAAAGACACCAGCTTCCTAAAGTTTCCATGATGTTAAATCAGTAGCAAACACATTCTACTTGGTCAAAACCTTGCGGCTTGCGGATTGTCCTGGAAGAATGTAAAGCAAACATCTCTGGGCCGTTCTGACTGCAGTGCCCTACAGAATGAACAAAGGACTGTGAGTTTTCAGAGATAATAGCATCATGGATAATAAGGATCAGC
This sequence comes from Brachyhypopomus gauderio, assembly GCF_052324685.1. Classification (NCBI taxonomy): domain Eukaryota; kingdom Metazoa; phylum Chordata; class Actinopteri; order Gymnotiformes; family Hypopomidae; genus Brachyhypopomus; species Brachyhypopomus gauderio. The sequence continues at coordinate 9,122,971 of NC_135214.1, forward strand.
TCTTCTACATTGAATTCTTTGTATCTTTAGGAATGATCGGGATGCATAAGAGATGATGGAGCGCAAGGACGCCTGATGCAGGGAGACTGTGGCCACTGAAATTTCTTCATCATGGAAGACGTGAGGCCCTTTGATGGTTGGAGATTAGTGGAGATATATGCAGAGCTCCACTCTATGTACTCTCACTTAAGAATTCACTACATGCGCAGCAGCCATCGTGTATGGGTCTCACCCACCCCCCCATCCCCCGCCCCCTACATCCAAAAACACGAGGATACCTAACTACATACTCTTTATAGGTCTGCTGCAAGAGTAACTATGCAATATTTATTCTAATTTGTTTCTGAAAGTGCTTGGACTTGCTAATAAGATAACAAGATGTGTGTGGGGCTGGTGCATCTGAGATGTCATAAACCACCCTCATCTCCCACACCATTTATATCTTTATATCCTCTACTACTCTCTTGGCAAAAAAAATTGGTAGATTGATCTCAAAACCTGCGCTGTTCCTGCCCAGACTCTCATGTTCATTCATATGGCGTTCAGTGGTCTGTAGTCTGTTAGTCTGCGATTAAAAAGCAGCCCCATGAGATGGAGTCACACCCATGACCTGACTCAATGGGCAATCTATCATGGTTCATGTGGACAGCATCGCTTAGCAACAGTTTCGAAGCTTTCTTGAACAATACATACCAGACGCCTAGTGAAAAGGAGGGGGAGGTAAAGTAATAACATACAGCATTGTGTCTAAGTTAACAGTCCAGGCTGTAGCAACTGCACTCTCCTGGCCAGCAAGTCTCAATCGATGCCACTTTAATTAGCTTGGCCAAGTGCTTTGTCCACAGGGAGGGTGAAGCTAACCAATCCTCCTTCAGATGGACACTGATAGTGACACCCTGCACCTGATCTGGAATCAGCCTCCATCAACTTTTTGGATACAAGAGAAAACAGGTAAGGGAGATGAGGCGGGTAAGTCAAGGACATAATTATGTTCAAGCAGCATTATTTGCTGTCTCCTTTTGAAGTATCAGATGTCTTACTATTACCCATTATTTAGATCAAGATGTTTAAGTTTCTCCTCTCCTATAAACCAACTCCAAACCAAAGCATATAAATGGTAACATGACAGTGTTAAGTCAAAAGCACATTATGTCCCTGCTATGACTGGAGTGTGTTGTTGAGTGTCTAATAGAGCTGAATATGAAATCAGGATGCAGTGGAGGTTGTCAGGGAGTGGGTGCTCCTGGGGTATTGGTAATACCCAAAATTCCCTGGTGTATTGATAATGAGTGTGGGTGTTATGGGAAGGCAGGAGATCTCAGTGTGTGGGAGTTCTGGGGTGAAGGTGATCTCAGTGTGTGGATGTTATTAGGGTAGAGGTGTGAATCATTCTCAATGTGTAAGCATTCTTGGAGTGTGGTGGTTCCAGGTGTGAGGGTAAACTTGGGGTGTCCGGGCTGTCAGAATGTAGGTGGTTTTAGAGTGAGGGGGTACTCAAAGTGTGAGTACATTTGAGTTTCAGTCATGTTGGGTTGTGGGGGCTCTCAAAGTGCTCTCAAACTCCTGGGATTGGGATCTTGGCCTATAGGTGTTTTGTTAGGGTGACCAAACGTCCGTATTTCCCGGGACATGTCCGTATTTCACGTCCTGTCCCGGGCGTCCCGGGATATTTTTTAAAACTGTGGAAATGTTCTGGTTTTTAAATTACGTTAATCGGGCCATTAATTCTACAGGCACTAGGACCCTGAGCACGGCGCTGTATGACACGGAATCCCTGAGCCTCATCAGTTGAGCCTCATCATACTCAGCGGAGAACCAACGACTTACGTTCGCCACCCCCGTTCGACAACTTACGTTCGACACCCCCCCCCCCCCCCCCCCACCCCCGTTCGACAACTTACACACAGTGTCCTGGTATTCCCAAACAAAAATATGGTCACCCTAGTTTGGTAGCACATGTGATCCCATCCACTAAACTCTGCTAATGGAAGGTTAAATATCCTCACACTTTCTGTGCACTGCAGAAGACTTTTCTGCACACAAATAGATCTGCTCAAGTTCAGACAGTCTATTGTCTCTGTCTTGAGCAGATTCTGAACCCTTTGCCTATCTGAACGTTCTCACAAATGATAAACAATACCGTGTGACAGCACCGGAAGACCAACTGAATTATTAGACTGAGAGTGAGGAGACATGTATTGTATCTGCAAGTGCATGAGTGTATGTCGTCATGCATTTGCACAAAAAGGGTCAACAAGACAAATGCCTTTCTGTCCATTAAATTAAATAAAACATTAAATTGCTCTACTGAAGAGTAAAACTTTTTTTGTTGGCAAGTAATGATTGCTTATAGAGGTGGAGATGATTTTCAGATTTGTTGTTTATCCCAAGTCATTACCACACAACCTCAAGTTTGAAACATCGACACTGCTGCGTGTCTACTGCCCCTAAAGTGCATTCAGGGAGAGGAATCAGAATTAAGAATCACAATTAAGCTCTAACACCGCCTCACACTCAGCAGGTGGCCTGCAGGCACTCACAACAGTCTGGTCTCATTTTCATAAATGCTTATAATAATAATAATAATAATAATAATAATAGATTAATTTATCTAGCACATTTCTCACACTCAAGGTTGCTTGCAATATAATAGTACAACAAACACACAGACACACACACACAGGAAGAAGAAAGGATGAGCTAAGAGAAGGAAAGCCAATGGCATTACCAGAGAAGAGTCTAATATGTGCCTTAGATACACAAATGAAGAGGGAATTACAGTAATCTTGGTAATGAAGTATGCTTCAGGGCTTCATCGGGGTTTAGGATTTTAGTTAGTTATTTTAGAAAAGCAACAGACACAAACAGCTCAACAGAACGAAGATCATTATATCACATTTTGAAGAAAAATTCTCAACAAAAAGCTGCAAAGATTTACTCGTGTGTCAACTGAAAGTCAAGCTATAAAGATCTCTAGTCTGTATTTTCTGTTTTGCTATTGCATTGAGCATGCAATGACAGTCTATAACGGACACCTCACGCTGCCTCAGTCAGGACACATAATCTATAGATCATTTAAAAACAGCCATCTGGCAAAATCTACAGATGGTATGAAACAAAGGTCGCAGCCCTCCGGGAGATGTGTAAATCATGCATGAAGCTAGAGTCAGCAAACAGCTGGAACCTGAATGAAGACCTCTCTAACATTACCTTAGGTACTCAGCTTTAATTTACTGCAAAAGCAGCAGTTACATAAATGACACACGTTACAGGAAGCACGGCGTGTACCTGCTACTAAAACACCTTAGCATTTTGTTTATAAACTTCTTTCGACTTTTTTTTCCCATTGAAATGCAAGAATATCATTTTTGATTATTTGAAAAAAAATCTGGGAAATATATAAAAGAAGGTCTTGCTTAATTTTTCATTTCTTGTTATTGTCATGAAGCATCAGACTGAAGAACATGCTTGCGTACGCTGGTATGATGTTCTAGGGCAGGGATGTCAAAGTCAAATACACCGAGGGCCAAAAAAACAAATTTGCTACAAGCCGAGGGCCGGACTGGTTCAATGTTTATTAAAACATATTTAAATGATTGCACATAGCCTATTGAACCAAGACCTAACACAGTGTATATTATTTAATGCTTAAATGAATAAAGCAATATTTTCTTATTTTCAAGTGAAAATATTTTTCAACAAGCAAACATGAATAAAGTAAAGGTTTGAAAAGTGCTGGAATTTAAGCTAAAGTACTTGAAAATGCTTGTTGAAAGTGACTGAACAGTTCTCTTGTATCTTGTAATTCCAGGACGAAACATGAGAGAACGTGAAGACGTTAATATTGGGCGTTTTGAAAATAAACAACCATTAAATAATGTGAATAAAAAGCGAATTATTTCGAATCATTTCGAATATATGTATAAATATTTAACTTAATTAAGTTTAACGTGCTGGGAAATATTGAAATGAACCTTGAAAGTGACGTACAAGTGCTTTAATTCCACCTTATAAAGATGTATGAACTGACTGTTCATTGCGCTGAGGCGCGGCGCGCGCAAAGTACAAAATTCGGGAGATGCACGACCTCGCGAATCGACAGCGCGCGAGACGCTCGCGCACGAGCTGAGCCACTGCGATTACGTTATTTTCGCCGCGCTGACCGCTTGTGCGCGCTGCAGTGACTTCGCGGGCTACCGTTGCATTGTGGGGAATGTAGTGTTTGTGCGTGCAAAACACCAGCGGGTGGCTGTGGCCTGCGGGCCGGTTCTAATAGTAATTAAATATCATCCAGGGGGCCATAGATAATCAATTCGCGGGCCGGATCTGGCCCGCGGGCCTTGACTTTGACATATGTGTTCTAGGGGATTTGGGCAAAGCCCGACACTGTTTGTCAAATGCCTGCATGCCTTCATTTGGGCCCTATGAAGTGTGGCTTTGCACAAATAGGTTTGAGGAAAGACACTGGGGACAGAGGTGGTTAACACCTCTCGTGTTTTTGTGTAGGCAGGCACAGGAAGCAGTCATAGAGCAGGGACAAACCAGGGCAATTAATTAACACACTCCCTCAGTAACACACTCCTTAATAAACACTCCCTCAGTAACACACTCATTAATTAATACACCCCTTCAGTAACACACTCAATTACCACACTCCCTCAATGATGCACTCATTATTTAACACACACCCTCAGTAACACACCCCTAATTAACACACTCCTTAATTAATACACTCCCTCAATAATGCACTCATTAACACACACCCTCAGTAACACACCCCTAATTAATAAACCCCTCAGTAACACAATCTTTAATTAACACACTCCCAGAGTAATGCACTACTTAATGAACACACACCCTCAGTAACACACCCCTTAATTAACACACACCCTCAGTAACACTCATTAATTCACACACACCCTCAGAAACAGACTGCTTAATTAACACACTACTCATTAATTAATACACACCCTCTGTAACACACTCCTTAATTAACACACTCCCTCAGTAGCACAAACACACACCCTCAGTAACACAGTACTTAATGAACATGTGCCCTCAGTAACACACCCCTTAATTAATGTCAGGAATGGCCCTACTATACCCACACCTCACCACAGAGATCACACTCTCCAGAATACTAGTGACTGCTTTCACCTGTATTGTTTAATCACACACACTACATAACTTCCCGCAACCCGTCTGTCATTGCGAAGTATTGCCAGCATCTTTATCTGCATAACGAGCATTTATCTATCTAGTGTACTGACTTCTGCCTGTTTTCAAGTGTCTATTAGTCTTGCCCCTTTGTACTATCACTTAACCAATGATTAACCAACAGCCCTGTACATGCAGAATACAGTTGAACTCCAGCAGAAAGACTACTGAGATGTGTATCTCTGAGACTACTGAGATGAGTGTCTGTGAGACTACTGAGATGAGTGTCTCTGAGAATACGGAGATGAGTGTCTCTGAAACCCATACCAAAAGCTTCTCACTTTCATATGTATTCCTACTGGAAATGTTTTATTAATCACTTCTACCAGAAAGTTCTAGTGGAACAGAAAAGAGCGCTATCAGCCTGAACTGGCAAATGAGGGAAATATTCACAGAAGTGGACATAGACCATGTTTGAACTACTTTTATCTTAGAGGCCTCCACAAATTCAACCACACATCAAACAGCTTTCCTTTAAGATGCTGTTTGGTTTGGATGATTAAAATGTCATGAATCCTGCATTCTCACTAGTTTTAATACTGTTGAGCTTAAACACTACAACTAAGGTACTGGATAGATAGATTTAACACGTGCCTATGAGTGAACTGGTCAGCATGATGTCCGAAGGTTGAGGGATATAGTTTCTGTGTTAATGAAACAACAGAATTGAGCTCCACACTGGGACCAATTACCAAAGGCAGTGGGTGAAGCAGCAGGCACCTGGCACTCGCTCCACCGGGCAACACATCGCTACACGGCCAACACAGCCAGGCCACAGTGATCATTCCAAATCTACAGTGGGGTTAGATGACTCCATGGGAGACTTGCAGAAAAGCCTTAAAAACCTCTTAAATAGCCTCATAAAGCCCAGAGTGGTTGCCTTGTGGTAGAACTGATCTGACTCTGAGGAGGCCTTCAAAACGGGCTTGAGAGATAAGGTGACCCAGAAAGGGTGCTTAGAAAATGCTGTGTGCAGTGATCTGGGTGCCCACTGATGGACAATCGTTCCATAAGCTCAGACAATGACGTCAGTGATAGACTAGATATGAACGCAAACCTGACACTGATAAAACAGCTCCAGTGAATTTCAGTTGGTTCAGCCTCATTTTGTCTGGAGGGAGAGGCAGAGAGGGAGAGAGAGACAGACTCACTCACTCACCTATGCTGCTGTTCCTCTCTTTCCATTAGAACTACCCTGGTTTCTGACACATCCCCGTCCCTTACTGACTGACTGAAAGTTTACAGCCAGGTAAAATCCATTGAGCAACAGTCCACAGCATCTCAGCACAGTGGAACATGGTTAGTCAGTAGATCTCATCACACAGGAGAGTTTTGGCATGCTAAATGGGTTATTGTATTCAGAACTTGGATCAAATTGTAGAGGAAAATACATCATGTGCCATATGTAAAGTTTTGCTTCTTCTAACTGAAGCTTTGAGAGCACCATGAAGTTCTGCTCTACAAGACTGACCTATAATGATTCCCATCGAGAAGATTTCACTACTAGATCATTCCGCAAGACCCTTCTACTCTCTCATTTTGACATCAGAGGTCTTTAATCCAAAGGTTCCCTGAATATGTGTTCTTGTGGTTCGAGATAATAAACTTCCAGTTGCTTTGTATTGTGTTGTGTTGTGAACTGGGAACGGTTCTTTTGGCTGCATTCCCACACAACCGATCAGTGAGACAAGATCTGATAACAACAGCAACATGTCGATTCTTGTAGATGCAACTTGAAGGTGTATAATCCTTTAAAGCAAAGAAAAGATATGTTATTGTTTTCATTATCTGTTAAAGAGAGAGAAAATTACACCGTTTGCAAAATCATGCACTTGTTTGAGCAAGTTACATTTCTCCCTAAGGAATCATCTGTTAACTTCTGCACTGAAGGTCTAGGCTGAGTTGGTAATTGATTTCCCCTGAAACCTAATGAAAGTTCCTGATTAGAAATAGTTTCACAGGTGAGACAGGCCCACAGTTCACTCCTCCTGAAATGTGCATTGAGTCATCAGATTGAACACTTTGAAAGGACGTCCCCCTACATGGCCGTCCTAATTCATTCTAAGGTAATTATGACTCTTTTCAGTCCAGCATGTCTATTAGAAATAAGCCTTATTTCCCTCACACCAAAAGCTCCCTGTGATGCACAGAAACGCAGCACAGCCTGTGGACACATCATTAAGTGAATGATAAGGCAATTCTGTTTGAGCAGCAGCTCAGCGTGGAATAAGGTCAGATAATTTGGATGGAGGGATTTGCTGGGTGAGAGAGCAGCATGAGAGGGGCTTTGAAGGACGGCAGCAGGATAATGGTGTCCTGCGGCTCCACGTGCAAGGCTGTGTCTAATTTGATGATAACAGTGGTGAGGTACGAAGGATCAGCTTCTTTGTTTTGTTGTCCTGTGAGAAGAAGGGGCGGGGCCAGCCCGGGTGCCCCTTTTAATCACAGACCTTTATGTTGGTGTGAGGGTACCTGTCAGTGCACTGTTAGTTCAGTACTTCCTCCAGCACTAGACTCAGTCTCACCAGGATCAGCATGTGAAATGGTCACACAAGGTTCACTGGCCAAAACCAGCGGCAGTTAATCACCAGTCTGTTTGTTTACTGAGCAAGGTGCAGGAGAGGGCGAACTCTGGCAAGAAGCATCAAGTCTATTTCTGTATGCCGTGTTCAGCTCACCAGCGTTTCCAAGTTGGTGAAGTTCCTGTCACCAAGCGCACAAGCCAATTAACACATGGCAAAGAACACACAACAGGATCCTGTCAAAGTAATTAACACTGATAACACTTACTCTACTGCTGAAGAGAGCAGCAAAAAATGAAAACATCACTGTTTATTTTTATCTTCCAACCAGAATAAAGGGTTTTTTGTTACACAGGTCCCAAATGCATAAAGATAAATTTGGAAAACTCACTGTGGATATATGCCTGAGTACATGATGATGTGATGTGTCTTATATTGCCTGGTTTGAGCATGTGTGTGTGTGTGTGTGTGTGTGTGTGTGTCAGACAGAGAGAGAATGTACACAGATTCAGAGACTCATGGAGCTGTCTGTACTGTCTGTGACCTAACCACATTCTAGTTTCACCTAACTGACAACAGACGAGAAGTCCCAGAAGGCTCGGAGAGAGCAGCCCTAGAAAATACTCAGCCACAGAGAGGCTTGTGCTCTCCTCCTCCCCCCCCCCCCCCCCCCCCCCCCCCCACACACACACACGCACACACACGACCCTCAAGCTCCCTCTGTTAGTCTGGAATAATCTGGAATAATATATACTAATGCAGCACACCAAGACAAATGATCCATTTCCAGCACACTCTTGAGCACTGCTGTTTGTAATGGTTTTCCTCAAACGTTTTCACCTGCAGCGGCTGGCTGAGGAAAGCGAGCCTGGTTCAACAGTTCGTGTGACGCCGTCTTCCGTTTGGCCAGAGTTTGGGCAAAACAAAGACCACTTCTGCTTGTTAACCTATTCCTTATATAATATCATAGTGCTACTGTTGGGCCGTGTAAAAACATGATCAATGAACAATGCAGAAAAATGTATAGATTTTGTTTCACAAGCTTAGGTATATATGCCACACTTCAGTTGCGTCTATTTATTTTTCTGGCTGAACAAACACTTCCCGTGTAAAAAAAAAATTAGTTATTGACTTGAACTCTGATCTGAATGTATTCCTGTGCTTTACAAGCACATTTTGCATAGCCTCCACTTGTCACAAGAAATAAAACTTATCCCTTGAAATCATGACATTTGAGAGAGGATCGTTTGCTGGCAGTGCTGCCAGACAGACTGAGTCAGATCTTACGGCATGACAGCGGGGCGGCAAGCAAAGCAGCCTTAATCACAAGATGAACCTTATCAGGATATGCGGGATATCGTATGATTATCTGACTCTCTGTCTGGTTAAAGTTGCATGTGCTTTGTGTTGCAGATGCACGCAAATGTTTGCTTGTCACAGTCCAGGCGCCAACTACTTTTTCCAACAGTGTGCAAAAGCCATGACACATTTATCAGGGCCTCAGTTGTCCGTGCCATGATGTGCAATTAAAATACCCGTCTCAAACAGGTCAGTAAAATACAGGGCGGAGTCTAGTGGGGGGGGGGGGGGGGGGGGGGGGGTTGTTGTGGCGGATGAGCCAGCTCTGCTCATACCCAAATGAGGGCAGACAGCTGTGGGACAGCACACACCACGATCACATACAGACACGAACATGCATGTCTGTTTCACTTGTTTCTCTTTTGGCCTCTTAGAGCCTCCTCTGTTCTGCAGCTCGGAGCAGGTTCTCATGGTCCGGACCTGGTTCCCCTGACCGCAGGCCCAACCGCGGCCGAGCCCTGAGCCACCCACTGTGTGCTGGCTCAGATGACGAACCCTCTCACACCCTCCATTTATGCTTAGTGGTTTTCCGGGGAAAACGATCAGAGCTTGACAGAGCTCCATGCCTGTCTGGTGCAAGGACAGCAATCCAGCTCCAGTACTTTATGTGGATGGGGTTAGAGAGATTAGATGGGGCCTCCTGGCTTTACACAGTCATACATGCACACACAAAAAGAGCTCAAAACAGTCAAAGAGTGTTATCACACGCTCTGAGAAAAAGAGCTTTTGTGATTCTTCTGTTGCTTTTGACAAACAATAATGAGCATGCCTTCAGCGACCTCACTGAACAACAAATCTCCAACATCTCATTGGAGACCCTGGTTTAAGGGAATCGTTAGAGTGGTTATATAGAAGCCATTCCTGAGACAAATTCTGATTACTGCCGCCTCTTCTTTAGTGCCGCAACGCTTTCCACCGTCGAGTAACATATCAGCTTTACGAGTTGGGCTCCACTTAGTGCACCAGCCCACTCTATGGGGTATCACATCACAGCACATACTTAAAGAATATTTGTAGCTGGAAAAAAAGGCAGGCAAGTCACCTTGTATCACCTTTCCTTGCTCCTCTCATTCTCTCTGCTTCTCTTTCTCATCCTATATATATATATATATATATATATACATATATATACATACATACATACATACACATACACATACACACACACACACACACACACACACACACACACACACACACACACACACACACACACACACAAATTTACATGTAGCAGCTGGATGCCGATTTGTCTCGTAGAAGACCTGAAAGCCAATGAGAGAAGAAAGGAGGGGAGGGGTCACCTCATAACCACATCAAATCAAATCGAATCGTTCAAATTTGCTGCTCTGTTCCAGTAAATGGAAGACATGCTTCGTCTCAGGTCTCCAGGAAGTGCAAACGCAGCTTTTAATTTGCCAGTTTAACACCACAGACAGCGACACACTGAGACCAATCTGAATAGCACCAGTTCAAAAAGAGACACAAGATGCCATGCGAGAATTAATATAGTAAAGTTATTGCAACATGAACTTGCACAATGTATTTTTCCCCTTTTGCCTTGTGGGAAAGCACAGGCATTAGGAAAGAGCACTATTACTGCTATACTTCATTTGGACATATCCAGCATGAGTCCATATAGTTTACTGAGTTTATCTCAGAAACAACACGTATTCATACATGGTGCAGATCAGAAAGGACAACATCGAGCCACATTTACAGAAAACAGATCTAAAGTGGATCTCCAGAGGTAAAAGCTTCTCAATCTCTCTCTTCCTCCTTCCCTCCCACTCTGTGTACTAGTATGCAAGGTATGATCATGTAAGGGCAGGGTGGGATGGGGCTATGGGTTCCTCAATTCTTTGAAATGAGTGTTGAGGAGGTCAACAGCACCAGGCTCCTCCAGTCTCCACCCTTCACAGTCCCCACCTTTCAGTCATCACTCCCCACACGCTCTGCTCTTCACACTCTCCTCCCACAACGTCCTCCGCAGTCCCTGCCCTTTACAATCTCCAGTCTCCTCCATGGTGTCTCTCCACCCTCCATGGGGTCCTCCCTACACGATGTCTACCTTCCAGAATCATCTTTTTCCACAGCCTCCTCCTTCCACAATCTCCTGCAAAAGCAAGGCTATATACAGTTTTCATTGAATTAATCACTACACTGTTTTATAAGCCCAGCCAGGCACCATGGCCCTGGAAGTAGTGCTTAGCTCACTCTCCATCACCCCTCCTTTTCCCTCCCTTTCACTCACTCCTTCTCGTCACTCTTTTGCACTGTGTTCAGGGAATCGTAGTGTCCAGCAGCACCCAACACTGCTCTCCTCTCCCCAGGTAGATGTGTATGGGCGAAAGTATGCAATTGTAATATGATGCTAATGGCGATTATCAAACACACAGACTGCAGAGTATGCAGTGTGGACATCCGTGTCTGTAGTAACAAAGCAGCGAGCGCACAGCAATCATGGCCCACTCACAGATTATTGCCTCACGGTGCAGCCATGGCTGTCGGCTCGGAGATCACACGAATCGCACAACGCACATCCTCAAATGTGCTGAGGGCAGGGAACAGGGCGGAGGGCGGCACATTAACCTTAGCAATGCTGCAGCTGTTTCCAGAGAATTCTTCCCATTTTCTTATTATAGCAAATCAAATATTTCCTCCTCTCTAAGGTTCTGAAGAGGGACTAAATTCCCGTGGAATAAGATATTTGTACTGGGCATATGTATATTTCACCGCCTGCTAAAATTACTCCCACTGGGTAATTACCATCTCTGTAGTCAGAGCTTCTGCACTGAAGCACAAAATTAGAAAAGTTGGAAACATGCCTTATTTCAAATATCACTCACAATACATCAAAGATAGTCTTCAAATGATTGCCTGTTTGCACCTCTGCCCACACTGCACTCTTCATTCACAGAAAGATTACGCAGGGCTGCATTTGTTTGGTGCTGATAGGCCTAACTGGGGTCCATCTAAAAGACTGATGCCTTTTCTCTGTACCTTTCCTCCACAGAATTAAAGAGAGTGTTTTTGACTTGTGCCAACATGGCAGCCATCTGGAGAGTGATGCAGCTCAAACGCTCTTTATCTCTTCCTGGCTGCCAGCATGACTGGGTCCCACTGGGCTCCGGAAGAGTGAGACGGACGAAGACCCCACTGGGCTGGGGGGTTACCCTCGGGTCCCCCTGTCCAGATGGCATTTTTTACGAAGCTGGGTATCAGGCGTAGGCCGATCGTTGTGTCTTGCAGTAACAAACCAGACTGCAGGAACAGATGGAGTAGGGCAACGTCTCCTGTAGCTCTGCCTCCCTGCAGGTGCAGTGCTGGGCAGACAGGATGTCAGACAGTGGAGTGTGCATCAAAGAAATGCAGCCCAGCCCTGGCTCCTGCCCCACTGTCTGTTTGGGTCTCCTGTCCCTCTTCTGCCCACTCCGCTAGGCTGCTCCCAGCATGCCTCTGGGGCCTCACACATCCTCACAGAGTCCCAAAGCCCTGCTTCCTAATAGCCATAAATACTTGCTGCTCAAATAATACCTCTGTTGGTTAATTACCTCCAACTGCGCTCTCCAAATCAATCAGCCGCACTGCCTACAACAGGGATGGAGTGCAAAGCCAAGAGTCAATCATTTCAAATCCATTATCTTCTAAAAATGGATCATAAGAACCGTTCATCTGCGGTTTCCAAGAGTAGTGCATTTTCAGTAGGCCACCAGGCAATGGTTGTGCCCTTGGCACTGGTTTGGAAAGAGGGAGATGGGTTGCACAGTTTTATATGGTACAAGGGGCCATTCATTAACCTGAAATCTGTTCAAAATTCCATATAACAGTCAGTCCAGAGCTGGCCTTTCCGCTCTCCTTACCCACTGGGACTCCTTCATGACCTGAATAGATGCTTTAAAAGCAAATGCATCTGCTCTTTATTGATTTTCACGTACACATTTCAGCTGCTAGTGTGACTAACAGAAATCCGAGCGTGTAGGATCGTGTTTCATTCTGTACACTGAAGTCACCATCATGCATTTCATCAGGCATTTTTGTTTTCCCTCAACACTCCCACTGGATCTTCAACATTACACATTTTTAATTGTCTCAGTCTCCAATTAGAAACTTTTAATCCCATTGTGAGCCTCAGTTTTTTTCCTTTTATTTAACTGCTTACAGGCAAAAAACAATAACAAATCCATTAAATGTGTTTGTCATTGCTTGTTTATTTTCTCCGTTCAGAGTCTGGGAATCTGAGGACAGTAACGTGAGGGTTTTGCACAGCTACCGGCTGCCGCCTTCCTGATTATCAAAATTTTTGCCTCTTAAGTCAAAGCCATGCTGCAGAACCCCCACAGCTGTAATGTAAAGGAAGCAAAGCACTCCAGATGTTAACTGTAGAATTCTGGGTAAACTGCTAAATTCAATAAAAAATATAAGCATCACACTACCGAGCAGCAACAGCATTTGGAGTTAGGGTCTTTTCAATTTTCTGCCTCCATTACTTGGAACAAATCCACAACCCCCCTCTGAACCCAATGCGTGTCACATTTCCACCAGGCAGCAATGAAACAGTTTGGGTCTGACCTTCTCAAAAGGAAAGGAGAAGAATGATGGGAAAAGTGGACCAAGCAAAGTGGCTATACCCAGACTCAGATCTGGAGCAATGCATGCTATTAGAACATTTCGAGGTGTCATAATTTCACTCCAAAGCCAAGTAAACCATAATTGCTGGGTTGCATAAAGGAATCATAGCAAACCGAGGCCATGCATTTAAATGGATGGAGGCTTTCAAATGTGGCTGACCGCTTCTTGGCAGGGTGTGTATAGAACCAATGAATGCTGCTTGATTACAATTTGCAAGTCATTATTTCTATGTCCCTCGTGCTGCTGAAGGAGGAGGCTCGCGGTGAATCCAAATGGGTGGGGCCTGCTGTTCAACTGCTTGATTATAAACATTGTTTTCGCTTTTTGGCTGCCAGTGGTCTGGAGCTGACACACTGGCCTGCAGCATTTGTGTCTGAGTGCTTGGACAAGGCCATGCTGAATGAAACCCACAGATGTGGGGGAAGTGAGTAATTCTATATTCAAACTCTGTGGTCATCTCTGTGGTCTGAGCTCCTCTAGTGGGAAACTGATACTGCACGGCTGATGCAGGTGTGGTGCAGAACACCAGCTATTCCAGTGTGAACAATACAGCTGGCAAATATTTAGTGGCTGCAGAACATCACATTATTTATCCCTCAAACCACACAAGTGGAAGAGCTGATGGAGGAGCTCAGTTGGACTGTCACAGTTCAGATTTATGATGCCGGAGCAGGGCACGGAGGTATCCCTTGCTTCAGCTCACATTCCACTCTGTCCCTCTGGACAACGGTGATCCATCTTGCCCCGGCGTCCATGTGCGCATGGTGGCTGCTGGTGGCTCCAGGCTATTGGCCACTGGAGGATATGTAGCCCTCACTACGCCCCCTGCCTGTGCTCGCTGGTAAAACCTTCACTACGCTCCCTGGCTGTGCTTGTTGGTGAATGTGAAAAGGAGAGATTTAGCGGCTTGCAGAACTCTCAGGCACACACAACCTTTACCCAACATGTGGAGGAGCTGTTGCTATCTTTCACTGAACTTAAGAAACTCGACAGTCAATAATGATATAACGGATCTTCAAATAGTTACAGTAGCTAGCACTAGTTATGCTAGTCAAAGTTATGCTAGACAAAGCTTAATTTTATTTCTCCCCTATGAAAAGAACTAATATCTAAAGTAACAGCAGTGCTGAGGAAACACAATGGTTTTTCACACACAGATGACAAAAACAAGAACAATTAGAACTACAACAACTAAACAAACAGAACTGCAATTTTGTGTCCATTTCTTGAACCTTGAGAGCAAACTGAGGGTCAGAACCGGGGTGCTGTAGCAGCTCACCTGCTCTGATGTGATATAGGACGAAGTTCCTGGTGTTCTGGTGACTACAACAGCATACTTGAGATGTAACAGATGTCGGTTGTTAGACGATCTTCAGAAGAGAGGGAGCTGGAGAGAGCTCACAGGATTCTCTGGACAACTTCCATGCACCAGTCGAAGAGCTTGCAGCTGTTGCCAGGCAACGTCTCGTGTTATTATAGTCAGTCCAAATGAGGAAACACTATCATGTTATTTTATCATTTGTTGCATATCACAACAGTTTTCATGATGCTATGAAACTGAAGTGCATGAGAGGAAGGAAATCAGGCAGGGGTATGTAGAAGGTGGCAGGTGTCTCTCCAGCCTTGCCAGGTCTTTTTATCCTTCCTGAATGGGGCAGAACATGCTTCCGCAGGCGAGTTGGAACAGGTTCTCTCCTTCCAGCTGACAAGCAGAGACAGAAGAGGGCGGATGGGGCTGCAGGTATCACAGGGCGGCTCATAGAACAGCGACGTTTCTACGCTGTCTCTGGCTATATGGTGTGGGGAGGGACCTGGCGTGTTTTTCCCGCCACAGCTAGACCTGCTGCTGGAGGATTATGAGGTAATAATGTGGGGCAGAGGGGCACAGGCCAGAGCGCGACCCTCAGTTTATTCCCCATTAATCAGCAGGTGGCCACACAGCCAAACTGAGACAAATGCACAGATTAAGGGCTTGGGACCAAACAAGTGTGATGAATGCTTGTGAGAAGAGGAATTCTGCTGGATCCTGTTTCACATGACACACGTTTCAAGAATTATTCATTCCATTGTGAAACAAGCACTCAATAGCTGACAGCCACCCCCCCCCCCCCCCCCCCCCCAAAAAATGGAGTTGAATTGTTCACCTCATCACACAGGGTAACCATGGTGATGGCTCCTACACAGGTATGCTTGGGGAGATGTCGGTATGCAGGCAGGCAGTAACCGAGGACATGGTTGTATCATTCTCCAGCACAGCTGTGCCATGACATCACACACATAGAACAACTGCAGAATGACATCACGTATGGGGAACAGCTGAAGGCCAGCTGAGAACGCTCCCTGCACCCTGACTCCTGTTGTGTTGTTACACCACTAACACCCCAACTATGGGTTGTCATGACAACAGCATCCAATGGTAACCCCTGCTTCACTTCAAATAGTCTTTCAAAAGTTTTAAAAAGTAATGCTGTCCAGGGGCAATATCAGCTTGATTCACTGGCAATGCAGAACCATCCTGTGTTGTTGTGTTGTGTATGCATGTGTGCGTGTGTGTGTGTGTGTGTGTGTGTGTGTGTGTGTGTGTGTGTGTGTGTGTGTGTGTGTGTGTGTGTGTGTGTGTCAGAGACAAAGAGAGACAGTATAGTAGTGGACAAAGTCTTCACACACTCAATAATAATTACTGGGATTGAGTTACACCAACCCTGCTCCTACTGCCAGTAATGTCATGTGAGAAGCCAAGGTAACCTATAATTCCAGGCCACTTAGTCCTGTTAGATTCACAGAAGGGCATCGTCACAAGCATGCAAGTCCACACGCGGCCTTTCATTTGCATCTGTGCCTATAATCTTCCACGAGAGCCAACATATTCCTGCCTCTAAACAGAAAGGACAGAATAAAAACCTATATATGGTGAAGAATGGCCTTTGTCTCAGTGGGAAGAGTGTTTGGACTCAGCACAGCACACTCCACAAAGACTGTGTCCAACTGAGAACAGGTCCCGGTTGCAGATTTTAACAAACTACTCCTTTCAGCAAGGACAATGCATGAAAATGCCAGTGTTGACGGGCAGGCTCCTGTTTGAACTGTTATTATAGGAATATGCCAGGGCATGCCTTTCATTGTAGCTGCAAGTCACAAAAACCACAATAACACAGGAAACACAACCAAAAGCGCTCAGATAGCTGGGAAGAGAACCCATCTACCTCTGCATCTATGGGTGCCAACGTTGGAGAGGAAGAGCAGTACTAACTCCACAGCCATGATGAGCCTCAGCAGAAGAGAATGCAAAGTACTAGTGAAATGCACTGTGGAACACCCTCTACCAGCTGCTGGGAGGACCAGCATGGCACCATGGCAAATGTACACAAGGAGGGCAGACAAGCCTGTGGGCGGAGAAGACAAGCCTGGGGGAGTGGCAGACGAACCTGGGGGAGTGGCAACCAGCATCAGCCACACTCTGCTCAGCCTCCAGGCACCACGGATCATTTTCAGAAAAGGTTTTGTGTGACCAGAAGAGATTACTGTACACATATACATTTAGATTTTAAAATAACCAAATACAAACAAAACCTCTCAAGAGGCTTGAAAATTAAGTTAAAACTGTCTCAATTCTAAGAAGTCTATAGTAGTTTTGTTACTATTTGTTTTATGACCAATTATTAAAGATTAAAAAGATGACAAGGACTGTTTACAGTTATTATTTTTTTTACCCTGGCCATGTGCTCATGTGAGGAGAGGTCACGAAGTACCTCCAAAAGCCACTGCCCATGCTCCTCTGAGCACCAGCTGACCCGACTGTCTTCAGGAAGGATGAGAGACTCCTGAGTGGTTACGCAAGAACGATCCATGACAGAAACATGTAGTTACACAAGAAAGATTTATGAAATCCTAGTCCACAACTTTTGTTTTGCAGAAACAGTAAGTGAAAAAACTCAGGTGCACTACTACAAATAAAAATGTGTTCCAGGGTTAATCCGTGCCAAGTGGAAATGGCTCTTTCAGCATAAAGAGATGTGGGCTGTCCTTTATCATGCAAATGATGAAGAAGGTGGACAGCAGGGAAGTTCCCACCCATTTAAGCAGCTATCTGAACAAAGAAATGCACAAGAACACAACCTAAAAGCCAATCACGAAGACCACAGTAAACCACAGTTACTCACTTAGATGATCTTAAATGATAATGATGTCCGCTATTATGATTTATTTACGCCAAGACAACGCAAAAGCCTGTAACTTGTAACATCTACTCACAGCAGACCTTATCAGCATGGTGCACCACACTATACACCGAAGACATATTGTATGAGAACTTCATCCTTCTGAGATCTCAACTGTGCAATTGAATGTCTCCTTGCTATTTTAAAACTAGTAACACCACACAAGAATGGAATCTAACCAATTTAAACAGAAAGAGGTCTTTGAACAGGAAACAATCTGTGAAAAATGTCACTCCCCCGTATGAGGCCAGAGGTATATTATAAATGCCAATGTCCACTTACGAGGACACTGGGTTTCATGAGAGATTGCGCTTCATTCCTCTCTCACTGAACCATGTAACCACATGAAATGTGCATTGTGGGCAGACATGCTGATGGGTTTCAACGTCTCATTGCAGAAAAACTGATAGCATGCCGACTGACTGGGAGAATGAGTCAATGACTGGGCTATGAGTCAATTAGTCTTCTGGGGTACAGAAAAGGAAACATGCCAAGGCTCAGCGAGGCAAGGCACTTCATCATGTTTTAGAGGCACGGCAGGTATTTGAGCCGTGACCACAGCACGGCTGTTTGACTGGGTGGTCAGCTGAATATAACTGAATCACTCAGCACTGCATTATAAACCAAGACCAGCACCCACAACCTCTAAACACTTTCAAATGTGACAAGAGGATGTCTTACACACACACACACACACACACACACACACACACACACACACACACACACACACACACACACACACACACACAAGTAGAGTAAAATACATATAGACATATTAAAATAAAAATAAAGTAAAAATATATACTGCAATCCTCTACCAAGCACATGTGTGTAATTACTTGCTGTTCTTCATCTGGTTTTCAGCCTTCTAGGATCATGACATTACTGTAGCTACGGTGTGGCAGCTCTCATGCTCATTAACACCTCTCCATGTCCCAATCCTCACAGTCATAAACACAACGACCGCAGAGGAATACATCACAAGCCTCACCCCCGCACTGGAGCTCTGCGTCTTCAGGCAGAAAATCAGCCTCTACCAAAATAAAACAGTAAACAGACAGCAGGTCAATCTCATTCCAGCCCCCACCCAGAAAATGTGCAGATTCTGTGGCACCATCACAGTGCGAAGCGCAGGCAAAGTTAAATACAATTATACATCTCTGTAACTCACTCAACATGCCAGGGCAGATAAAGGATAAATGCACAAATGCAAAATTCAAATCTTACAAAACATTTCAACATGCATGTAAATGCTTCATAAGAGGGGCTGCTGCAGTGAATGTGTGAATGCTCATTTGTGAACATACCAGTGACAGGATTTCTATTCCAGGACTGCTTCCAGCGTTACATGATCATCCAAATGTTTCTGTCACCACACCAAACTGCAGGAAATGTTTGTGTCATGCAGTCTTTGTGACATGACATGGTGGCAGGGGGTCAAAAACTCCTTAATAATCTTTCAGTCAATTCTCCAAAAGTGATTTACCGCGCTGGGATTTCTATCAATAAAATAAGACAAATAATTTCCAGCTAGACTTGTGAGTCACGCACTATTGGCTAGGTGTTAGTCACATGATGGCCCACATCATGGTTATCACAATATCTGAATAAACTGTAACTCAAATGTTGCCCTGGCAACGGGAGAAGAGTTTTCCCAGCTCACGTACCAATATGATCTCTTACTTCGCGTTTTCCATGCTGCCTGCATCCATACCTGTTGCCAGGGAACATGATTAATTTTCCTTCATAAAGTTTCAACCAACAGTTTAGGTGACGAATCCACTTTAGGTCGAGTTGTCAGACTGTTAGGTCTATGCTTTCAAAACATCAAGAGAATTTATGGGATCTTACATGTGATGCCAAACATTTTTCACATCACTATCAGACTCTGTAGTAGCTTCCAGCATTAGTGCTATGGACAGTTCACCAGGCACTGGCATATATCAATGCCTGGCTAGAGTGCACGAGGAGCTAGATCCAAAGAGAGCAGACTGGACTTCATCACTGGGAAAAGATGTCAAGGTGAGTTCAGACAAGACCGTGACTGCTCATACACCTGTCAGAAAAGGTTGACAATAGAAAGAACAAGAAGCAGCATACCGTCTCCTGGACACAGGGCAAAAACACTCTGAAACGTTCCAAAGAAAAGTCTTCAGTCAGATGTGTAAAGAGTTGTTAGAGCTGCCACAGACAGGGCTAAACACAAACCAGAAGCCTCAGTTCAATTTTCAGACCCAGCTGTTAAAATCCCACAGTGACAACCTAGATGCAAAACTGACCAGAGAAATGGTTCCAGAGAAAATCTGTTTCACTCTCAAAAGGCGAAAAAATGTGTTTCGCTCGCTGTGACAGAAAACCACACTCCATTCAATAGCTGGAGTGCTCAAAGTAATTATCTCCCTCATTCGGAAAGGATCTGATAAATTGCTCATGAAATAACAGCAGAAAATAAATGACCTACTCAAACTGCGTATTCATTCATCCAAAGGCTAAATGAACTCCTCAAAAATGCAGCACCCCGGTTTAGTGCCAGCCACCGAGGTGTTGCTGTGTGTGTGTGTGTGTGTGTGTGTGTTTGTCATAGTGTGTGTAGTTATTGGCTAAGATCCTGACCCTCAGCAGGTTTTCTCACTCTCTCTCTTCCACTAGACTAAACAGTCAAAGAGCAAAGTTAGATCTTATGTGGCCGCAGGAAATGATTCACGTAGACTCCAAGCAGAGATAATGGGCAGGAAGGAGAGAGTCACCAAATGTCTGGAGATAAACCCCAGAGCCTTCAGGGCCTTGTGACATTGTTCTTTCACTGCCATGGTACACTTCCACACCAGGACACCTTCCCCTGGCCAACTGATAATGATTATGTGCAAACATCTTTGTCATGAACTCTGCTGCAATTAAGTAAAGGTGTTGTCAGGTGTTTCAAGACATTTTCAGTGCTTTTTGTCAGGTCATCTGAGTGTCATTGCATAACCTAATAACCCAGTCAGTCAGCTTGGTAAATACTGACAGTAAAGAGACCGGCTGTGTGTTTTCTCTATTTTATGGGTTGTAAGAGAAAAGTAACCAAAATGGGTTTGTTCATTAGACAGGCTGACAGGGAACACAACTCCCGTGTGCGTGTGTGTCTGTGTGTGTGGGTGTATGTGTCTCTCTGTGGGTGTAAATCACACTAGGCATACTGTATAAGACTTTTAAATGTCACTCAAAATGCTGGTTGTTTAAAATCTGAAAAAAATTTAACCACAGTGGCAAGAAACTTTATAATATTCAGCATATAATTAGGTGGATTATTGTGCATATCCAACCATGCCATTGTTTTATTTCCCTTTATTTCCCTGGCAAGGCCCTGAATGTACACACGTGTGCAGGACCCTGGATGTACACGAGTGTGCAGGACCCTGGATGTACACGAGTGTGCAGGACCCTGGATGTACACGAGCGTGCAGGACCCTGGATGTACACGCGTGTGCAGGACCCTGGATAACCCTGGGGGCATATTCCTCCACCCAGCTGACTCTGTCCAAGAAGCACCTACAGATACAGCTCATGTTAAAGCAATTAGACAGTCTAAGGTCCTATCAGTTTTTCCATGGGAAGGAAGCCCACTATCTTTTTTTCTCCAAGTAAACAGACAGGGCTCCAACAAAATCAGTGTTCCAAAGCGGAGAGGAGAGCTGGCGGCAGGTACTGCACCCTCCCTCTTAGGGGACGTGTTTTCAGAGCCAGGAATGGATGCATGCCAAAAGCACTCATGAAATAATAACAGACCAAGAGGGTGTGAGAAAGAAAGAATGTCCCAGTCTATCTGCTAAAGGTAACTCCAACTGAGTGTAATCTTGAAGCACCTATCAGTTCAGAATTGAAAATTTTCAATCTCAGTAAGGAAAGTAAAGGCTCCAAAGTGTCCAAAACAAAGATTTACGCCCTGACATGACTGAAAACAGCCTGTGATGGAATGACGCCCTGTCCAGGACTGACGCCCTGTCCAGGACTGGTTCCCATCTTGTGTCCTATACTGCTGGACCAGGATCCAGCACCCTGAAATGGATTAAGCATTTAAGAAGATCAATCCACACATACAATTTCTAATCAGTAAGAAAAAGCCCAGTGCCATGTTACCATTTTAAAGAGACAGGACCAATATTTATACAAAAATAGAACATTTGGATACAATTATTATTGCCATGTCGGGCTTGCAAAGGAAATCACTGGACTCTAAGACATCTAAAAGCTTTAAGAACTTGCATGCCATTATTTCTTGCTTTATGTTGTCCCTATAGTGATAAATAATTCAGTTTTCTGCTTGCTCAATTTGTGACCTTTTCTGTGGTGAATGACTCCTACCCTCACATTTCCATACTAACAATGGAGCCTCATGAGAAGGGGTTAAACCCCCCCCCCAGAGTAAAAGCTAACCTCAGCTGCAAGCTGCTACATCCGTGGGGTTTACCACCTTCATGACCTCCACCTACATGACCCCCACATTTGTGGCCCCATGGGAAACAGAGTAGGACAACCCCCCAGCAGTAACAGCAATGACGTGCACATCTCACTACACCCAAAGGATGTATTCTACTAATTCCCATTCATATGCCCTGCTTTTAGCAAAGAATAATCATATATTTCATTTAGCAGTCAATATATTATGATGCATATATCACAGGAGAATCCAGTTTAACTGTCCATGTTCTTGTGGATTTAAGCACAATCAATCTGTGTCAGTACAAGAAAATAAGAGAATATTAATTAATAATAGCCAATAAAAGAAACAATGCAGTCAACCTGGTCTTTAGCCTGCAGCAGACATGTCTTCTATCCACATCCTGTCATCTCTCACATACATGAACAGCTCTGTATGAACATGCATATGATCTAAACGTCCAGGTTTGCCACGGACGCCCAGAAACAGACTCGCTCTTCCCAGTCTTTTCATTAGCACTGCACATCTCATAATGCCTCAGAGTAAACATTCTGAGCACTCGTGACACACAGTTCTCACTTTCCATTTATGAATACTGCAGAGCCTCTGATAGGCTTCATATATCACAGAGACCAGCTCAAAGAAATCAGCACAGAATGACCAGCTAAGAGCAACCAGCTCCTCAGTTACTAGCAAACTACCCTGTGCCACTGGAGACCAAGGACTTGCCTTTGGTCCGTCCTTCATCTGTATCATTAAATTAGGGCAATCTATGTGCAAGGCCATTCCAAAAGGGATCCCAAAACTAAATAAATAATGAAGTTATCTTCCTGAATCTTGTAGGTCTGCACAGCAAGGTAAACCAATTCTATTGCCTGAGCATTATGGAGCTTATATAGGCTACTCCACCCTCTACCTTTCTCCTCTAATTTTATGTATAATGGCATTAGCAACACCTGAGATCTAGGATGATTTTGCAGCACTATAATTCACTCATGGTCATCTTTAATCCGATAATTTTTAACCATATATTCTGTGATTGTAACATCTTATGTGTGAGAACTGACAACTGGCATAAATGTTGAAACGAAAGCTGAACACACAGGTACCCCCTTCACATCACTCCTGCATCAGGACTAATTTTTTGCATCCAAGCTCTCCAGCCAGTGTTTGCACAACATATTGCTTGAGTAAACTGGTTTTGGTTAAGGCTGTGAGGCAGAGAGAGAGAGAGAAGCCATTATAGAACAGAGGGCATTCAGTCTCATGCAGTGTTCATTTCCCATGGAGCTGTCCTGCAAAATTGAATTATGCAAGAAAAAAAGACAATCTGTTTGAAGTTTGCTGTAAAAGTTCAATGTCAATTAATAACTGTTAGAACAGTAATAAGTAGTAATTAGAGAAAAGGACAGCTCCATTCTAGAATGCAGTCATAACTCATTTTATTATCGTCTCCTGTCAGTGTATCAATTCCTTGATCACCATCTGACCTGTATGTAACATGTGTCAATTAGCTGTCATTTAATCTTAGAAAAGTATTCATTGAATCATTTAATTTGATAAAAATATATTAAACCTATTTGTCATTTTTAGAACATTTTTAAGTGTACATGGTAATAATAATAAATAATAATCATCTTTATTTGTATATCACCTTTCATACATACATGCAAGTAAAAGTGGTATAAATAATTCCTAAAGAATTTTTCCATGTGGTTAGTCAGATATTATAAGGCCCTGTACTAGCAACATTGCCATTGTGTAAATGTGTATTTCTAGCTTTGGTTAGATACATTTTTGTCTCTGGGGTATAGTAAAATATTGTTTTCATGTTTGAAGTCTAGTTGTTCAGCCCTGGATGTGGTCTCTCCCCAAGCCCAGACCTCCACAGTGCCAACACTGCCTCTCCCCACCCTCAGTTTAACCGCCCATTTCTCCAGCTGGAGCCTCTGCATCTCCAGATGACTCACGAGGAAAGAAAATTCTACAGTCATGCAAGCACTCAGCAACTGCACCAACAACTGTGAGTCAGGAGATGCACAGAAGAAATATGGCAGATGAAGAGGTGGCCAGTGATACTCTGGCCCACCCATCTTAACCATTTGGTCACATGAATCTGATGTCTGAATTGTAGGAATTTGGGCTCAATTGACTTTGGCCATTACTGTCCCCATAGTGACAATGGAATGTCCCAATGTTGTCATGCAGTGTTTTGTGCACTGTTGTACTCTTACATTCCTGGATAGAGGATAAGCGGCTTACGAAAAACCAGTCCAGTCAATAAGCATTAAAATGTGTTTCTCCATCCCTCTTTCTGTATTTCTTCATTTATGTCTCTCTCTTTCTTGTCCTCTGTGAGCAGTCATCTGAGCAGAGTAGGCCAGACTAGCTCTCCAGTGACATGGAGTCAATGTCAGTGACATCTGACAGTCCTGTCCACTCCACACTCTTAGCAGGAATAAAAGTTTAATGCCATCCTATAACTTAAGCTCTAATAAAAGCCAACCCGCAAAAGAAAAAGCAAACAATGTTTCTCAGGTTAAGCTGAGCTGCTCACATATGCACTGATTTCCTGCAAAACTGAAGAAACTTATGCAAAAACTACTACTATTTATAATTTAATACAATAATTCAAAAACTATCCCAAGGCCAAAGACAAAGGGTGTTGATGGCATGCAGAGTTTAAATTGTGCTGATCATAACTACCCAATGGTGGAATTCTACCTCCAAGGGCACAGGAGGTGTAAGACATGTTTCATGCCTCCACCCTAGTGCTAAAATATAGGAACATCCTTTCTGTTACAGGTTATTACACTCAGTAGTTGTTTTGTTGTTCTTGTTTTTACAGTTATTAAGTTCTGTGTTCCCTTCTTGGAAAGGGAACCAGACACCACTCTCTCTCACTTTAATTCCAAATCACACCAAATCCTCACGTCCTCATTCACTTCACTTTTACCAGTCAGTTTCTGGTCTTGTCCTGGCAACCCAGCGCTCTGAGGAACACTCTGGTTAAGAGAGGAATGCAGAGCAGTTGTTTACTGTGTGCAAGCAGAAGTATACAATGGCATTTCATAGGATGGGACAATGGCCATCTGTGTGTGCATGTTTATATATGTACACATGTTAGAGAGAAACAACGTGTGTAACAGATCGGCCAGATGAGTGAGAGATCCCAGAGACATCAACAGGCAACTGCTGTTTATTAGTTCAAGCCCACAGTGAAACCCAAGAGAGTGCATAACAGAAAATAAAGACATGGGTAACAGAAGCTCCATTAAAACACCCCCCCCCCCCCCGCCCCAAACCAGCTATCGATCGCATATACAACAGAGAGTGGCTTGCATCCTAAACCGTACAGCTGAGTTGAGTTCACTGCACACTGGCAGTACAGTGATGCAATAATGCATTCCCAACCTTCATTTTCAATGAGCGTAAGCGATTTACAGCAAGGAGAGATGTAGCACCTGTCAGCAATGTGAAGAGGGCGTGCCAGGTGACACGATGGCATTGAGCAGTGAAGAGTGATGGGAGGTAGAACGGCAACAGGACTTAAGCAACTTAAATAGTTTGTTATTGTTCCTGTTACTTATTCATTCCTATTCATGGTGAATGTGAAATGTGTTTATTGAAGTTTCCTATTTATATTAAAAGTCTTTCTAAAAAAAAAAAAAACATTAATATCAACAAAATAAGTATGCAGGGAGAAATAATGTGATGTTGTAGGGATTATGGGTGAGCTTGTAAATGTATGGGTGTTGGCATGTATACTTAAGTAAACCAATTAGGGCTTAGTTGCTGTGCAACTAGATTGCCTGGCTCAACACAATTTAGATGCTCCCTGGGAAACCACAAGACTGCAGCACCTACTAATAACAAATAGTAGATTTAAGTAATGTTGGGAAAATGCAGTGGGAAAATACACACTACCAAAACTCCACTCAGAGCCTGTGAGTTCAATCAGTATTTCCACAGTAAGCTTGACTGAATTTGTGCATCCGTGTTTCAGTTGGTATTTCCACCTTCGTTTGTATTGAATAGAAAGGTTACTGCAGGCCGGCCACAACAGTGACAAAGCCAAGGCTACCCACACACCTCAGCTTTTGATGTCAGACCCAACCAATCACACACCAATCCTCCCATAGATCTCACTGTCAGACCAATCTAGTCACACACCAATACTCCCTCAGCTCTATCAACCTGGTCAATCACATACTGATCCTCCCTCTGCTCTGACTGTCAGACCCAGCCAATCATACACCAATCCTCCTTCATCTCTCATGGTCACATCTGGCAAATAACACACTGATTGTCCCTCAGCTCGCTGAAGGAGCCAACCAGACACCAAACCCCTTCATCTCTCACTGTCAGACCAGGCCAATTACACACCAAAACCTCATCATCTCTTGATGTCGGTCCTGGCCAATCACACACTGACCCTCCCTCAGCTCACACTGTCAGATCAGACACGCCTAGCTGGGCTGTTAATTGATGGGGAAGACATTCACAAAAACTACTGCCTGCAAAAGTCAAGCTGAAGTAATCTGCTTCATAAATTATTCAAAAAATCTAAATTATTATATTAATCACTGTACAAATTAATTTGTGGAAAAGACCTAAATG
This sequence comes from Brachyhypopomus gauderio, assembly GCF_052324685.1. Taxonomy (NCBI): domain Eukaryota; kingdom Metazoa; phylum Chordata; class Actinopteri; order Gymnotiformes; family Hypopomidae; genus Brachyhypopomus; species Brachyhypopomus gauderio. The sequence continues at coordinate 9,149,961 of NC_135214.1, forward strand.
TATTGCAAGATTCTAGCTAAAATAAGTGACCAACACTTCTTTTACCTAGAATCTTGAAAAAATGTGGCCTTTTCCGTAAATCAATTTGTAATTGGATGGCCTGTGTTCACTTAGCAATATATTGCCTAAAATGAATTTGAAACACAATGTCTAAGTTCAGGCAAGATATGAGAATAAGAAAAATGACTCCACATTTCTGACAGTGTTTTATCAAACAGAGTGATGAGACAGAATAACTGCTCTATAAAATCATGAGAGGCTTTTTAAAGTATAAGATGAAGAAATATCAAAGTGGCTAGGAGCACATCAGGCCTGGTCCACTGTGCTGCCTCAGCCTTTACTCTTGGCTTTACAGGTCCTGTTGGATCAGCTGTTCCCTCAGCTGGTTTCCCACGGACGTCCAAATCAAAGCAGGTCTCAGCAGAGGTTTCGGTGAAGCAGTACAGCGTGTTAGGAGGTGATGGAGTTAAGTTTGAGGGTCTGTAGCACAGCAGAGCTCATAGGCAATAGATACACCCAATTACCATTGCTGGAACCAAAGCTATTTATTTATACATTTAGTTATTTATATGGGGCAGTTTCATCTTCTTTCAACATTTTACCACCCACTCATCACCGCATGCAGCCATACACGGCAGAATCGGCAAGCTCATTTCATGCCTTATTTCAGGAGCTCACAAAAGAAGACTTCACAAATGTCATCTTTCCATGAAAAGACTACAGGTTAATGATATAAAGATTTAACTTAATTGTGACGGCTGAGGTGACCAGACCTACGATCCTAAACTCTTTAGAAGCACTTCCATAAAAGCTGTGACTGATCCATTTCACATAGCTGATTGTGCAGGTAAAAGCATGTAACACTCAGGAATGTCAGAAGCAAAAATGGGAGGTTAGTTAACCAACCTCATCTAGTAAAATTTAACACACCGTTTGGTAGGCACTTTCTCAAACGTTCCCCCACGCTCAAGTCATCTCACACTTCCCACATCCCCAGCAGTGGTCGGTTCACTCATGGAGCAGACACAGTGCTCACTTAGTCGTGAAACGAAATTTTAAATGTCAGTTCAGATACTTGCCGAAAACATTCGAACGTATGAACAAAACTTACTGGAGATAAAAACCTTTCTGAACCTTAAAACCTTTCTTCATGCTATACATAATTTCATAATGATAATATTTACCACAGTATACATAACAGCGTGAAGTGTAACATTTAAAAAGACATCCACTGTGAGTTTAAATACTGCTTACAATGTTTTTCCAACAGTAGCCTAAGCCAGAACACTTGCCTCAGAGCTCGGTACGGCTAATGACTGAAAGATGTTTTAAGTGCTCATCCGGTATTCCATAAATGTATCAGAGGTAGCCTACATTGTGACTACAATGTCAGCTATAGCCTTCAAACGAGCCTTGTTGCTAGTCCCAAATGGAAACAAACCTAAGCTATATCCTAAAATACAATAATGGGTTTTGGATTCTTCACAACTTCCAGGTAGGAAGCCTACAGGTTTCAGCCAAAGCAGACTACAGCAGTAAAAAGCAATGGGTTAAGACTGCCGTTATATGGTCCAAGAGGTCAGACACGACGACTCACGTCTATGCACTGAGTATAACTCCATTGGTTCAAATCGCATCAAGCTTGGCCATTAAGTGAGCCAGTTTCACTGTAGGAACACTGAGAATAAACCGGGAGGGGGCGATTGTCTCTTATTCTACACTTACTTCACACATGCCTTCTCCATAATATCAATTTTCAAACATTGCTTTTCTACATTTAAGGTAAAATGAGATAAATATGTTACACTTAAGTTAAGAGAGCTTCGCAGCAAACGCAGCTATCTAGGATACGTACAGTGAAAGAGCAACGACTGACTTTGCGACGATCTAGACATGACAATGATCTGCAAACTCCTTGGGCAATGATGCAGACTGGATTATCTGAGCCATCTCTGGATTGCACTTCTTAATCCAGGAAACTACCTCTTTGTTTACAATGAAGAGACTTGCGTTTGCTGTAGCCACGACTGTTGTGTGTGGCCATACCTGACTATTTAACTTCATTGCGAGTCTTATAAGCTATTTTAAATAACACGTAAAATGACCCCTGTTGTCTACTCCATCAGCGAGGCTTGTAAAGCATAGCTCACTGAAGGCAGCTTGGCAAGTTTTTTCGTACAAACCTTGACTGGAGAGCTTCGAGTGGCACTGGGCAAATCTCGAATAGCTGTCCCCGGAGGCGACGCTGAAATACCGGCAGCACATCCGAGCGATATCCCCGTCAGTGACGGTCTTCCCCCGTTCCTCGGTCGCTGCTTAATACCGTCCAAAAGCCTCACCAAGAGAATGTTTGCTGGCAAATCATCAACCCCGCAGTCCACCAAGATCCGACACTCCGGGCACCGCAGCTCGTTGCGAGAGCTCACGATGTTTTCGAGGCAGCGGCGGCAGAAGGTGTGCTGACAAGGGAGCACTTTGGCGGTGGTGTCCAGCCGTTCCAGACATACGGAACATTCGAGTAAATCCAAAAGCGAAGATTCATCCATTTTAGTAAATTACACTGTCGACGGCCAAAGGAAAAATATAACTTGGTCCGCGTATAATGTACCAAATGCAACGCAAGACATACTGGTGCGAGAGAGAACTCCTGACTGGAGATCCTCCAGCGCTGCGTCTCTCACAGCTGTGCGAGAAGAGTGAGGTCACACTCAGCAGATACAGCACTGCCATCGCACAGACAACCGTGAAAACCTCCGTGGCGATACACGTTGTAGTTTAGGTAGCCGTTTAGATAGATTACATTGCGCAACAATTTGTGTTTGTTTTTGTTTCCTTGTTTATTTGCTTGTTTTTAAGAAACGTGTCTCTTTATTTTGTGTATTTAGGCTATGCAGTTTTCTCGCTATAAGTTAACAGCCAGATAATTTAAAGGTAATGAGTTTCTAAAAAGCTAAATTTAGCCTAATACACTAATATGTATAGTATGTAACAGATATACAGAAATATAGGTTTATTTCGCCTTTTCCCTTTCAGAAATCTCTTCTAACGAAAAATACACAATATTTATATTGCGTATTTGATTAAGATAAATCATAATTTGTAGTGTTTAATCTAGGTCACCTGGACACAGTAAAATAATATTAAATGAAATCAAAATGTTATTTTGCAAAGCCTTATTAAAAAACATATGACTGAAATTAAATATGCCTTATTTCGACAACAGTTGGAAGACGTCACCTAAACTTAAGAATGAGCGACTACTGCCCTCTGCTGTACAAAAGCTTTGTTTCATGCATAAGACTAATAATATAATCAACATAAGGATCAACATAAGACTAATAATATAATCTATTAAATAAATGAATAAAAAATAACTCCACAGAATAAGCTGAACATATGTGTTGATTTATTGGGAGTGAGAGGATTTATCTTCTAGAATGGCAAGGAACTAACATCACAAGTGACCTTTTACTAATGTATTAAGAGAACTGTTTAGTTTTTTTTTTCATTTTTCAGTTGTTTTCATTTGATTTTATTGCTTAGACAACATGTAGCTATGGACAATTTTTATCTTTCAATATAATTCACATTCTGTCTTAGTGTTCCTCTTTTAATCCAACCATTACAAAAATTGGCTGGGTTAGAATATGCATGTGGTGCAATATAATATAAATGGCCCTGATATAAAATAAATCCAGCACTGCTATCCTCAAAATTCAAAAAGTCTTAACTATCTTTTATTGGTTTGTTTGTTTGTTTTAGCTAGGGACAGAAAATGTATCAATTCCAACATTCAGTTCAAACCTGCAGGTACGTGTGTGTGGGAGCATTTGTATGTGTGCATCCGTTTGTCCATGTGTGTCTGCATGTGCCTGCATGCATTCTCATCCTCAGGCTTTCAGGGAGGTAGCTACCAGTCCCTACACGCCCATTTCACACACTCAATCAGTTCTTAAATTATAGCTTCAAACTCTTCTGGTCCAGCACTGCTGCCAGCAGTCATTTAGGGAAATGCTGCATATTATGAAATCTGTAAAGTTGTGGGGATTTCACTTCCTGCTCCAGTGTAAGGTAACTCTCTTCCTGGCCACCCATGAAGCTCAGCAACATGATTGGCCCCTGTTTCCCAATCCTGGGTCTCTTATAAGTCAGGTGTGCCATAATCACCAAGGACACCAGGACTTTACCACTAAAAAGTCTGCTAAGGAAACCCATTGTAATAGTGTAGCAAAGAAGTAATTGTAACTTACCATGTTGAAGAAGACATGCATAGGTTTCCATGTGTACGTGCTCAGATGGGAGATATTTAATAACATATAGCGAGTTTTGCAACTTGATGCAAAATGTCAAGTTCTGTTGCACTCTTTCCACCAGAGGAAGAAAAAGCACATAAGGCAGTTTTTTTTAACTGCCACTGATGTATGTTTTGAAATTTTGTCATTGTATTAATTTATAATGTATATTCCTTTAATGCAAACAAATTAGCAGTTCTGTATGCAGCCATTATTATTATTATTATTATTATTATTATTATTATTATTATTATTATTATTATTATTATTATTAATAATAATAATAATAATAATAATAATAATAATGGATAATAATAATATTGCAATAATATGCAACAGTAATAAACCATCTTGTCACTCAACTGTATAACAAATTATGTAACAGAATTTGTGTTGCAAACCCTCTTTCACACCTTCTTATTTGATCAGAGTCAGAGGGATTTGTAAATGTAAACAAATGTTCTCCTAGTATTGTAATGCAGTGGGTATGAGTACAGATGGTGCAATGCTTCATAGTCTGGCCATATGCTATAGTGACAAGGTAAGCTAATCTCACACCCCATGGTTTGTTGTCACCACAGAATACTGCTAGCCTTAGGCAGCACATACATAAGATATATTTTAAAATCATTTAATGTTGAACATGTGATCTATGGTCAATGGTATCCTAATGTTGTGTTGTAAAGCATGGTACAAACCATTGCATCTTCACATCTGCAAATCTTGTGGAAATACAATAGAATACAATATTCAATACAATATTCTGCATGAACACTAGTCTAATAGTGCTGATAGATTTAGGTGAGAACTCCAAGGCACCAAGGAGAAAAAAAAATCTAGTACTGCCCTCTTCTCTTCCAAGCTAGTAATAAAACCATACATAAGAAGCCCTGAAATATAAGGTCAAAGCAAATGACACTTCAAAACAGCTCATCTTTCGGCTGGATAGTAATACATTTGGGCACAGTGGGGCAAAAACAGCAGCAGGTTTAGGAATAAAGATATCCAAGAGCAAGATCAGTTGCCGTCTAAGAAACATAAAAACACAGAGAATCCTTATTCTCTGAGAATCCATTTTCTTATTGATAGATATTTTGGGCTAACTCTACTTTCACTCTTACAACATTCTCTGCACCTTCACCTGATATGGGGTATTTGTTGTTAGCTGTTGTGATGATATCTGTTTTCATTGCACCCGGAACCTTATCATCCCATTTCAGACCAGTGAACTGATGGCTTGTGTAATTGTTGGGTAGGTGGAACTTCAAAGTCACTTTCATCCTGGTCCTTCCTGTGGATGAAGGGGAATGAGAAGAGAGAAGGGAGGAGTACATGTTCTTCTAGCCCCACTGGTCACCTCCCCACCCTGGGGGGAAGTGATCACTCTTATCCATCTCAACCAGTAGGCTTCAGACACACACCTGGGTTGCGGGGGCGGCCACAGGAAAAACATGCTTTAAACTGATTAATATGTAAACAAACAAGTCAATACATAATCTTTCCATCTACTGCGCAGTATGAAGATCAGGATGTAGATTACACACATTATAGTTATTTTTATTAAGACGTATTTACTTCTTTAAGATTAAAAAATTACCTTTTCATGTGCTTTTTCATCAGCACTATTGGATGGTAAGGGTACAGAGGTTTAAGGATGAAAGAGAAAGATGCCACATCAAAGCTTTTAGAAATCTCTATAACTACATTTTAAATAGTATGAAAAAGAAGACACTACTTTAAAGCACTAAAGGCTAGCAAAGCATGTGTTTAACACCCCTATGTTTGTTCAAACTATACAAATATGCATTGTTTACATTTTTGGCACCAAAATGTTTAATTTATCATTTTTAATACATTTGGACTTTATAGCTAGAGACATTTTAACAGAATGTTCATAAAATTTTACATTTCACCATAATTCCTGTGATAAGTGAATGACATTATGTTCTTTATTTCAGTAAACTGGAGTTATAAAAGAGACATCAGGTTTATTTGATTATATAGAATTTTCAGTGGGTCAAAGGTTAATATATACTATTAGTATTTGGTAGCCTCCCACAATCTTCTCGCGGTAGAACCCATGCTCTTTTCTGGATC